>NW_006921607.1:20625982-20633007 GCF_000298275.1 Orycteropus afer afer
CCAAAAAAGAGACAGGCGTATGTGATGAACATTGACACTACATAGTAATTCTCTCCTTGGAGAGAGCAATCATGGGAGAATAGAAAGGCTGTGTATGTACAAGGAGACAGCTCAGGGGGAAAGAGTGCATGGAGGGAAGGACACAGGGAGGAGGTAACTATGGGGAGAAAGTAGGAGGGGAGCTGTTGCATTGTGGTAAATTGTAGTCAATGTCATGAGACAAAGTGTATGTCAGCTGCTGTATGGAAAGTGAATTTGCTTTGTAAACTTTCACCCAAATCACAATTTTTTTTTTTTTTTAAAAAAAGGTTCCCATGAGCCACATATAGTTATTGAGTACCTGAAGTGTGGCTAGTTAATTAATTATTTCTATTAGTATAAATTTAAAAAGTGAAGCACATGTTTTCTCGGTGAACACAATTTTATCTTTGTAGGATTACATTTCTTTTCAACCATTGGGCATTTAGTGTTGAACTGAGATGTGCTGTAAGCATAAAATACTCACCAGAGTGCAAAGACTTAGTACAAAAGGGAATGTAAGATACCTGACATTAATAATTTGTTCATATCGATTGCATGTTAAAATGGTAACACTTTGGATATATTGGGTTAAAGAAAACATATTGTTAAAATTAATTCCATTTGTCTGTTTTCACTCTTGAAAAATAACTAGAAAAATTTTAATTATATATGTAGCTCCCTTTCTATTTCTGCTGGACAATGTGGTTCTAGAGGTTTTCAGTAGACGGTGATTTTGCCCCACAAGGAACATTTAGTAACGTCTAGAGATACATTTGGGTATCACAACTGTGGGACAAAGTGTTTCTGGTATCTAGTTGGTAGATGCTAGGGATGCTGTGAAACATCCTACAAAGCACAAGACGGCTCTCCACAAAAATGAATTATCTACTTCAAAATGTCAATAGTGCTGCCATTGAGAAACCCTGCTCTAGACCATAAATTCCTAGATGGAAAGGCTAGTAAATCAGAGATATCAGAAGAACTACTTGGTGTAAGCTGGACAAAGAAGCAAAGCTATTGCCATTCTTGGTTCTCACAATTAACTACGGTTGTGGGCATTGATTTGTAACTCTTCTCTAGATGAGAGAATATGCTCCCCCAAACAGAGAAATAACTTGCCCACGATCCCTTGACCAAAGAGCAGCAGAGCTGAGAGCTGAATTTAGCCTTAAGCGACTTCCATGCCAGCTTGTTCCTTCTACATAGCACAGTGCCACTGTCCTCTGAGTTGGAGCTGATGTGAATAGAGGCTGCCTGCGCTTACAGTCTAATATCCTCCTCACTCAAGCAGTTATTATTTACATCAGTGTTGCTACCAGGGGATGAGTGTTAACAAAAACATCCTGTGAAAGGGACAGCCTGCTTGGAGAGAAACATTCGCAGGTACCTCACCCATCAGACGATGCTGAGGAGTACATGGAAATAAATGGCACTTGATGAAATAAACCTGTCAGAGGAGGAACGTTCAGATGCCTCAGAAGGCAAGAGGTAAGAACAAGTGTGCCTGATATGGGATTGGCTCTGTTTAAAGAAAACGGGATCTGGCAGCTTGACTTGAATGGAGCCCAGAGAACAATGGCCTGGTAGAAATGGAGTTGCTCACACAGACTCTGGGGGAAGCATTGTTTCTCAGTAAATTGGGTGTGGGCTCAGCAGTGAGTGTTACTTTCCTTTTGCTGTCACCATGAGTCCATGTGCAACTGCTGTCTCCCTTGGAGACGGGTGAGGCTGACGGGGCTGTGATCAAGAGGGGGAGAAGCTGGCACCTGGCAAAGATCTACTGAGTGCTGCTAACTGTGCAAAGCACTGTCTAGGATGATCTAATTTGCTCTTTAATAGGACTTTTGAAGTGTGATAATTAATTTTGCAGGTAAAATAAGGTTATGCAACTTGCTCGAGGGAGTCTCTGGATGGTGTAAGTGATTAATTTGCCTGATTGTTAAACAAAATATTGGAGGTTCGAGTCTACCCAGAGGCCCTCAGAAGAACGACTTGGTTGGTGATCTGTATCTGAAAAATCAGTGATTGAAACCTCTATGTAGCACAGTTCTGCTTTGACACACGTGGGGTCATCATGAGTTGGATCAGACTCCACAGCACGTGTTTAATTTGCTTGATGCCATACAACCAAAGAATGGCTGGGATGAAATTCTTCAGGTGTTAGAAGTGACACTTGGGGCTATGGTGGTCAGTGGCAGGTCCAAAGGTAGGGAAGAACTTGGTTGTGGTGGATGCTGTTGGGGCTCCATCCTTTTGTTAGGCTGGCACACCCATGCTCTAGATGCTTTAGATGCTGACTGCTAATGACTCACAGATGCCCCCCATCTCTAGGATGTGCCTTCAGGCAAAAGGGAACCATGTCCCTGGGAGATAATGCACAGCCAGTGGATGACTGACACAGGGTCCAAGGCTGGGCCCTAAACTCAAGGCGGGTCAACTCTGTGGTTCAATTTCTGCTCCAGAGCTCCCCGTGGACTCAGGCTCAAGTTGGTCTCCATACCTCGCTCAGCTTTTTCTCTCTACACTGCTTTCCTCACTCCTTTTCCGGAACACACTCCCCAATAAATCATTTGCACAAGAAACACCATTTCAGGCTTTGTGTCAAGAGAATCTACCTGAAGATATTTATTAACAGTGATGTTTCTGAGTTTGGAAAGTGGGTGAATAGGTGTGGACTGAGAAGGTACTAGAAGGGTGGATTCAGTCATCACTGTCTGCTGTACCTTCTTTCTCACCATGAAAAACTGACCAGTCAGCACCCGGTAGAGAGGAGGCTCTTATCTTGACCACTGGTTTTGAGAGGGCTGACAGTTAAAGTTTTGAAATCTTTAAGAAACCCCCCATTGGCCAGAAAGGCCTCCTGTAGGACAGTGTTCTAGGTCAACAGAGTCTCTTTTGTCTCTGACATCGATGGGCTCTGCACCCTAACGTTTGAATGGTGGCAGATGTATATTTGAAATAAAATGGACCTGCAGTGTGTTTGAGAAAGGGGCCCGGTATTTAACGCAAATACTTACTCTAGTCTAGCATTACCATACCAGTTACTTTCCAATTCATGATTTTGTTTCATCCCAAGTGTATTCTGCAAATGGTGCCCCTAAGAGGCAGGCATTTTTATTCCTACTTAGCAGATAGGAAAAGTAGGGCTCATCCAGTTTAAGGGACTTGTCCAAGGCAAATGGCAGACCTGAGATTGCTGCCAGACCTACTCATTTCCTAAGCTCTGACTTGTTAGGTCATCTTCTCCCCCAACTCCTGATCAAAGCTCAATTATCACTTAGTCCTCCCTTAGCTCTAGGTCTTTTGTGTGTTCTGAACACCATATAGTTTTCCTTTGTAACACCATTCACAGATGCAGTTGTACATTTATTTCTGTACCTTTTTAACTAATGGCTTTTCCCCATTCTGGAAAGACACAAGAGCATGCCTGTTTCAGCTCATCAACAGCTCCTTCAGTGCCTAGAACAGTACTTGGCACATAGTAGCTGGTACTTAGTAAGCATCAGTAGGATGGATATATGGATGAGTGGGTGGATGGACAGGTGAGTGAGTGGGTGGTTGGGTGGGTGGGTGGGTGGGTGGTGGGATAGAGGGACTGCAGTTCCTCTCTGCTGCACCTGGCCTGGAGGACCTGCTGAGTGTGGGCCACTCTCACTTCCCATCCACCCGCCCAGGGCTCTGATGATCACCTGTGGTGAGGAGGCAGAGTGGAGTCCCCGGGGTCACCTGGGCGCTGCCCATTGGTGCTGACCACAAGGAAGCCAGTCCCCAGGCAGCATGCAGAAGAGAAGGAGAGAAAGAAACACACATGAAAACTTTCTGCAAAGGAACAAAACTGCAATTCTTGTGGCTCTAAAGAGCTCACATTCAGTACCAAAAGAATATCATGATCTAACAAAACAGGGCCTGAAATAGATTCTTGAAAAATGAAACAAGAGTAAGAGTCAGCATTTATCAAACACCCACGACATGCCAGGTCCTCTGCCAGGTGCCTCATGTATAATGTTTCTAAGACTTAGAACAACACAGAAAGGTCAGTATTATTATAAATGAACCTGTCATCTTTCCACTGAAACTTTTTCTTCCCCAGTTTTCCTTTTTTTTGGTAAATGATGTCACACCCACATACTTGCTCAGCCTAGCAACCTGGGTGTCATCCTTTAGCCTTCTTATTTTCTGACCTCCGACTTCTAATCAATTGTCATGCTTCATGAATTCTACCCCTGTCAAGCTCTTGAAGCTGCCCCCTACTCCAATTTCATTACCAATGTTTCACTTGGATTATGCAAGCACCTCTCATCTGATCTCCTTGCCTCCAGACTTGCTTCCTACTTCAATCCATTCAATTCCTTCAGTTGAGATGTATCAGTGCCGCCCCCCCCATTGTTCTCAAGGTAAACTTTAAATTTCTAACCCAGCTCACAGATCCTCAATGATGAGCTTCCTGCCTGCCTCTCCAGGCTCATTTCTCTCCTCTCCCAGCACCACACTCCACACTTTGCCCCAAGTATAATCAACTACTTTCCATTAGCCACAGCCCCCTACTTTCTAGTCTATTAGCCTTACTTGGGTTAGTGGCTTTGTTTGGAACATACTCTCTTTTTACCTCTTCACTTAGCTGACAATTACTCACTGCTTAGGTGACAACTTAGAAGTCCTTCCTTCTAAGGCTTCTTTAGTGTCTCATCTAGTCTGGGGCAGGAATCCCTCTTCTGTCTTCCCATAACACTCTAGTTGTCTCTTATCATTGTAATGACCTCGTAAGTGGCAGCCTTCCCCTTAACACTCTAATCTCCTTCAGGCAGAGACTGTCTTGTTCACTGGTGTAGTGTTGTGTGGCCTTGCACGGTACCTGGCATATAGTAGGCACTCAGTGAATATTTGTTGAATAAATGAATGAATGAATGAAGAAATGGTGAATCAGAGAATTGATATAACTTGCTCAAGGTCTCAAAACTAGAAACTGGCAGAGGCTGTAGTCTGGTTTGCTTGAGTTTAATGCTCCTGCCCCATTCTAACCCACCACTTGCCTCTCTGAAGATGACACAAAAGGCAGGAGGGTCCTTTATGCTTGGTCACAGGATGCTGGTTTCTTCAGTGAGTCATCAGCAAAATGGCATCAAGTTCTCATACAAAATGTACAGGCCAATTGATAAACAGGAAACACATAATTTCAAAAACTAAGACAAATGGCAAGCTGACTAATAGTCTTGAAATACTATAAAATGTAACCACCAGACAAGAGTAAACTTAATACTTCTGCCTTAAAGGTATGAGGAGTTTTACTATTGGCATACCTCATTTTATTGTGCTTCATGGACAATGAAGTTTTTACAGATTGAAGGTATGTGACAACCCTGAGTTGAGCAAGTCTTTCAGCACCATTTTGCCAACAGCCCAGGTTCACTTCGTGTCTCTGTGTCACATTTTGGTAATTCTCATGGTATTTTAAACTTTTTCATAATGTTATTGCACCCTTAATAGACTACAATATAGTTGTTGTTACGTGTCGTCGAGTCAGACCCGACTCATAGCGACCCCGCCTTGGGTTTCAAGGCAGTATCTCTATAGAAGTAGATTGCCCAACCTTCCTTCCTAGGTGTAGCTGGTGGGTTTGAACTACCAGCCTTCTGGTTAGCAGTCAAGTGCCTCAGGTACTACACTACCAGAGCTCCTTACAGTATAGTATAAACACAATTTTATATACACTGGGAAACCAAAACTTCACATGACTTGCTTTACCGAAATAATTCACTTTATGTGGTGGCTTGGAACTAAACCTGCAATATCTCCAAGGTGTGCCTATATTTGCAAAGCACATTGTAAGTCAGGGGTCAGCAAACTAGGGCTCATGAGCCAAATACACCTGCCTACAACCTGTTTATTTGTGTGGTGTGAACCTAGAAATGCTTTTGCATTTTTCCAATGGTTGGAAAAAAATATCAAAAGAAGAACATTTCGTGCAATGTGAAAATTATATCAAATTCTAATTTCAGTGTCCATAAATAAAGTTTTATTGGACCACAGCAACACTTATTCTTATCTGTATTGTCTACGGCTACTTTTGTGCTACCATAACAAAGTGGAGTAGTTGTGCAGAGACTAGATGGCCTACAAAGCTGAAAATGTTTACCCTTTGGTCCTCTGTTCTAATGTTTGCTAACCTCTGTTCTAAGTGGCTATTTTTATTCATCTTTTTTCAAACTTAGAGGTAGACAGGACAGAGACTACTGGCCTCACATTTCAGAAAACAAAATAGGTGTTTTCTTTTCTTTTCTTTTTTAAATGGTGCTTTGGGTGCAAATTTACAGAGCAAACTTTGTTTTACATTCAAGAGTTCATGTACATTTGATTTCACATCCTGATTATCATTCCTGAACATAACCACTCTCCTCCCCTCCCATCCCTGTGACCACCCTTCCCTGTGCCCTTCTTAACTATGCACTCCTGTCTGTCCAGCTTTCCCTCTATAGGAAGGCTACCCCTCTGGTGCCCTATGGCCGATTGTTCCGAGGGGTCTATCTTCCTAGAGTAGGTGGGTGTATCACCCTAGATTAGGTGTTCTGCATGTAGGTCTTTCTACTGTTGGGCTGAGAGCCAGTCCTTGGAAGTGAGTCCAATTTTAGGCCCAAAGGGTAACCTGGGGCCATAGTCTTGGGGGTTCCACCAGGCTCCATCTGACCAGTAATTCTGGTTACAAAATAGAAATTTTAAGAAGAGATGACTTGTACATTACCTCTTGGTCTCTGTGGTATGGTAAATTACTTAGTGTGGCTTTTTTACCCATAAGTCTTTGTAAACTCTGAGGTAAAATCTGTCATGAGCAACTGAGGAGCTCCTGATTGCTAAAGTTGTCCACCTGAAGTATTTCTGTGGGGAGTGGCACAAAACAATGTTCTGGGAGGTACCCACTCTCTCTCAGGTATTTAGAATTCTGATGTTATGATTGGTTAGTTTGGCCACTCTGCCGGGCTCAAAAGGAGGCCTCCTAGAGGCAGAACTCT
>NW_006921607.1:20633107-20634265 GCF_000298275.1 Orycteropus afer afer
TTTTTTTCTTTTTTTCCAATGACTTTGAGTTTTGTTCCACATTGTTCTCCCACTCTATCCAAGATCTCCTACAGAGATCTCCCTCTGAGTGGTTGATGGTGGTAGCTGGGCACCATCTAGTTCTGTTCTCATAGTCGTATAGGCTGAGGATTGCACAGTCTACCAATCACTTGGACTAATTTTTTCCATGAATCTTTGGTTTTCTTCATTCTTCTTTGCCCTGGATGAGGAAAGACCCATTGTTGCATCTAGATGGCTGCTTGCAAGATTTTAAGATCCCAGTCACTACTCACCAAAATAGGAGGTGGGACGATGTTTTTGTGTAGTATGTTATGCCACTTGAGCTTGATGTCCCCTGCAACTATGGTCCCGAGCACACAAGTCCAACTACTCACTCCTTCTGGGTAGCTGGCTGTGGCCGAGAAGTGACTACAGCCTTGAAGAGGCAGTCTTTTTCAAGGTGGGCCTAGGGTGGACCCAGCCCTCTCAGAGGAAATGTTAATTAATTAGTCATTTGTCCACTAAGACCTCGAGTCAGGCTACTATAGAATGGTACCCAAATCTGACCAGAAGAGGATTTTTACCTAATCCTCAGTGGAAGCACCTCTGGTCTCTACCTACTAGATGCCAATAGTATCTCACCCCCAGTTACAACCAAATAGATCTCCAGACATTGCTGAACATCCTCTGGGGGAAAAGTGGAATAAAGAACATTGAAGATTTACTGAGCCTCTACTCGGCAGATACATTTCTCTTCAAGAACTAAGGACAATGGTGATCAAGACATTTTTTACTTCTAGGTCTGCACATTTCAGAATGGTAGCCATGAGGGACCACAGTCACAGGGGACATCAAGCTTAATTGGCATGACATACTACACAAAACATTGTTCCACATTCTACTTTGGTGAGTAGTGACTGGGATCTTAAAAGCTTGCAAGAGGCCATCTAGATGCAATGATGGGTCTCTTCTCATTCAGAGCAAAGAAGAATGAAGAAAAACAAAGATTCATGGAAACAATTAGTCCTAGTGACTGGTACACCACGTGATCCTCAGCCTATAAGACTATGAGACCAGAAGAACTAGATGGTGCCCAGCTACCACTGTCAACTACTTGGAGGGAGATCTCTGTAGGAGATCCTGGATAGAGAAGGAGAA
>NW_006921607.1:20642585-20654243 GCF_000298275.1 Orycteropus afer afer
ACAGCCTCCTAATTGCTCTTCCCTTCTGCAGCCCTGTCATTGCCTTAGTTCTGCTTCGCCCAGCCATTTTCTAAGATGCAACTAGGGTGACTTTTCTGAAAAAGGAAATCTACTTAGGCTTCTCCAAAGGCTTCCACAGTCTCAGGACAATGTTCATACTCTACAACCAGTAAAACAGTTGCTGTCGAGTCAATTCTGACACACACAACCTCGTATGTGTGAGAATAGAACTGTGTTTCATAGAGTTTTCTGTGACTGATCTTCCAGAAGAATATTGTCAGGTTTTACTTCAGAGCCAGGTCTGAGCAGTCTTAAACCGCCTAACATGTGGTTAGCAGCTGAGTGTGCTAACCATTTGCACCACACAGGGAGTCCTCACACTATATACACTATGGGGTTATACAGAACCCTTGGTGGCCTGGCTTTACTCACCATGTCAGCTTTGCCTCTGACCACACCTCACCTCATCTGGTTACACCAACATTGCAGTGATCCATTGTTCCTTTGCCTGGTCCCATTCAAGTTCAGAGGCATGCTCTTTTGCTTTCAATGATTTGCATATGCTACTACTTCCTTGGCTTGGAAGATCTCCAATGTCTTATTCTCCAACATTGTTCAACTAGATAATCGCTGCTCTTCTTTCATGTCTCAGGAAACACATGCTCCAAGAAAGTGTACCCTAAGTTCATTTAAATTTCCCTTCTCTATGTTCCTGTAGCTTCCTGAATTTACCTTCATCATAGCCCTTATTATACTGTATTGATATAATGTACCTATTTGTTGGCTCACCCACTACTACTTGTTGAGTGTTTATTATGAGCCAGGTATTACACTAAGCCTTTTATATAAATTAGCTCATTAAATTCTTACATTAGCCCCACGAAGTAAGTAGTATTGTTATTATTGTTATATATGTGGAGAAACTGAGATGCAGAGCAGTCTAATACCTTCTCCAGCCTGAAGGAAAAGTCTGTCCAAATTCAGAGGTGATGTTCCTGGTAGCATAGTGGCTAAGGCACTTGACTGCTAACCAGAAGGCTGGCGGTTCAAACCCACCAGCCACTCCCTGGAAGGAAGATGGGGCAATCTACTTCCGTAGTGATACTGCCTTGGAAACCCAAGGAGGGGTCGCTATGAGTCGGGTCTGACTCGAAGGCACATAACAACAATAACAACAACAACAGGGAATGAGGGGCCACATATTAACAGTAAGTTGCATTCAGTCACTGCTCATTGCAAACTTAATGAATAAATAAAAGTCTAGTTCAGAATTTTCCACTTAATAGCTATGTCAATGTGGAAAATTAAATACATTTTGGAGTTTCAGTTTCTCCATCTATAAAATGGGGATAAAATAAGTATTTAAGGACATTTTTATAAGGATTAAATGGAAAACAGTTAAGGCCTTAATTTGGTGCCCAGGCCCAGAGGAAATGTCTCCCCATCCTACTATCCAGGTCTATATTCCACGCTTTGCTTAGCAATAATGCTAAGATATCAGGTGTAGGAATAGAGGGATAGTTGGACAGGTGTGGGGATTGGAAGTTTTCCTAATGGGTGGAGCAACTGAAGAGAAGTGATGAATCCCAGGTCTCAGCAGGATACAAAGGGAAGTAAAAATAGGAAAAAGTCTGAGAGAGATAGTGCTAGAGATGACTGGTGTTCACCTTTGTCTGCTCCATCTCTCCTTCTTAGGCACACAGATGACTTCTAGACAACTTACAGTTGGGCTGTCACGTGACTAGTTCTTCCCAAGGACGTGTAAGTGGAAGCAACATGAGTCATTTCCAAGTGAGGTATTTAAGGTGCAGTTTACCATCTCCATGCTTTCTCTTCCCTTGGGTGGGGTCCTGGTCCTTTGAGGCCACATATATTCTAGATGACATGGCAACAAATAATCCTTTGTGGCATTAGGCTACCAAGATGTGGGTATTTGTTCATTGTTGCAGCAAAGCCTATCCTATCCTGACTAACCCAGCTGGGGAAAGATAGAGATCCCTTGCATTCTCCTCTATCACTTGGTTCCCCACCATATGGATTCTTTGATGGAGGACTCATGCCTCCTCCTCTTCAAAGCTTCAAGGCCCTGTTCAGTGTATTTATGTATATTAGCCAATAATGAAAATACTGAGACCATGCAAAGAGATCAAAATGCTGAGTGCCTCATACTTCCTTTTGGACTTTTATTCCTCTTTTAAAGCAACTAGCATTGAGTGCAGATGGATGCTGATGGGTTAAAGATGGCACTGGAGCAGACAACCTTGATGATAAACTAATATCTTGCTTTATTAGCTTCAATATGTTCTGGAAGAGAAGGGAACCAAGGGTTCCCTGGGCCACCTCATCTTCTTCTCCCATATCTTAGGACTTAGGTAGGACACTCCTGAAAAAAGGCTAAAGGCTTATCACACTCTAAAGATTTTATTATCAATTACTACTTGAAAGGAGTCATAGGAAGGGATTATCAAATAGAAGACAGTGACCCTAAAGTGGTCCCTGGACTCTCATTCAGTTTACAGTTTTGGTAAGATTCAAAACGGTACCATGAAAATGCCATACGCTTTGGAGTCAGATCTGAGTTATCATTGTGACGGACCTTGAGTTCCTTATTTAATCCTTCTGAACATACATACTTCTCATTTATTGACTGTCTTATTATCTAACATTTCACATTTACAGCAATGGTAAAAAAATCTGCTTTCCAATTATTTTGTGCATTAATGATGTATATCTGGAAGGACATTGACAGAGAACTTCCAGAAATGAAGGAGACATGGAATGAGGGATATCATAGCTGATGTCAGATGGATCTTGACTGAAAGCAAAGAATGATGTTTACTTATGTATTATTGAGTATGCAAAGACATTCAGTTATATGGATCATAACAAATTGTGGATAACATTGAGAAGAATGGGAATGCCAGAACACTTAATTGTACTCATGAGGAACCTATATAGAGAGCAGGAGGCTGTCGTTCAAACAGAGTAAGGGGATACTGCATGGCTTAAAATCAAGTCAGGGTTGTATCCTTTCACTATACTTATTCAATCTGTATGCTGAGCAAATAATCCAAGAAGCTGGACTATGTGAAGAAGAACATGGCATCAGGATGGGAGGAAGGCTCATTAACAACCTGAGATATGCAGACGACACAACTTTCCTTGCTGAAAGTGAGGATGACTTGGAGCATTTACTGATGAAGATTAAAGACTACAATCTAGAGCATGCATTACACTTCAATATAAAGAAAACAAAAGTCTTCACAACTGGACCTATTAGCAGCATCACGATAAATGGAGAAAAGATTGAAGTTGTCAAAGAATTCACATTGCTTGGTTCTACAATCAGTGCCAAAGAAAGCAGCAGCCAGGACATCAGACAACATTTAGCACTGGGCAAATCAGCTGCAAAGGACCTCTTTCAAGTGCTGAAGAGCAAAGATATCTCTTGAAGACTAAGATGTGCCTAACCCAAGCCATGGTATTTTCAATTGCCTCATATGCATGTGAGAGCTGGACAATGAATAAGGAAGACCCAAGAAGAGTGGATGCTTTTGAGTTGTGGTGTTGGAGAAGAATGCTTAGAGTACCATGGACTGCTAAAAGGACTAACAAATCTGTCCTGGAAGAAGTTCAGCCAGGGTGTTCCTTGGAAGCTGGCTGGCACAAGCCCAGGCCATGTTTCGTTCTGTTGTAAATAGGTTGCTAAGAGTCAGAGATGACTCAACGGCACATATCTGGCAGTAACAAACACTGAGATGCAAGGCAAAATAACGTTAGCTTGGCTGGGCCATAATTCTCACATTCGTAGTTTGGTAGTTAGGTAAAGATGTAATGATGTAACTTGGCAGTTATGTAATGATGTAGTCATCCTCCATTTAGTGTGTTGATGTGGTCATCCTCCATTTTCACATAATGCTGATTTTCATATAATGACCTAGTCTTTGGACCTTAACCATGTTCATAACTGAGGACTGGGTGTATTTCCTCATTTCTTCAGTAAGGGTAATAATGATGCTTCCATTTATTTCATTTTTAATGGACACCAAGCTTTCCTTGCATCATCTCATTATAACTTCTGTCAAAAGAGCCCTATGATTGACACATAGTAGTTGGTTAATTTTTGCCAGTCTCTTTCTTCCCCCTACTGCAATATTCCACTAAGATCCCATCAGGGATGTCTCTAATGATTTCTCCAATGAAATATTCAATAATTATCTTCATTTCTAACTCTTATCTCCAGCCTACTCAAATTCCTTGACCCCTGATTTTAAGAAGGCCTCCCTTTTCCCTGGTAAATGCAACTGTTTTGGGGCATGAGATATGAGATAATTAATTTCAAATCTTGAATGGATCTTGAGTAGCTAATTCTCATTTTTAGGTTGGAGGGATAGATTGGGACTCCCCAGAGACATGCTTGAAGAACAAGAGCTGGACTTGGATTTGTTTTCTTGGATTCTATCACGCTAGCTTTTGTCTTCTTAAATTGAGTGCGGAGAAGGTGTAGGTGCGTGTATGTGGGAGGGGGTTTGGTTCAGCAAAGCTGGAGAGTCAGGGATACAGGAAGGACAAAGATAAGAGAGATGTGGTAGCTGTTCTAGCAAGAAAAATATTAAATAAAGGATTGGGATATACAAAGGTCATCTTTAGGCTATTTTATGATATACTTATGATATTTAATCCTCTTCTTCCATCTTATCACAAAGCCTTTAGGAAAAATCTATACTATCCATTTGACAGGATAGGACCCAGAAGACACTAGGTAAGAGCAGAGGGGGCCAAGGGTAAAGGCAACCTTGTTACATTCATGTTATTCTCAGGATGTCCAGCCTGGAAAATTTACTTCATTGGAGGAATAGCACTGCCCTCCCCAACCCCAAACATACACCCCAGGCTTTCCCCTCTGAAAGTCTAGTGGGGTTTCCAAGAACTTTCCAATATGTTAGCTCATTTATAATCTTGCCTCCTAAAAGTGACATTTCATTATGGTCTCTACCCACAAGCTAGATTTGGGCAGTCTAAATCCCTTCTGAAATTACTGAGAAGATGATGGGGATAAAATAGAACAAACAGCCAGCTAATAAAGTAAAAGACTAGCAAATGGATTTTTGTTGTTGTTGTTGTGTGCCATCAAGTCAATTCCTACTCATAGTGACACTACAGATCAGAGTAGAACTTCCCCATAGGGTTTCCAAGGTTGTAATCTTTATAGAAGCAGATTGCCACTTCTTTCTCCTACAGAGTGGCCGCTGGGTTCAAACCATCAACCTTTCAGTTAGTAGCCAAGAGATTAACTGCTGTACAACCAGGGCTCCTTAGCAGATAGATTAGTAGAATCCTATACACCATGCATAAAAATGTATTATTTCTCTGTAGGGTCTCATTTAGACATAATGACCTTGAATGAAAAAGTCAAGTGTTGAAAGCTGAGATCAGCATTGTTCCTGTTCCCACTTACTTTCTGTCTTTTGAATCTAAACTGAGTCAATTGGACAAACAGCTCATTTGTAGAACTGTGTGAGAAGGAACTAAATTAAGTCTATAGTTTTCAGCTTTAGAGAATATCAAGGAGAAGACATGTGCTCAGTAGGTCCAGGTCTCCTGATCTTACACCAGAGACCCAGAAGGACAAGGAGAAGGAAAGGTGCTCAAGTTGTTTATCATGTAATATATTGTTGACTTTCTCCATGCATTTTCTGAAATATCAGGGGAAATAATTAATGATCCCAGGTTTAAAAGTGAAGTGATGGGCTTATAGTAGTTAAGTGACTTGTCCAAAGTTAAACAGTTAAGTTTTGGATGCAGGAATTGAATCCAGGTGTCTGATTACCCATTATTTCATTCAAACTCTCAAAGAAGCTTTATATGGGACAGAATCTTCCATATTAAATTGGATCAGTGGTGTAGGAGAGGAGGAACAGGCAATGGACATTTCCTATCCAACAGCAGATAATTCCTACACCACCTGTTATTCAGTGGGTAAAGAAGCCATGGATGAATCACTTTCCCCCCCTTTCAGGTCCCAAGTCTTGGCATCTGTAAAATGAGGGCATCTCACTGGCTATTTAATGCATCTAGCAGTCCATGCTGGGGTGAGAATCCATTACAAAGAGAGGAAAGACAAATGCTGGATGAGATGCTTCACCTTCATATTTACGGACCATTACCCATGCCTCTTGCCTATTGCCAGTGGGACAGTGGGTTTAGCCCATCACTACTGGGCCACATGAAACTACTGGTGACACTGGCCCCTTCTCTCACACTTCATTATTCTACACTTCAACTTTCAACACCTACTCCAAGGGGGTTGTTTTAATAGGATCGTTACAGAGTGTTTACTAGATTAAAACTGTGGCTGTCTTCTGCAAAGCAACTCTGCAAATGGCTTTATGGGTTTTCGAATTTATTTTGTCTCAATGACTCAGCTCAGTTTGCAAATCAAATCAAAGCTGATTTTTCTAACTGCCACTCGGGTGCACCCAGCGGGAGCCTCCAGAACCAGCTGTGTTCCCTTGGCGGCTGGCGCCAGAGATGGAAGTGCTGCTGCTGCTGGCAACCAGAGCATTCCCAACAGGAGGAAGACAGACAAACATGTGCCTACCTAACCCTAACTGAGGGTACGGGCAGATCAGAGGAAGAAAGTTTTATTTTCTGGAAGGTAAAAATGAAGATATGATCTATGTGACTTCAAAGATGGGTGGGCAGAAATGATGGGGAGTCAATTTACATTCAAGATACTGATGCTTTTTCCAACCAAAATGTCCAAAGGTAGGAGGCACCTCTAGGGGGAGTAGTAAGGCCCTTGTCAGAGCAGGTATGCAAGCAGGAACTGGCTGGCCTTTCCATTAACAGGGATCATACAGCTGACCCGCTGTGGGTTTAGCCCATTACTACTGGGCCACGTGAAACTATTGGTGACACTGGCCCCTTCTCTCACACTTCATTATACTAGACTTCAACTTTCAACACCTACTCCAAGGGGGTTATTTTAATAGGATCATTACAGAGTGTTTACTAGACACTTCTACCACTTTTACTCTGACCCTTTTAGGGAACAGTGCTGACATGCATATTCAGCTTACACTGGACAAAAGGAGGCCATGGAAGAATGATCTGTTAGCCATCCATCCATCCATCCATCCATCCATGGTTCATTTAACATATATTCATTGAAATCCAATGAATGCTAGAATTTGAGGATACACAGAGTTCAAAATAGGCATAATCCTTGCACTAAAGTCACTTAGAGTCTAGCAGGGAGATAAATACTAAATATTCAGACAAATTAAAACATATATATTTGTAAGTTGTAAAGCACACTAGGAAAAAAAGTAGAGGGTATAACAAGAGACAAAGAGTTAGGGATATACATGAATTGCAGATCGGGATAGGTCTTTCTGAGGAAGTACGTTTTCAGTTGCAGTCTGTATATCTGGTAGGGAGACACATGTGGCAGTCAGAACATTCCCAATAGAGGGGAAGGATGAGCAAAGACCCTGAAGTTGGAAAGAACTTGACATGTTTGAAGAATTAAAAAAAGACCCATGTGCTGGAATATAGAGAATAAGGGGATAGAAGCCTGGATGAGGCTAGGGGAAAACGGAGGGACCAGATCATGCAGGCCAATCTGGTGTGAGCAGAGCCTGTGTGCAAGATGGAGTAGCAAAGTGAACCCATGCATACATGTGGCGAGGCAGCAGGGAAAATTAGACAAGGCAAACAGTGGGTTAGGGGACTTGAGTAGAACTGGGCATTGGTTCTTGAAGAGGGCTTTATCAGCAGACCATTAGTGGTAGGTGTGTTCAAAAGCATTTCATGAATGGGTAGATGAGATCCTGAGTGAGACACTCACTGCAGTGTGATGCTGACTCCAAAGACAATTACTCATCAGCAAATACTTACTGAGTGCCAGCTTTGTGTTAGGAACTTCCTGTGATGGCAAAATCTGATTGTGAAACTAGTGGCTAGTTAAGACAAAGTAAGGAGTCCCTGGGTAGTGGAAATGGTTAGCATGCTTGACTGCTAACTAGAAGGTTGGAGGTTCGAGTCTACCTTGAGCACCTTGGAAGAAAGGCCTGGTGAGTTACATTTCAAAAATCAGCCATTGAAAATAGTGAATACACATGGGGTCACCATGAGTCAGGGTTGACATGACGACAATTGGTTATAAGACAAAGTGGTTCCTGAGCCATAGCTCTTCCCAGAGGGCAGTGGTGGGGCCTGCTCCCAGGAGGCCTGGCCCTATCCTTTCTCCAGGACCAAGATTGGAATAGCAGCTGCTGCTCCACCACCATGGAAACCGTGTGAAAATGGTCTTGCTGCCACACACCCAGAATCTGATGTGCCAGGGTATACCCAATGAGTTCACCTACATAGGGTACCTTATACAGAACATTTAAGCTCAGCTCCCTGGCCTGAGGCAGTCTCTGACTGGAACAGGAGCCAAATTTGGATCATACAGCTCTTCAGAATACACACAGGGTGACCACAGAAACTGGCTTGAGTCTCTAGGGACAGGACTCACCCAAGAGCCCTGTCCTTGATGCTGCATACATGATCACACCCCAGGAGCTGGATGCCAGGTGGCAGCCCATGGAGGAGATAACATGACGGCAAAGAGGTGGAGGAGTTTGGAGAGGAGCTGAACGTCTGTGGAATTTGGGAGTTTATATACCCCCATGCCTGTGCGGTTCCATATCATGGCTTCCTCTGGTTAAACAAAAGGAATACTGTTTTTGCCAAACCGTCAAAGAGGTAAACTTGATCCAGGTAGTCAAAAGGGGATGAGAAAGATGAAATATTGATTCCTGGCCTTAAATGCTTGATAGGAACTCTTCATGGGTGACACATGACTTCAGGCAGGCTTTGCCTTTAATCTCCAAGGCTAGTGCGTGGCACAGAGTAGACACTGATCAAACACAGGTTTCCTTCCCTTTGGCCAATTTCTGCATTCACCAAGCATCCTTTTCCTCTAAGGGTGTGCTGAGAGGGCTAACTCCTGAACTGTGCTAGATTGGCGTTATGGATTATCCAGCTGTCTGCCCCATTCACAGGTGCTGCTGGAATCTCCTATCTCCAGGCCAAGGTGATGGGCCTCACTGAACTGGAAAAGCACAAATATGGATGGGTGGAATCTCCAGTGGCCTGGGCCCTCAGCGCCCTGCCTGGGTCTGTCCAGCTGTACATTCATAGTCGTCATGCACTCAAGCCCTTTCCCATGCCCACACGCATCCTTGCTCATTCAGAAACTCCACCTGAAGAAAGCCTGTGACCTCCATGTCAAATAAGAGGAGGATTCTTGTCCTAAAGTCAATTAGAGGGCTGTTCTGCTCCAGTGCTTTCAATAGCACTGCAAGGCCCCTGCAGATCAGCAATGCAACTCTGGAGAGACCTAGCTCAATGGGCCTCTATGCCTGTGAGGACTGTGGGTCCTGAAATGCCAAGAAAATATAGTGTAGTCCCTTCCACTATCCCCATGTGCACCCATTGCCTGTCAGGACACTTGTTCCCAATTTCTGATTCAGATGAGATGAGATCCACCAAACTACAGTTTAGGTGGGCTTATGTCCCAGAGGGTGTCCCTAGATGCCCAAGTTCCCCGTGGAGGGCAGAGCAATCATATTAACTTATCCCTGTCTAGAGGTCAAAAGCCAGACTGGAGTCATGGTGAAGAAGGTATCAGTGGAAGTGTCCACACTATGAAGTGTCCCTTCCCTCTCCCTGCTATCAGTCTAAGTGGATACTGCAATCACCCAGCTGTCCTGCTTGCTGTCCAGAGCTTGGTGCTACCCAATTGATGGCGTTCTTCCTTCTAGATTATCTGTTTTCTTCAGTGGAAAAGTCTGTGAAGGTCTGTGATTTGTGTCACTTTTGTTTGCAGGCCATCAATCCTTCTTCCCTCACAAAGAGTATTTTATCTCTTTCCTTCCAGTAGCCTGAGTTCCTGAGAGGGAATAAATGAGGGACATGCCCACCATGCATGACTTATGTGAAACCAGGGTGGGTTCTTAGTCATCATGAGCCCTTGGTGTTTTCGTCTTCTTCCTCCTCCTGTGGTTTCCCTTTGGTGCCTACATATTGACGTGATTCTTTTCCGTTACAGAAGTTACATGTGATAAAGTCTTGGTGCATATTATCTTTCTCCATCTCCCATAGGTGTATGTTTTCCTGTGTGTCTCTTCATGTGTGTGTGTGTGTGTGTGTGTATTCACATACTTAGGTAATTGCCTTTGTCCATGAAGGAGCTATGGTGGCATAGTGGGTAAGACATTTGGCTGCCAACCAGAAGGTCAGTGGTTCAAGCCCACCAACTACTCATGGGAGGAAGATGAGGCAATCTACTTCCACAAAATTTTGCAGCCTTGGAAACCCAATGGGGGTCACTATGACTCGGAATTGACAAAATGGCAGTGGGCTATTTTGTGTGTGTGTGTGATAATTTATATTTATGATTATATGTCTACTATATTTATAATTTTAAGCTCCTCACTGGAAGCAAACTATGAAATTATGTATGCTGTTAATAAATGCAGGGAACAGAATAGAATCTCCCAGTTTTGGTGAGTATATGTGGAGTAGCTGTGAAATAAATTCTGTAACAAAAAGATAAACCTGATTTCTGACCATTCAACCTTGTAATAGGTTAAATGATAACAAACCAGTCATTGATTTCTTTTTTAAAAGAGTAATAGGCATAAACATGTACCAATTGAAAGAGCCAGGCAATTCAATTATAATTAGGAAAACAAAAGTGATGAGCCTGAACAATGCTGCCTTAGTTTTTGGGATAAGTGTTGAAATGCCAACTACATAACAATGTAGTGTTTGTTTTCTCATTATTAAAAGCACCAGCACTAATCACTTCACTTTTGAAAGCCATGTACCAATTGAGTAAAGTACAAAACCCAGAAGATGGGTCTAATGGACATACTTAAAGAAAAATACACACATAAACATAGACTCAAGTACACTGAAAATATATAGAAGAAAATCTGAGCAAATTTTACCTTCATCATTGCACTGATTACTGTACTACTCTGTCCTCCCATCCATCCATCTATCTATCGATCCATCCAACAAATATGTTTTGAGCTCTTACTATATGCTTCAGGCACTGTGCTGTGAATCTGTATCCGAGGTTTTTGGTTTAGATACAAATGACTGCAGTGAAAATAACAATTCATCAATGTTGTTTTTAGTCATCGTTGTCTAAACTTTCCCTATGTGCTTAGAGAGAAATACTTATATGGCTGAAGACAGACAAAGATATGCCAACATACCTTTGGTAGCCAGACGGACACAGTTGATTTTGGTCTCCTGTGAACAATAAAAATGAGACTCCAGTTAATTAGTTGTAGGTTTGGTTTGTTATATAAAGTACATTTTTTCTTTTTCATATATATGCAAAGGAAAAGACAAATTTTAAATTATAATTATAATTAAATATATATAGCACTGCAAGGCCCCCGCAGATCAGCAATGCAACTCTGGAGAGACCCAGCTCGATAGGCCTCTATGCCTGTGAGGACTGTGGGTCCTGAAATGCCAAGAAAATATAGTGTAGTCCCTTCCACTATCCCCATGTGCACCCATTGCCTGTCAGACACTTGTTCCCAATTCTCAATTCAGATGAGATGAGATCCACCAAACTACACTTTA
>NW_006921607.1:20654543-20660062 GCF_000298275.1 Orycteropus afer afer
TTGCATCTACATGCAGGCTGAAATTAATGGACACTTGGCAAAAGCTCAGATTATATCAATGTGTAAGAATAAAACTGCAAAGTTCATGTTCAGAATGTCACTGAGATCTCTGGTGAACCTCACTGTCTTCATGGATGATATGTGACTGTCTGTGTGGCAAGTGAGTCTTTGCTGGGTGAACTACCTAGTTATTGTTGGCTGTTCCCCAAGTGGACAGGATCCATACATTTGTGATCTTACTGGGCATACAGTACAGTTACAGAAGAGTGTACTTAGGAAGAGGAATCCTTATAGCCTAGTTTATTTGGATCCATTTCCCAGGAGGACCTGTTGTTGTTGTTGTTATCTGCCGTTGAGTCAGACCCGACTCATAGCGACCCCTCCTTGGGTTTCCAAGGTAGTATCACTATGGAAGTAGATTGCCCAACCTTCCTTCCAAGGAGCGGCTGCTGGGTTTGAACCACCAGCCTTCTGGTTAGCAGGCAAGTGCCTTAGGCACTATGCTACCAGAGCTGTAGCCAGCTAAAAATCCCAGTTGACAAAACTGTACACTCAGCAACAGACTGCATGCAGTGTAGCAATGGAAGTGAAAGGTGAATAATGCAAATGAGTGAGTCACAAAACCATAAAACTTGAATATCTAATGATTGTCTAGTTGATGCTCAGTCACAAGGAAACATTGCATCTTGAAGTCACATGTGTTAGTCAGGATAGGAAAAGTTACACTGGAATAACAAACCCCACAGACTTCAGTGGCTAAAAACAGCAAAGGTTTACTTTTCCACTCAAACTACGTGTCCAACGTTGTATAAGGTAGGGATGGGGTGGAGGATACTCTAATCACTGTATTCACTCAGCAAACCAGGCTGATAATTCCATTTTAACACAAGGCTTTGGATTTCATGAAGGCAGGGGAAGAGAAGTCTGAAGAGTCAAACACTGGCATATAGATGCTTCAGATTTGAAGCATAACTTCCACTTACATTTCATTGGCTAGAACCAGGTACATGGCAAGTCTAATTTCAATGAAGTAGGGAAAGAGAATCTTTCATGTATCCAGAAGAGGAGGAGAAATGGTAATGTCCATGACAGGGTGTATTCTATTTCTGCACATTTCTGAATGTTAGATATTGTCACTTCCATTGAATGCAGATCTGAGTCTGTAATTAGCTCCAATGGCCTTGATTCATTCCTTGGGTGTACAGAAAGCCCTCTTTTGCTTATGTAGGATGGATTTCTGAATGTTGAAAGATGGTTGTCAGGTTCTGCTAACATTGTTCTCCTTCAACATTTCCTCATATGATAAGTGTTCAAGTCATTTAAGCCATCCTAGCCACTCATCCTGGGACATCCTCCTGTATGTCCATCCCTCTTTATGTGCAGTGACCAGAGTGGAAAGGGACAATCTACATGCAATCTTGCCAGTATATTGCTTAGTTAGATTATCATTCTTTTCTTATACTGGATCTCTGTTAATATAACCAATACCTTAGCTTCTCAGTGATTGCAATGAATATAGCATCAAACTCCCTTCTCCAAAAAAACATCTTTGCCATAGGCTTGATTCTACATATATAAATGTGGTTATGTTTCTGGAGTCCAAATACAGAGTCCTATATTTACTGCTACTGATTTCCATCTTCTTTGAGTGGTTCAACTGCTATAGCTTGTCATCACATTCTTTACCAGCTGAAAATTGCTGGACCTTAATTATTTTAAAAGTCATGGCGACATTACTACAAATTGGGAGCCAGAAACTGCCCCCAAGGGAGATCCCTTCCTGTTGGCATTCATTGTTCATCAAAACTTTTCATTTGGTTATCTAACTAGTTACTAATCTCCCTCAGGACTTATGCACTCACATCCCACTGCTGTATTTTTCCACAAAAAATAGCTTTAGAGTAGGGTTAAATTTATTTCACATACTGTAGCACTCTCAAAGAAAGAGGGTTGGGCTGACATTGACATTGTTTGTTCCTTGGAACAAGTGTTTCCTTCTTTTTCTTTCTTATGCTGGAAAGTGTTCCTTTTCAAATAAACAATTGTTTGGTTTTGTTATAAAATGTAGAAACATTAAAAGTATATGACAAATAATGGATCAAATATACAAAATATTTGTATGAGGTGCTTATATGGAATTTGAAGTATGTATAATTTCAAGGCAAGTTGTCCTTTTTTTTCAAAAGAACGCACCCAAAAGATGGAAATAAGGAAAAATGACTGAGAACAAATATAAAGATAAAGCAGGACTCTGTAACTGTGATGCCACGAAAGCTGAAGTCACAAAGAGTTAAACCTTATCATGAGTTAATTGGCTTCCCCCTTCCCCCCCACACACATTTGGAGAAAGGACAAGGCTCTTTCACTCCTGGCTTCTATTTCTGTGCTTCAGTTTAAAGGCCCAATGAACTGAAAGCTGAGATAGTTCAAGTACAACTTCTAGAGAACTGAAGCAGACCTTAAATGACCATGCAGTACCACAGTGATTGTAATACAGAGATTGTATAGGAGGAGAGAGGTATAACAGACGAGAGATAGTCAGAAGGAACTCTAATTTTAGACAAAAGATTTGCAAATGATATAACAGAAAACAGGCTGACTCCGTACCTGGTTCTTGATATAGCAGTGGCAAGGGTTTGATGAGGCCAACATTGCTAGTGGTAATTTGTCAATATGTTTCTACACTATAAAGAGAGTCGATTCTATTCTCTTAATATCAAAATATCTAATCTCATGGAATAACCTTAAATGTTAGAGGGAGCTTTATACTCAAAGATATAGATTCCAGTGTTGTTTATAAAAGTAAAAATTAGGAGCACCATATCTGTTCAACCACTCAGGAATGATAAAATAAGTTGTGGTCTAACTTCACAGTGGAATATTATGTAGCTGTTAACAAAAACGGCTGTGAGGGCTACATTTTAACATGGAGTAGCACTTATAAAATCACATTAAATGAATAAAGCAAGGTAAATTTTTAAAAATTACAGTCTCAGGTATGTAAGCTAGCATGCAAAGCTAGGCACATGCAAAGCTAAGCATTTAAAATATAAGTCCTGAGGGAAATATACTAAATCTTAATAATTGTTGTGTGGTTGGTTTGAAGTGTAACATATATGCAGACAAGTATAATAATCTTAAATACAGTTTGACAAATTTTTCTCAAAGTGAACATACTCCTATGACCAGCATCCAGACAAAAAAGGGGCATTACCAGCACCCCAGAAGCCTCCTGCATGGTTCCTTTGGGCCTTCTATAGGGATGTTCTCCTTAAAATGTGGTCACGTTGAAAGGGATCCTAGGTAGCTGCAATGCTTTATCCCACTGCCTTCTCTGGGTCACTGGGTAATTTGTAAGAACTTCCTCATCCTCCTTAGACTCATCATCCCTTCCACAGTTTCATGCTTGAAAACAAGCCATTTCCTAGCACCACTCCCTCCACCTGTACTTTTTCTGTATCTAGAATACATGTCTGATTATGCTTAACTCTTTCTGGCTCTCACAAACACAACGCTGACATGTTCGCTTTCTCCTAAATTCCTGACAACTTTAATTCCCTGACCAATTTATCTTTGTTGGTTCAAATTAGGTGCAGAATAACAAAGCCCTAGTCACTCTCTTGACCTTCAGGGTAATTGAATTGTCAGCAAGCAAGTCAGGAACATGCCAGACATTCTGCAGCCTATCATGTGGGAGGTCTGGCCAGTGTGCACATACCCAAAGTCCCTAAATCACTACAACAAATATGCAGTGAGTACTTTTTTTGTGCCAAGACTGCATAAGGCTTTGGGGAAAGGGAGAATATTTGTTGTATTTTCTATCTCTATTGGATCCTACGCCTAGGTCTATAATATTTGCTAGGGCAGTGCAATACAATTGCATTTCCCCATCATTTTAACCTCACTTATGTCCCACTTCAACTCTAGACTTGTAACTTCTGCCAAAACAAACAAACAAAATTGCCTTTGAGTTGATTCCACATCATAGCAACCCTATATGTGTCAGTGCAGAACTGTACTCCATACCCTTTTCAATGGCTGACTTTTTGGAAGTAGATTTCCAGACCTTTCTTCTGAGGTACCTATAGTTGGAGACCTACTGGGTCCTCCTCTGGCCTCAGCTCCTGGTTCTGTCTAATCTCCCTGCACCCTGTTCCCATTGGCTCACTTCTCTTGCATGATCCCTTAGGCTGTTGTTTGGCCTCAGTATGGTTCAGCCAGTTATCATGTGTTAGTTCCTGAAAGAAACACTAAGGACATAAAAGAAAAGAGAGTTCTCTCTTGTTAAGTACCTGTGTTGCATATTTTATTTCTTTTCATTCTCATAGCAAGGCTGTGAGAGGAATACTACAATGCCCCCCCATTTTATTTCTAATCAGAAGAGATTAAATAATGTTCCCCAAGGTTATACAGATAGTAAGCTAGGCTAAAATGCAACTAACCTTTAAGCAAGTAGCCCCTTCTTTGAGATATCTGTAGGCAAACACCTTATTGTCACTGAGATAAGATCCCCTGCTTTCTTGGCTATCCCCACAGATGCACAATGACAATGGAACCTAGCTTTATTTTGGGAAACAGGCTGAGCAGTTTGTGATGAAAAGAAATTCTGTCTTGGCCTGAAACAGGACCCCGAGCAATCAGAAGGTCAGTGATACAAAAGTGAAGCAGATTGGCTCTGGAAATTTTGAGCACCCCAGAACCATTAGAACAAGGTTACATGATAGGCTTATTCTCTGGGAAAAATGAGTGAGGAATGCCTTTTAAGGGGTAACAAGGGTCAGAGTGACATTTGAACACTAAAAATCATGTATATTGAAGACAACAGGATACCTGGCATAGGATGACACATTCTTCAGGCTGAACAGGTGTTTACCACTAACCTCATGATATTTTTCTGGAAGACATTAGGCAATAGCCAGTGTCCTGTGCTAGACCCTAAGGGAAGAAGACTCCAAGTAATAGACAACCCATTCAAAGAATCTGCAATCAAACTCAAACTCTGAAGACCTTCTCCAATGTATTCCTTCTCTAGTTGTTGACTCCATTGCCTCACCCCACCAGTTCTCTGAAACTCACTTTAGATTGTTCTCATCATGGTCATCAAAGACTTTCACATGGTCAGCTCCAATAGTCACTTCCCCGATTCCATTTCTTTCCACCTTTCATCAACATTAGTTGCAACTGATTACTCCCTCCTTGGTCCATTCTCTCCTCTTGGGTGTTGAGTCTCACCAATATCCTGGTTTTTCTCCTACCTCACTGTCTCTTCCTTAATCCATGTTTTGCTAGGTTTTTACCCTCTGCTTGAATAGGCAAAACTATTAGTTGATTCTGACTCATAGCCACCCCCACTGGGTTTCTAAGGCAGTAAATCTTTATGGAAATAGATTATCCCATCTTCCTTCCATGGAGCAGCTAGTGGGTTTGAACTCCCAACCTTGTAGTTAGCAGTCCAATGCCTTAGGCATTGCACCACAAGAGCTCCTTATTAAATTACATATTAGTGAATATAATCCAAC
>NW_006921607.1:20660282-20661438 GCF_000298275.1 Orycteropus afer afer
TGTAAATGTTCAGCTTATATGCCTGTCTTTTGTTTGGCTGGAAGCCACAGGAGTGGGTTCAATTCCAGACCTGAAGGGCAGCTAGGGGCCATAGTCTCAAAGGATACACCAGGCTCTACCAGACCAGCAAACCTAGTCCTTTTTTTTTTTTTTAATAATTTTGAGTTTTGTTCCACATTGTTCTCTACGCTATCCAGGATCTCCTACATAGATCCCTCTCTGAGTGGTTGACAGTGGTAGCCAGTCACAATCTAGTTCTTCTGGTCTCATAGTCATATAGGCTGAAGATCACATGGTCTACCAGATGCTTGGAATAATTGTTTACATGTGTCTTTGGTTTTCTTCATTCTTCTTTGCTCTGGATGAGGAGAGAACTATCATTGCATCTAGATGGCTGCTTCAAGCTTTTAAGATCCCAGTCACTACTCACAAAAGTAGGATGTGGAACAATGTTTTTGTGTACTATGTTATACCATTGAGCTTGATGTTCCCTGTGACCATGGTCCTGAGCCCACAGGTCCAAATATTCACTCCCTCCGAGTAGCTGGCTATGGCCAAGAAGTGGACTACAACCTTGTCCCTTTACAAATACATTTGTAGAAACATTGTCTGCCAACCCTATACATGGTCATAGGCACATTCCCCCCTACATAGATATACCTAATATTTCAGCCTGTCCACCCATCTATCCACTCATAGTTCAATGTGTGCCTTCATTGACAACACAGTACTGTATGTGCAAAAGGGTTCATCTTTGTTGTCTGTACCTCCCATGCACCTCTCTGTGTCTTCTGCTTCATTAGTACCACTGTGTTAATCACTCTCATTTGGTACGTTGCCCTTCTCTTCACCCAAATCATCAACTCTACCTATCTAACAGTTTTCCCACCCCTCTCCTCCCACCCTTGGTAACCAACAAAGAAAATTTCCTTCCATATATAAACCTTTCCTTGACTTCCTACAATAATGGACTAATATAATATTTGTTCATCTATGATTGACTTATTTCATTCAGCATAATGTCCTCCAAGTTCACCCATGTTATGCGGTGTTTGGCAGATTCTACCTTATTCTTTAGGATTACATAGTATTCCATTGTGTGCATGTACCATAGTTTGGTTATCCATTCTTCTGTTGATAGACACCTAGATTTTTT
>NW_006921607.1:20661843-20663418 GCF_000298275.1 Orycteropus afer afer
ATTAGGGAAAACAACTAGATACATATAAATTAGAAAGAAAATGTAAACTTTCTCTGTTTGTAGGTGATATGACAATATATCTGGAAACTTCTAGAGAATCAACGATTAAAACTAAAACAAAATGAAAATTCAGTAAGACAGTTGTCTTTGTTAGGTTACATTCAGTCAGCCCCAACTCATAGTAACTTCCTGCACAGCAGAACAAAACACTATCTGGTCCTGTGTCATCCTCACAATTGTTGCTGTGTCGCATTGTTGCAGCCACTAGGTCAGTCCATCTCATTGAGGGTCTTCCTCTTTTCTACTGATGGTCTACTTTACCAAACCTCGTCAGGTTTGGTAACATCTTATTCTCCAGGGACTGGTCCCTCCTGATAACATGTCCAAATTGAGTGAGGCTAAGTATTGTCATCCTTGCATCTAAGGAGCATTCTCACTATATGTATTCCAAGACAGATTTGTTTGTTCTTCTGGCAATCCTTGGTATATTCAGTATTCTTCACCCACACCATAAATCAAAGGCATCAATTCTTCAATTTTCCTTTTTCATTGTAGAGCTTTCCCATGCATATGGGTGATTGAAGATACCACAGCAGAGGTGTCACTTTGAGAACTAAGGTGCGTCTGGGTCAGGCACACCTTAGTTCTCAAAGTGACACCTTTGCTTTTCAACACCTTAAAGAGGTCTTTGCAGCAAATCTGTCTAATGCAATATGTCACTTGAGAGTTAGCAGGATATAAAATTAACATACAAAAATCAATAGTGTATATACTATTGCGTATATACAACCAATAATCAGTTAGAGGACATAATGGTACCAAAACTTCATTTATAATGGCAATAAATATTAAATACTTGGGAATAAACAAGAATGTGCAAATCCTATATGAGGAAAAATTTACAACACCCATGAAAGACACAAAAGTAGACTTGAATAAATAGAAAGACATCCTCTGCTCTCAGGTTGGATAATTCAACATCTTAAAGATGTCAGCTCATCCTAATTAATGTATAAATTTAATGCAATCCCAGTAAAAGTACTAATAGGCTTTTATGGAGCTTGACAAGTTGACAATGAAGTTTATATAAAGAAAGAACATGCAAGCATAGCTAGAGAATCATGACAAAAGAAAATCTAGTGGAGGACTTGTCCTACCAGGTATGGAAGCATAGAGCCTCTATAATGACAGAACAGCACTGTGGAATAAATAGACAAACAGACCAGTGGAATATAATGCAAAGTCCAGAAAAAGATTCAAGAACATATGGAAATTTAATAGATGAAAATGTGGCATCTCAAACTAATTGGGAAGAGGGACTTTTTAATAAATGTTGCTAGGACAACTAGATAGATATTTGGGAAACAGAGATAAAATTAGACCCATACTTCACAACTTATACAAAAATAAAGTCTAAATATCTAAGATCCAAATGTGAAAATGAAACTATACAAGTACCTGAAGAAAATATGGCAGATCCTTTATAATTTGAATGCAGGGAAAGACTTTTTAACTATGACAGGATTTGGATGCAATAGAAGAAAAAAATAAGATGCATTTGAAAAAAAAAAAAAA
>NW_006921607.1:20664756-20665707 GCF_000298275.1 Orycteropus afer afer
CAATATGGAATATATGAAGTATGAATGTAGGAAAGTTTGGTGTTGTAAAAAATTAAATGGAATGCAAAAAGATCAATATCCTAGGCATTAGTGAACTGAAATGGACTGTTTTTGGCCATTTTGAATCAGACAGTCATATGATCTACTATGCTGGGAATGACAAATTGAAGAAGAAAGGGATGGTATTTGTCATCACAAAAAATGTTTCAAGATCTAGCCTGAAGTACATTGCTGTCAGTGATAGGATAATATTCATACACCTACAAGGAAGACCAGTTAATACTACTGTCTTTCAAATTTATGTACCAACCACCAAGGCCAAAGACAAGAAAATTGAAGATTTTCACCAACTTCTGCAGTCTGAAATTGACCAAACATGCAATCAAGATGTGTTGATTATTACTGGTGATTGGAATTCAAAAATTGGAAAGAAAGAAGAATCACCAGTAGTTGGGAAATATGGCTTTGATGATAGACATGACACTGGAAATTGCATGATAGAATTTTGGAAGACCAGCGACTTACTCATTGCAAATACCTTTTCAACAACATAAATGGCAGCTATACACATTGACCTTGCCAGATGGTATACACAGGAATCAGATTGATTACATCAGTGGAAAGAGGCAATGGAGAAGCACAGTATCTTCAGGCAAAACAAGGCCAAGAGTTGACTGTGGAACAGATGATAAATTGCTCATATGCATGTTCAAGTTGAAGCTGAAGACAGTTAAAACAAGTCCACAAGAGCCAAAATATGACCTTAATTGTATCTTACCTGAGTTTAAAGAGCATCTGAAAAATAGATTTGATGCATTGAACACCAATGACTAAATACCAGATGAATTGTGGGATGATATCAAGAACATCATACATGAAGAAAGCAGAAGTTCATTAAAAAGACAGGAAAGGTAGAAAAGACCTAAATGGATGTCCGAAGAGACCCTGAAA
>NW_006921607.1:20669522-20676485 GCF_000298275.1 Orycteropus afer afer
TAGGATTTTCATAGCTGTGACCTTTCAGAAATAGATGGCCAAGCCTTCCTTCTGAGGTGCTCCTGGGTGGGTGTGGTAGTTAAGGTTATATGTCAACTTGGCTGGGTCTAGTTTTGAGTGGCTGGGTAGCTGGTGGTAGTTATTCCCCATGATGAGACTGAAAATCAACTCCATGATGGAATCTACCATGAGAAGTTGAGTAGCTGCTTTAGGGATGTGGTCTGCTTCTAGTATATAAGAAGCAGCTATAAGGAAGGTCTCTAGCTTATGGCATGCTTGAACCCTGCATGTAGCTGAGTCATTGTCCAGCAGCCTGCCATGTTGTCTTGCCAATTTTGGGACTTTTAATGGACTTGAATTAATGGACTGCCATACGGTTTGGTAATATCGGGATGGTGCCTTTTCATTTGTTGATGTTGGGTTTGTCAGACTCAGCAGCTAGCAGCTGCCTGAGTGAAGGGTAGCCTCTGGCTTCAGTGGACAAGAACAAAAGGGAGAGATGAAGCCCAAGGTCAAGGGGATTTCACCCAGCCCCTAGAATCTGGCACTTTGAATTTGGATTTCTAACCTTCAAAACTCAAACAGAATAAATTCTTGTTTGTCCAAGCCATCCTATTTGTGGTATATTCCTGTCAGAGCAGCACTAGGTAACCAGTGAGTGGGTTTGAATCACCAACCTTTCAATCAGTAAACTGTTTAACCATTTGTGCCACCATTGGTCTCCTTAGAACATAGCACTTTAGGCGATCGAAATTAATCACCAGTACAAATTTGGGACATATTGACATCATGTGTCTCCTAATATGAAAGCACTGAGAACAACTCAACATCACTTATGTGGTCTTTCTGCAAAAAACACATAGTCTGAATCTAACCATGAGGAAACTTGAAGATATTCTAGAAAATAACTGGCATGTTTGCAGAAGATGAACAAAGAAAAGAGGGAGATCCTCAATGAGATAGATTGACACAGTGGTTGCAACAGGAGGCTCAAACATAGCAAGGATTTTGAGGATGGTGCAGGACCAGGTGGTGTTTCATTCTGTTGTACTGTAAGGTCACTGTGAGTCAGAGCCCACTTGAAGGAACCTGACATTAACACACTTCAGAAAAGTCAAGGTCATGGAAGACAAGGACTGTCTGAGTAACTGCTTTGAATACAAGGAATCTAAAGGGATATGGTAGCTAAATGTAATATGTGATCCTGGATTTTTTTTTTTTTTTCTTTTTTACTATAAATTAGGGCATGTTAGTGGATAAGGGACTTGACTGCTAACCGGAAGGTCAGCAGTTCAAACCCACCAGCTGCTCCATGGAAGGCAGACTGGGAGATCAACTTCCATAAAGATTTATAGCCTCAGAAACCCAATGAGGGTTGCTATGAGTCGGAAATAACTCAATGGTAGTGAGTTTGGTTTTGGTTTATTAAGACAATTGCCAAAACTTGAATCAGTTTGCATATTAGCTAATAGTATTGCATCAATGTTAATTTCCTTCTAATTGCATTGTGGTCATATATAGAAAATGCAGATTCAAGTGTTTAGGAGCAAAGGTGCCACAGATGGTTAGACAGACAGACAGATGAGAGAGAGAGACAGAAAATGGTAAAACAAATGTGGTAAAGTATTAGCGATTAGGGAATCTGGGTGGAGGATTCCTGAATGTTCTTTAGTAATGTTGAAAGCTTTCTTTAAATTTGAAATTGCCTTGATAGATGAAGTTAAAATTCAGCAGAGAGGAAGGAGGAGTTGGGGTATAGATGAAACAAGACTGGGCATGGATTGGTAATTATTTGAAGTACAGTGACAGGCATTTAAGGACCACTCTGGCATTCTCTTTACTTTGATACATGTTTGAAACTTTCCATATTAACACGTTTTTTTTTTTTTAAGCGGGGAGAAGAGTACATGTTTTCCTATGTCCTGAATGCATTCTGTTCTTTTGGTCTCCACTGTTCTCACTCTGATCCATACCACCACCTTCTCTAGCCTGGATGACGTCAATCATTTCCTGACCACTCTATCTGCATACTTTCTTGATTCCTATCTATAACAGATTCACACTCTTCATTAGTCAGAGTAATGAGTAATCTTTTAAATACCTAAGTCATATCACACTACTCTTTGTTTAAAACTGCTCAGTGGCTTCTCAGCCCATGAGGATCAAATTCCTCACTTCCCCTTGACCCTCATCACCTCACACAAGCAAACATAGCTATCTTCTCTCACTCTTTCTTAACACTCTCCTTCTCCAGGTATGCTGTTCTGGATTATGACCTCCAAAAAGGGTAAACTGATTTCATCCTCAGAACTGTTGTGTTCACTGCTCCCTCTCCCTGGAATGCTCTGTATTGGTACCTTCACCTGATTGCACCACCTACCTCACCATTCTGTTTCCATTATATGCCACCTCGTCAAAGATGCCTTCCCTGATGACTCCATTCAGTTACACTCTCCAGTGGATCCTCTGTCACATCACTCTATTCTCACATATCACTAAATGGAATTATTTTATTTATATGTGGGCTAGTTTCTAGTTTCCCCAGCAGAAAGTAAAGACCATGAAAGCAGAATTGCCTATCCTTTTTATTGTTAGAGTGGTGCCTGGCATATATTAGACATCCTTAGTCATGAATGAGGGAGCTCTGGTAGCACAGTGCCTAAGGCACTTGACTGCTAAACAGAAGGATGGCAGTTAAAACCCACCAGCCACTCCTCGGAAGGAAGATGGGGCAATCTACTTCCATAGTGATACTGCCTCGGAAACCCAAGGAGGGGTCGCTATTCCGACTCCACGGCACATACCAACAACAACAACAGGTCATGAATGAAGTTAGATTCTAACTCCATTCATTCTTAATTCTAACCTACCACCCTTTCTGTGGGAGAAAGATGCGGCAGTCTACTTCTGTAAAGATTTACAGCCTCAGAAACTATTGGGCTGTTCTACTCTGTCCTATAGGGTCACTATGAATCAGAATCGACTTGACAGCAATTTTTTTTTTTTTTTTTTTTTTTTCCGGTTCAGCAAAGAGTCAGACAAATTTGGTTTCTCCAGCCTCACCAACAGTTTGTATCATCAGACTTTTAGTTTTGCCATGCTTTTGTTGTTAGGTGCTGTCAAGTCAGCTCTGACTCATAGGGACCCTATGTACAAAAACAAATTTGCATTTTGTTTTCTCATTGGTTGGGTAACCCTGGATAAATTTCGTAGGGAAGCTTACTGGGGTGACTCCTTAATCTTTTTGAGTCACTTTTTCCTCTTCTGTAGAATGGGAACAATGGCTTTGACACATCTCATTGGGTGGAACAGAGCTCTGTGTCAAATATTATTCTGCTAGAAAAAGGGAAGATGCATAACTAGGTGCTAAAACATGGATGGACTTTGAAACCTTTATGCTAAGGGAAAGACTCCAGACATAAAAGTCCACATATTATATGATTACATTTACATGAAATATCTAGAATGGGCAAAACCGTAAAGACAAAAAATAGATTAATGGTTACCAGGGGCTTCAGGGAAGGGAGTATGGAATGACTGCTAATGGGTATATGATTTTTGGGGGTGGTGATAAACCAGTTTTGAAATTAGATAGTGGTATTGGTTCTAAAGGGAGCTCTGGTAGCATAGTGGCTAAGACACTTGCCTGCTAACCAGACGGCTGGCGGTTCAAACCCACCAGCCACTCCTCGGAAGGAAGGTTGGGCAATGCTACTTCCGTAGTGATACTGCCTCGGAAACCCAAGGAGGGGTCGCTATGAGTCGGGGCCGACTCGACGGCACATAACAACAACAACAACAACAACATTGATTCTAAAACCTTGTGAATATATGAAAAACCACTAACTTGTACAATTTAAAAATATACCTGAAAAGTGCAAAGTATACATGCATAGCTTTATTATTGTAATAAGTTGATATGGGGGTTATTGCTATGATCATTTTCCCTGTCTTCCATAGAATAAATTCCATGCAAAGCCCTGCATTATCTGGTTTCTGTCCCTTTGGACTTCTCTCCATATACCAGACACAGCCCCACAAGCCTCCTCAAATATATCATGGAATTTCTAACCTTTGGGCCTCTTTCCAAGTACTTCCTTTGCAGTACACACCCTATTCTCTGTCCCATTATTTGCCCAGGAAATGCCCACTTATCTTTCAAGATTCAGCCCCAAATCTTACCTTGTCTATGAGATTTTGCTGAGCACCTTCTCATCTCTCCCATTTCCAGGTTTATGGGTAGACCTTGTGCACCAGGTATTCCTGCATTGTGATTCCTGATATAGTTCATTGAATACCTTTGTTCCATGACCACCTTTTCCTTTGAATTGTGGTTTCTCTGAGGGCAGTGACTGCATCTTTTTGATCTGTGTATGCCTCACTGACACAGAACAAGCCCTTAATGAGTGATTATCTTATTTTTATCATCATTACCTATATTAGCTTGCAGAGGACAGCATGACCTCTGTAATTTTGCAGAGTAAAAAATGTTGATGGGAATGTGAGAGGTTAGGTTCAAGCCCTGGCTATGACCTTGGGGAGATCACAGCCCCATTCCTCTGGATTTGTTTCATTTTCTGCAAAATTGAGGAGGCTGGACAATCTGTGTAGTCCCTGAGTGCTGCATATGCTTAAGTGCTTGGCTCCTAAAGCAAAAGTTAGCACTTTAAAACCACCCTTTGGAACAGAGGGCTGGTGATCCACTTCTGAAAACCCTGTGGAGCACAGGTCTACTCAGAAACACTTAGGGTGGCTGAAAGCTGAAATTGACTTGATGGCGACTAGTGTGTTGTGTTTAAAATTTGTTTTGGACAGTTTATGTGCTCCCTTATGATACTACATTACATGCTTTCTGTTCTTCAGCACTGGGAGGCTGTGGACCAGCTGTACAAATTATTCCTAATTAGAAAGTCAGACGTGCAGTTCCTTTGTGGCCTCAGAGAGAGGAGCTTAGACCTTTCATCAGGGGCTGGAGACTCCTGGGTCTAGACTCACCTAAGCCAGAGCCGTCCTTCATGCCTCCCTGTACAGCTCTTATTTGGCCTTAATGATCCCTACTCTCCATGAGCAATCCTTTGAGCTGTAATTACTAATTGATGTTTGTGAAGTCTTTGAAACTCTCAGGTGACAGATGTAATCAAAGGTCTATTTATTATGATAATTATTATTAATACCCTACCCAACTCAAACCAAACCTGTTCTTGTAGAGTTAATTCTGACTCACAGTGACCTCATAGGACCAAACAGAACTGCCCCATAGGGTTTCTGAGGTTGTAAATCTTTATGGAAGCAGACTACCACAACTTTCTCCTGTGGACTGGCTGATAGGTTTGAACTACCAACCTTTCAATTAGTAGCTGAGTGCTTAACCCACTGTACCACCAGGGCTCCTTTGTTTTCAGTATAGCTCCTCATTTTTTGTCACTGTTAATAGCCATGCTAGAAGTGTTCAAGATTGAGTGAAGATTAAGGCTTCCAGTGACTGGTGGAAGAGAGATGGAAAAAGTGGGTACACAGTGATCTGGGGTTTTTTAGGGACACCTGCTGGCATCAGTTTATCCAGGTTCCTCTATGAAACCACCTTGTGGTGCTATGACTTGGTATAAAGCAGGGTGCTAAAAATATGTTATATGCCGTTGAGTCGGCCCCGACTCATAGTGACCCCTCCTTGGGTTTCCAAGGCAGTATCACTACGGAAGTAGGATTGCCCAACCTTCCTTCCGAGGAGTGGCTGGTGGGTTTGAACCGCCAGCCTTCTGGTTAGCAGTCAAGTGCCTTAGGCACTATGCTACCAGAGCTAAATATATAGGACCATCTAATTGCTTTGTGTGTGTGTGTGTGTGTGTGTGCTTTGGGTGCAAATTTACAGAGCAGAATTTGTTTTACATTCAACATTCAAGTTCATGTACATTTGATTTCACATGCCGATTACCAATCCCAATCCTAGCCCACTCTCCTCCCCTCCTTTCTCTGTAATGCCCCCTCCCTATGCCCTTCTTAACCATGCACCCCTGTCTGTCCAGCTTTCCCTCCACGTGAATGCTGCCCCTCTGGTGCCCGTGGGTGATTACTCCAAGGGGTGTATCTCTGTAGAGTAGTCGGATGCATCGCCCTGGGTTGGGTGCCCAGGCTGGGTATTCTACTGTTGGGCTGAGGGCCAGTCCTTGGGAATGAGTCTTAACAGGCCTGAAGAGTATCCCAGGGTCATGGTCTTGAGGGTCCCACCAGACTCCATCCGACCAGTAATTCTAGTCAATATTGTGTTTTTGAGTTTTGTTCCACATTTTTTCCTCCCACTCTATCCATGATCTCTGGTTTTGATCCCTTCCCAAGTGGTTGGCATTGGTAGCCAGGCAGTATCTAATTCTTCTGGTCTTGAGGGTCATCATATCCTTGGACTGATTGTTTCCAAATGCCCTTGATTTTCTTCACTCTCCTTCACTTCAGATAAGAAGAGACCATTAGATACATCTTAGATGGCTGATGGAAAGCTTTTAAGAACCCCAGTCCCTACTCATCAAAGTAGGTTGTGGAGCAAGAATTTTATGTACTATGTTGTGCCAATTGAGCCTGGTGTCTCCTAATACTATGGTCCTGAGTTGGCAGGCCCAGTGGTTCTCTCTCCCAAGGATTTTTTCATCTCTGAGGGATTACTCCAACTTTGTCTTCTGTTGCTTCTATAATGGTTGTGGTTATTTTGTATCATTAGTATTTATGCTGCTAACCAGAAGGCTGGCAGTTCAAACCCACCAGCCACTCCTCGGAAGGAAGATGGGTCAATCTACTTCCGTAGTGATACTGCCTCGGAAACGCAAGGAGGGGTCGCTATGAGTCGGGTCCGGCTTGACGGCACATAACAACAACAACAACAACAAAGTATCTATGCAAGATTAGCTTCAGCTAAATCTATGATTGGTCTAGGGTACATTCCTGTTCACTGACCCCCATCCAATCTTCTCAGTT
>NW_006921607.1:20677305-20678600 GCF_000298275.1 Orycteropus afer afer
TTGCCAGCATTTGTTATTTTCTGTCTTGTTGAACTTTGCTATCATTACTGAGGTGAGATGATATCTCGTTGTTGTTTTGATTTGCATCTCTCTAATGGCTAATCAGGAGGGCTGGTAGGGCAGTGCCTAAGGCACTTGACTGCTAACCCACCAGCCACTCCTCAGAAGGAAGGTTGAGCAATAAACTTCCATAGTGATACTGCCTTAGAAACCCAAGAAGGGGTTGCTATGAGCTGGATCAGATCTATAGCAGTGGGTTGAATGGCTAATGATCAAAAGCATTTCCTCATGTGTTTGTTGGCCACTAGTCTATCATCTTTAGTGAAGTGTCTGTTCATACCTATTGCCCATTTTTGAATTGGATTGTTTGTCTTTTTGGTGTTGAAGTGTTGAAGTTTTCTATAGCTTTTGGAGATAAGTCCTTTGTCAGATATGTCACAGGCAAATATTTTCTCCCAGTCTGTAGGTTCTCTTTTTACCCTTTTGGAGAAGTCTTTCAACATGCATAAGAATCTAATTTTTAAAAGGTCTCAGTCATCTAGCTTCTCTTCCACTGCCTCAGCATTCTGGGTTATGCTTGATAGTCTATTTATGCCATAAATTAGGGCCCCCATTTTATCTTTGATGAGTTTTATAGTTTTGGGTTTTACATTTAAGTCTTTGATCCAACTTGAGTTTGTTTTTGTCTGTGCACCCGTAGATTTTGCTTGTCCTCTCCTTAGTGCATCTTCACACTCTGACCCTATATATATCACCTGTGATATTATAATAATGATATTGTTGTTAGGTAGTGTCAAGTCAGTTTTAACTAATAGCAACCTCATGTGACAGAATAGAACTGCCCCATAGGGTTTTCTAGGATGTAATCTTTATGGGAGCATGTCACCAGTCTTTCTCCCAAAGAGCCACTGAATAGATTTGAATTATTAACCTTTGGCTTAGTAGCTGAGTGTTTAACTGTTGCACCACCAGGAGTCCTTATAATAGTGATTTGTTGTTCTGTGTTATCCGGTTGATTCTGACTCATAGTGACCCTATATGACAGAGTAGAACTGTCCCATAGGGCTTCCTACACTGTATTCTTTATGGGAGCAGATCTGTAGATCTTTTCTCCTGTGGAGCAGCTGATGGGTTTCAACCACTGACATTTCAGTAAAAAGCAAAGCTCTTAACCACTGTGAAACTCATGATAGCTGACATTAAAACCAAAAAAAAAACCCAAACTCACTGCCGTCGAGTTGAATCTGACTCATAGAGACCCCTCCTTGGGTTTCCAAGGCAGTATCACTATGGAA
>NW_006921607.1:20679305-20694862 GCF_000298275.1 Orycteropus afer afer
CTTGAGTGTGAATTGCACCATTAAATCCTACTTTTAATATTTTATCCTTAGAATTCACAGAACTGATATAGAAGGGGCTAATTGAGAGTTTCTGCAAAACTGTTCTTGATGATATTGACTGGCAACTCCTCAGGTGCTTCATGTAGGGATATAAGCAATAAATCCCCCTTCTACATTTTCTCATGAAAAGCAAGTATGCTTCCTTCTATCAAGGAAGAGAAGGTATGCCAAACTGCCAACTTGTCACGTGCCCCTTTTTGTCTTGGCTTCCTGGAAGCTCAAGAAGTACATATAATGTTCCATTTCATTAATCACCTGTACTGGGTCTCTGGTGCAATGATCTCCTTTATTCCCTATTAAAATTCTCATGCTAATTTTAAAACTTTATGTCAACTCACTACACACACACACACACACACACATATACATTTATTCTCACATATACTCAATATATATGTGTGTGCTTGTATAATAAGGAGCTCTGGTAGTGTTTATGGCATTTGGCTGCTAACCAAAAGGTCAGTGGTTTGAACTCATGAGCCACTCTGAGGGAGAAAGATGAGGCAGTCTGATTCCATAAAGATTTATAGCTTTGGAAACCCAGTGGGTATCTCTATGAGTTAGAATTGACTTGATGGCAGTGAGTTTGAGATCTATCTATCTTTCCATCCCTCTGTCTGTCTATATCAAGAAGCTCTGATGGTGTAGTGGGTAAGGCACTTGGTTGCAAACCAGAAGGTTGGCAGTTAAAACTCACCAGCTTCTCTGTGGAAGGAAGAGGAGGCAATCTACTTCCAAAAAGATTTACATTGGAAACCCAATGGGGTGATTATGGGTCAGAATTGACTCGATAGCAGTTGGTTTGTGTTGTTTTTTGGTTATACACATATCACACATGATGTATTCACACATGCTCATATTAGCAACTGTACTTTCACTTAAAGGGTACTTAGGAGTTTGCAAAGAGTATCACACCTATTATTTCCTCCTTACAAAGGACCCACTGAGCAAGAGAGGGCATGTTACATCCCTATTTGACAGATGGAAAAATTGAGGTTTAGCAAGAAAGTATTCAGTTCACATAGCTGATAATGGCAGAGCCAGTTCTTAGATCCACGGATCCAGTTTCCAAATGCAGAGGTTTCACCTCATTTCCACCATTAAGAGGGTTCTAATGGGGGCTAGGGCCAGCTTTATGGAAATTTAGGCTGCTCTTCCCATGAGCCTTTTTGGGACTGGGATCTAGAGCACAGATGTCTCAAGGCACATGCTGACAAGACTATCAGCTGTCAACATTGGGGCAACCTTCATTTCTTTTTCCAAGTGAGTTTAAAATATGTTTGCATGGGAAGGCAAATGTTCTTGGTCCCTCAGGTCTCATACCACAATAATAAAATTTGTAAGAACTGTGAGTGAAAAAATAAATTAGTAACTTGGGAGAGCTCATCTTGGTATTTGTACACGGTGACACTAGAGAATTTTTTCTTTCACCCAATAGGGCTCCAACAGGAGTTCGGAGCTTTCGAGGACATGTGATAAGACTGAAACAGTAGCATGGAGGCCTGGAAGAAGACAAGTCCAAGTGGGAAGGATGTGCCTTAGAGTCCAATGCAGACTGTGAAGGAGGCCTAGGCAGGTAGGTGAGGCATGGCCTAGGTTCTGGTGACAGACAGGAACTGGGAGGGGACATTTACCAGGCAAACACTTTCCAAAGTGTTTACAGAAAAGTTATGATGATAAAACCCTGAATTGCCAAACCCAAGTTCAGTCCTCTTCATTTCTACAGGGTGGCTACTGACTAATAAAATCCAGAAAAACATTCCTAACATAAAACTATGGTGATAAGTTAGCAGAAATTCATGGGGAGACTTTGATTTGCAGTTGTCAGATGTAAGCTCTTTTGAGCCCTCTCAATTACACTGCATGGTAGAGTTAGAAGAACCATGACCTGTCTGAGTGGGACAGCGGCAAAAGAGGTATCAGATATTTCATTGCCATGTTGTTGTTGTTAAGTGCCGTTGAGTCAGACTCAACTCATAGCGACCCCTCCTTGGGTTTCCAAGGCAGTATCACTATGGAAGTAGATTGCCCCATCTTCATTGCCATATCTCCATGGAAGTAAAGAGAGAAAGCTGTACTAAAAATCTCTACTTCATTATGAAGTAACTGAGACTCCATGAGACTTCAAGGGTGCTTCTGGCAGACCATCTTTCCATGATAGAAATGAAGTCACTTTGTTTGTGAGACCAATCAAGGAAGTAGTGTAGTGAAAGCACCTTGCTTAGTGTCTAGGACACAGCAGATGCTCAATAATAGAAAGTTTGCAGGGTCTGTGACTGGAACTGCACAGAGATACTTCAACAGTGGATCTGTGTATTATGAGAACTTGGAGAGAAAATTTAGGGCATGATGGGGAAGTATGGGGTCATTACTGATGTTCTCTTTCTGTCAGAATTTTTAGAATGCACTGCCTCATTCCTTTTTAAGTTACTGTGACTAGCCTTGGCTAAGAGAATGTGAAAGTTCTATGTATCTTTGTGTGGAAACTTTTCAATAGAATACCCCCTTTGCCACATTTCTCTCTCTGCCTTCGTGATTGTGGAAGTACATGAAGATAAACTTTCCACCAGCCCGAGTCTCCAAGTGACTTCACTGAGCAGAGAGTCCTTTGCTGATCCATTTTGGACATATATGAATACTAAATATTTCCTTTTCTGGTAATCCACAGGTATTTTGTGGTTGTTTGTTACTACAGCCTAACTTAGTTTATCCCAACCCATCTAGGAGTTTTCTTATCATCACCCTGATGGGCTATCCAAGACCCAACCTTCCATAAGATCACTTACAGGGTCTTAACTTCAATCCACTTGGGCTTGGATTTCCTCATTCCCTACTCCATCTGCTCTTTTCTCATGTGACATATGAATAGTCATTGAACTCACAACAGATTCAGGAAACAGAGTTGGGTGTGGCAAAATCATACCCAAAAAACAAGATCCACAGTACCAAAAGATTGAGCAGGCACAGACGTTAGGCTTGAAACCCTATGTGAGAAGTTACACTAAGAAGAATAAAGCCTGGAATAGGGTAACAGGGTTATAAAGCAACAGAGTCATGGGTGAGTCAACGCAGACAATATGTGTGGCATAGCTGGGATATGAGTTCCTCCAGAGTTAGAAAGTTATATACTTTAATGTGGAGTCTACTGGACAAATTGGAATATGTCAGGAAAACATGTTCCAGTCATCCCCCAGGAGAGGAGCCTAGCCAGCAAAGGAAAGGGAATGAAATTAATATTAAAATAATTGTGACAGATGTTTTTATATTCATTGTGTCACTCTCTCCAAATTTTGGGGAGGTAGATCGTTAGCCACACTATACATCCTGAGACGTCAAGTACCCTGTTGAGGTTGTCATAGCGGTGAACAGCCAGAATTCTAAGGCAAGTCTGCTGAGCTCCAGCTCTCAGTCCTTTCCATCCTACTGTACCACTGCCAGGAGAGAAGACCCGTCCATGTGCAAGCATCCTTTTAACAATGCTTGGGAACAACTAATTATAATTTCTTTCAATTCATTCAGAGACACACAATTTTTCCTAACCCAGCCCTACCTAGTTGATCCTAACTATTATAACGTGATTACACTGCAAACATGGTGACTCTTTCAACCCAGCAACTGGCTTACAACTACTCTCAAAAGGCAATTGAGTTCAGGAGCTGGAAGAGGAAATGAGGGAAAGAGAACAATCACCCTTCTACTTCCCATTTCTCTTATTTAGCTCAGTGTTTGCCAGAGGCATCACCCAGGTTAAATGTTCCCCACATTATGAAAAGGATATGGCAAGGAAAGGGTTTTCTCTCTGCATAAATAGAACATGCACAACAGCATTGCCCAACAAAAGGTGGCATCTGATGGATATTTGCATGAATTCACCACACTTGTTTTGCATCCAACCGCTAATTATGGTCCTTTCAACTTCACAATCATGACTAATGGTGGTGGGGATGCAGAAAACAGTAGATTCAGCAGACCTCATTCTGGGAAAAATGGAAAGGAAACAATGCAAAACTGCACCCACCCGCTGTTTACAACCAGACAGCTACTCTGGGTATCATTTGGAGGGTTTGCAGGAAATTAAGGCTGCCCAGGAGTCTGAAGCATGGGAAATGAGACATCTGGGGAAAAGTCTTACTAACAAAATGAAAGGAAGGTCCTTCAGGGTTCATTGGTCTACGATGAAAATGGCTCAGAACCACATCTCTCATGCTACACAGAATGGAAATTCAGAACAGTACTAATACTTACTCGGTTTAATATATTTTCTCATATGATCTTAAAAATCATCATTGTTGTTGTTATTTGCCATCAAGTTGGACCCAACTCATAGTGACCCCTCCTTGGGTTTCCAAGGCAGTATCACTATGGAAGTAGATTACCAACCTTCCTTCCGAGGAATGGCTGGTGGGTTTGAACTGCCAGCCTTCTGGTTAGCAGTCAAGTGCCTTAGGCACTATGCTACCAGAGCTCCTAAAAATTATCATTAGAAATGTATATATTATTATTTCACTTTTAGAGGTAAGGAAACTGAGGTGCTAACAAGAGACAATTCATACCCACATTCATTCATTCATTAAATGACTATTGAGTGTCTGCTGTTGATGTTGTTAGTTGTGTTAGTTGCCATCAGGTTGGCTCCAACAAATGATAACTTTATGTATAACAGAACCAAGTCATTCCTGGCCCATGTCATCTTTGTGATCATTGGTATGTTTGAATACTTTGTAGCTATTGTGTCAATCATCTCATTTTCACTGACCCTCTACTTTACCAAATATGTCATTTTCCAGCAATTGGTCTTTCCTGATGATGTGTCCAAAGTATGTGCCAAGTATTGCACTTGGGATGGAGGATACAGCAGCAAACAAGACAGAGTTCCTTCCTCTGGGAGTAGCTTTCAGTCTAGTGAGAGAGGCATGCATTATACAAACTCATGTATGATTACAAAATATTCCAGTGTTATAAAGAAAAAGTATGGGGCAATGTGAAAGCGAGCATTTGGTGGGTGGCTCTCAGATAATATGACTAGGGAATTTGAAGAGGATATGGCATTAAAATTGGGTCTTAAAAAATGAGAAGTTACTAAATCTCCGAAGAAAGAGAGATCGAGATAAAATAACAGCTGGTGTGAAGGCCATGAAGTGAGAGAAACATCTTAGAATGTTTGAGAAATAATGTTTTAGGAATTGCTTTAAGAGAGGAGGCATGGTGAAAATGTGGCAGGCATGACCTGACTATATCTGAAGTGCAGTATTAGGTTCTGAGCACCCCTTTTTAAGGAGAACATTGGGAGAAAGGAATCTGTCCATCATAGAACAGAGTAAATAGGATGAGTTAGATCAAGAAATCATGCCATGTGAGTAGAATAAGTAATTGCATATTAAATCTCAATGAGAAATTACTTGAGTGGCTGGAGTTGGGTAGTGGATGCTCCTATATTTTCTCTGAATGGCTGATATGGGAGAGAAAACTTTGATTTGTTAAAAGCAGTACAAATGACCACGAGGAGGGAGTTAAGGAGCTAGAACTTGGCTTTATATAAGGAGGACGATTTTAATAATTTTACCTGCTCCACAGTGGAATCAACCATCTTTCCCTCCAGAGAATTGCAGAAGTCAAGAAAATAATTATATAATGCCCCTGCCAAAAAGGGGCCTTAGGCACTTGACTGCTAACCAGAAGGCTGGAAGTTCAAACCCACTAGCCATTCCTTGGAAGGAAGACTGGACGATCTACTTCTGTAGAGATACCACCTTGGAAACCCAAGGAAGGGTCGCTATGAGTCACAAAAACACTTTATTGGAAATTCCATTGTTAGTTTCTGTTCTAGATGAGACCTGATGTTACTTCAAATTCCATCCAACTCTAAGATGCAATAGATTTGTAACTCACTGCTGTCGAGTCGAAACCGACTCATAGCAACCCTCTTTGGGTTTCCAAGGCAGTATCACTGCGGAAGTAGATTGCCGAACCTTCCTTCCAAGAAGTGGCTGGTGGGTTTGAACTGTCAACCTTCTGGTTAGCAGTCAAATGCCTTAGGCACTATACCACCAGAGCTCCTAAAATGATATATAATTGTATCCAAAACAATTGGTTACAATATGGCCTGATTCTCAAGCAAGATAGGTGCTGAGAATTCAGCACCAAGGATAGTGCTCCGATAGCATAACCCTTCCTATCTGTAACAGGGGAGCTCTGGTGGCATAGTGCCTAAGACATCTGACTGCTAACCAGAAGGCTGACAGTTCAAACCCACCAGCCACTCGCCGGGAGAAAGGTTGCCCCCAGAAGGAAGGTTAGGCAATCTACTTCCGTAGTGATACTGTGTTGGAAACCCAAGGAGGGGTCTATGAGTTGGGTCTGACTGGACAGCAGTGAGTTAGGTTATCTGTCACAAAAGGAACTCTGGTGCCATAGTAGTTAAAGGATACAGCTACTAACCAAAAGGTAATCGATCTGAACCCACCAAACACTACTCAGGAGAAAGATGAGACATTCTGCTTCCATAAAGATTTACAGCCTTATAAACCCTCTGGGAAGTTCTACTGTGTCTTTTAGGGTCACTATGAGTCAGAATCGACTCAATGACAGTGGGTTGTTTTTTGTTGTTGTTGTTGTTGTTGTTGTTTCGTTATAGTGGTTTAACTATAACAAAGGAGCTCTGGTGGAACAATGGCTAAAGCACTTAGCTGCTAAGCAAAGATTGACAGTTTGAACCCACCAGCTGCTTTGCACGTGGCAGTCTGCTTTCATAAGAATTACAGCCTTGGAAACCCCGTGGGGGCAGTTCTACTCTGTCCTGTAAGGTTGCTATGAGTTGGAATTGACTTGTTGGCCGTGGGTTTGTCTGTAAGAAAACATAAAGGAATAAGTGCCAATGTCACTAATTAGGTAAAAATTTCCAACACAAGTGCCTGTGAATAACTCATATTCATGAAAATGCGTGCAAGGACCCTAAGCACACCTTCTAGGGTGAGTCACAGTTGAACTGATACATGATTCATCTCCACAGTGTTCATACAGCTAAATCCAAATACACCACACTGATAGAGAACTAGAGGTAACAGAAGTCATCCTTATCACGTTGTTGTTATGTTATTACTAGTTGCACTAAGTTGGCTCTAACTCATGGTGACCTTATATATAATGGGATGAGACACTGTCTGATCCTGCACCATCTTCATGAGGGCTGGTATGTTCAATTCCTTTGTTGTGGTCATTGTGTCAATCCATCTCATTGAGAGTTACTTTGACTTTGGCTGGTACTCTACTTTAGCAAACACGATGCCCTTCTCCAGTGATTGATCCCTCCTGATGATGTGTCCAAAGTGAGTGAGTTAAAGTCTTGGAAAATATTCTGTGATCCATAAGAGTTGTTGTGGTAGTTAAGTTTGTGTGTCAACTTGGCTGGGCCTGGTTGAGCGGCTGGGGAGCTGGATGTAATATTCCTCATAATGAGACTAGTAATCAACTCCATGGTTAAAGCTACCGTGAGTAGCTGCCTTAGGAATGTGGTCTGCTTCCTATATGTAAGGAGAAGACTTGGGGAATGATCTCTAGCTTATGGCACACTTGAACTCTGCATGCAGCTGTGTTATTGTTCAGAAGCCTGCCATGCTGTTGACCTTGGGACTTTCAATGAACTTGAATTAATGGCCTGCCATGTGGTTTGGTAACATTGGGACTGTGCCTTTTTACTTATCAAATGTGGATTTGTCAGTCTCAGCAGCCAGCAGCTGTCTGAGTGAAGAAAAGCCTCTAGCTTCAGTGGACTGGGAGCAGGAGGCAGAGCTGAAGCCCAAGGTTGAGGGGCTTTCACCCAACCCCTAGAACCTGGCAATTTGAATTCAGACTTAAAGCCTCCAAACTATAAGAGAATAAACTCCTATTTGTTCAAGCCATCCCATTTGTGGTATTTCTGTTAGAGTGACACCAGGTAACTGAAAAAGTTGGTATTGGCTGACATTTGGACAAAGAACACCAGCCCTTTCTTCTTAGTCTTTCTTAGTCTAGAAACTCCATTGAAACCTGTCCACCATGAATTATACTGCTTATATTTGAAATATTGACGGCATAGCTTCCAGCATCATAGCAACATGAAAACCACCAAAGTATGACAAACTGACAGACAGGTGGTAGATCCTGATCATAGTCAACATTTATTGAGTGATATCTATGTTTCTAAACCTAGTGGTAATTGTTTGACATGTTATTTCACATCTTTATTTGCTTACTTTTTATCTCTTCCCACTAGAATGTAGGCTCTACACAACAGGGATTTTTGTTTCTTTAGCTCACTGCTATATTACCAGGACCCAGAAAGGTGCCTGGCATATTGTATGTGCTTGCTATATGTCTTCTTAATTAAGTAATCAATCAAGTCTAACTCTTAATAGCTTGCTTAAAGTCATACAGGAACTAGAGATTTGTCTGTGTACAGTCTGATTGTAAAGGCTGAATATCTGGCCACTCTGATAAGCAGGGGAGCTCTGGTGGCGTAATGTCTAAGGCATTTGACTCCTAACCAGAAGGCTGGAGGCTCAAACCCATCAGCCACTCCTTGGAAGGAAGGTTGGGCAATCTACTTCTGTAGTGATACCACCTCAGAAACCCAGGGAGGGGTAGCTGTGAGCTGAGTCCGACTCCACAGCAGTGAGTTTGGTTTTTTTTTTTTTTTTTTTCTGATAAGCAGATAAAGCATCCTTAATATCCATAGAATACAGATATCTGGATCCTAAAATTCTCTTACCCTGTTCTGAATGAAACTTGCATGTATGCTAAGAAGCAATTAAACTAGTTAATAGTAAATTATTCAGAGTGGCCCACAGCAGTCCTGAAAATGGCCATTTTTGCTTTCCTTTCATTTGCTTTAATTTAATATAATTTTGTCCCAAAACAAAAACCAAACACAATGCCATCCAGTCAGTTGTGACTCAGAGCACCCCCCCCCATTGGGTTTAGAAGGCTGTAAATATTAACAGAAGCAGACTGCCTTTTCTTTTTTCCATGGAGCAACTGGTGGGTTTGAATCATTAACCTTTTGGTTAGCAGCCAAATGCCTTAATCACTACACCAAAGATTGTGCCCCATCATTTTAAAAAAAATTTCTGAATGATAAAGGTTTGCTCGATAGCACATAACAACAACAACAACAAAAGGTTTGCTGAAGTTTTATATATATATATATTTTTTTTTTTTTTTTTTTTTTTTACTCCCCCCCACCATTTTAAGAGGGAAGCAAAGCAGTATTTTTCCCCCAATAAAATGTAGTGTTTTTGTCTTCTGGCTTGCTAATTTTCATGTTTGCTTTGTTTTCTCCTCTTTTCTATGAGTTTTTTTTTTTTTTTTTTTTTTTTTTTTGGCTTTTTGTATGATAGATTGGAAGGTTGCCTTTATGTTTTAAAAACATACGCTTTTTTAATCTCACTATCAAAAATAAAACAGTAGCTACTTATTTCCTCCTGCCTAAAATGGGAAAATTAGCAGATTTTTACTTACTCTCATCAATCCTCCATTTCCATTTTTGTTGGCATAATACCATAATAGACCTAGATGACAATTGTTAATGTTTTCTACTCTGTATCTTCTCTTTAAGTGATTATTTTTTACATTAACTTTCTGTTTATAACATATTTATAGCAATTATTTAGCACTAATGCTACATTTAATTAGTTTCAGTGCCTATTGTGGGTCTTTTTATTCCATTTTTCTCTATCCTTGATTTCTTTATTTGGATTCATTGCTCAGTCAATAGCTCTTTGAATGATTTATTAGAAGCAGGGTGCGTGGGAGCTCCTGGATACAGAAAATGTCTTTTGGATGCACTTGCATATGAATACAAACTTGGCTGATAAGGAATTTCTGAATTGTAACATTCTCTCCTCCAAATTCTTCCAGCTTAACTGCATTGTTTGCTACCCTTTTTGATATGGAGAAAATTTGAGTGGGGCCAGGGAGAAATGTGATAGACTGAGGATATTCTCTCTCTGGTAGCATAGTGCCTAAGGTACTTGACTACTAACCACAAGGCTGGCGGTTCAAACCCACCAGCCACTCCTCAGAAGGAAGACTGGGCAATCTACTTCCATAGTGATACTTCCTCAGAAACCCAAGGAGGGGTCGCTATGAGTTGGGTCTGACTCAACGGCACATAACAACCACAACAACCATGATCCTTTCATCCAACTTTTTTCAGCAACACTTAAATACAAAACACAGTATTTTGAATCTGTGTTTGTTTTTTCCCTTGCCAAGTACAGTGTAGTAAATTACATGGAATGGCTTTTCTAGCCATAGTCTTTGGTAACTCCCACTTTGCCGTGAACAACTGAGTAGTTGATTGTTAAAGGTATCCACCTGGTGTATTTCTGTTGGAGCAGCAGCAAACAATCTTCTGGGAAGTTCTCTCTCTCTCTCTCAGGTGTGTAGAATTCTGAAGTTGGGATTGGTTGGTTTTGGCCACTCTACCAGGCTCCAAAAGGAGCCCTCCTAGAGGCAGAAGTATCTCTCTGACTGCCAGCTGAGAGATGCACTGCTAAGAGATATGCACTTGCTGCAAGAGAGATGTGAGAAAGACAGGCTGCTTAGAGAAATATGGGAGACACATACATTGCTGAGAGAGAAAGATGTGCTACTGAGAGAGATAGCCAGTTGCCTAGAAAGATAGCCAGCTGTTGAGAGAGAGAGAGTCAGCTGCTGAGAGAGATCACTGGCGCTGAGAGAGACGACTGGATGCTGAGAGACTGAGAGCATTCCTGAACTTGAATTGTAGCCTGTTGTTTCCCTAATAAACCACGTAATTTGTGAGTTCTCTGTGTCCATTACATCGAATTATTGAACCCAGCAGAGGCATGGTGGGTGCCATGGAGGAACAGTTGGTGACAAGGTCAGTAATAGGGCTATAGTGTGGCAGCATGGCTGGCCTCATAAGAAGAGGCCTTGGGCTGCTGATGGTGATTCAGTCCTCCTCTTGTGTAGTTAGATGAGGTCAGAAGTTGCTGTCCCCTTGTCTCTTTAGCACCAGAACAATATAATACTCTGAGTGGACAGTTCTCACAGCCTTTCTTCTCTGTTCCTGTGAAGTTAACTCTATACCCAAGATACCTGGCATACCACCCATCCAATTCCATTCTTCATTATTGGGACTCTTACTTACAAAAGAGGAGTACACATGGTGTGAGATAGAAGACATATGAAATTAAATGGCCTTGTGAATCTCAGAATCAGTAGTAGAGGGGGAAGAGATAAGATGTAGTCCTGGTGATTCTTGGCCCAGGTCAGAAAGGACAGAGAGAGTTTTATTTTTTTCTTAAAAAAAAAAAAAAAAAAATCTAAGAAACCTAGTGAAACAAATACTGACGATAATCCTGGAATTCTGAACATGAAATGAATGGATAAAGATTAGATTAAACATCAATTAGAAAAAGAAACAGAATGAAAACTGTGATTGAGGAAAGAGTTGGAACAGCATGGCCATTTTGAGACACAGAAGGCAACATGCATGGATGAAGAGAAGCCAACTTTACAGAATCCCCTTTAAGACCGAGACATAATGTAAGCAAATCCAGAGTGAAGCAAGGTGAGCAGAATACGAGCTATATCTGAGAGAGGAAAGTACAGAGAGGCAGGTGAGAACTCTACTTGCATGGGCAACTGCAGAGTAGGGAGGAAGCAAATAAATAGGAATAAAACCACTCATCAGTTGTGGGGCCTAGTCATTTGGTTTGAGGGCCCATGTAGAAGAGAAGGCTTGTGAGGTGGCAGCTGGAGACACTAGACTCTAGGCACCACCCCCTTGATTGAGTCAGGATGGGGACCAGATAGTTGGCTGAATTGGAACAGAAGGATACCAGTCCTATATCAGTGAACAATGGCCAGAGAAGTGCATTCTCCCACTTTTCCACCTACATCTTCTTGGTGATCAGGGGTGAGGCCCTTCCCACCCCCACAAGCCTGTGGCCACTGTATCCCCCTTGCCACCCCTCATCTACTTGGTTCCTTCAGACTGCCTCCCACCCCAGTGGCCACCCACTATGCTGTGCCTCCAGTGACAAAACTGTGAGCCTGCAAATAGTACTCCAGGTCTGATGCCCATGTGATTGACAGAGTGCACTCTCATGGATTGCACAACACTTACCACAGCCTCCACTGTTGGAGGCACGTACACGTGCAGACCATGCTCCAGGTACCTCTGGCCTCAGCAGTTTGAGGTGTGCACATAGGTAGACCACCTGTGGGCTTCTGACACTCCTGCACTTGGGGCATCCTCATGGGCAGGCTGTCCGCCATGCTTCTGCTGCTTCTGTGCTCAGGGGTGTAAGCACATGTGGATCATGCAAGGGAATCTACAACCTCCACACTTGGGGGTATGTACACATGCAAGCCGTGCACCAGGATCCTGCTGCCTCCTGGAGTGTGCACTCACATGGATCACACAACAGCTGCCTGCTGCCACTGTGACCAGTGATGCAGATCCCAGTGGACAGGGCACTGTGTGCCTGCCACCTTAGAGATGCAGGCAACTGCTAGCACACAAACCTCTTTTTTCTCTTTTTATTTTTTCTTCCTTTTTGTTTATTTTTCCCCCTTCTTCTTCCTTTGTTTTTATCACTTTTTCTCATCCCCCTTTTCTTTTTGATCTTTTCCTTCTTCTCTGCTCCATCTGGTATACATTGTTTACACAGTAGTCAGTCACACCTGCCACACCTACCATCTCACACAATGGGTGAGTGCCACCACCCACTCCTGCACCATTGGATCAATGACAGATGGTGGATAACACCTGCTCACCCTGCCCACAGCTGTTCTTTACAACCGGTAAACAGAGACCTGTGACCACATTTTCGCCAGATACTCCATCCACGAAGAGACAGGTGGGGAATACCCCAGTGCTGCCAAAGTAGTGACCAAAGTAGCATGCCCACCCTGTCCACCCAGATATATCAAAGCAAAGCAAAAAAAAAAAAAAAAAAATTTTCAAATTTCCTGTAGCCTTACAATTTCTACCTTCAAGTATGTTAGTAATACTTTTGCATGTTCCAAAAAAAAAAAAAAAAAAAAAAACTCAGGGTAAGACAAACCAACACATACATAATCAACATATACATACAATACCAAAATATCTTGGAGACAACAGACAGCTTCAAATCAAACAAAGAAACATGACAAGATGCCTCAAGAAAGTGACCAAAGCAAAGAACCAGGAAATCTCCATGAGGAAGAACAGTAAATAGAACTAAATGATGAGGACCAAAATTAACACCCTAACCCAATAACCCCAACAATTAGAAAAAGGCAGTAAAAAATAAATTAATTAAATAACCTATGATCTCAAGAAGAAAGGAAATAATAAAGATTAGAGCAGAAATAAATGAAAGAGAAACAGGAAAACAATGGAAAGAATAAAAAAGAGTACAAATTGGTTCTCTGAGGAGTTTAACAAAATTGACAAAACACTGGCAGATTTAATAGAGGAAAATAAAGAGAAGATGCAACTAATATGAATAGGAAATGAAATGGGTGACATCACAACACCATCAACTGAAATAAAAAGGATGATAACAATAATATGAGGAACTGTAATTCACAAACTCGAAAATCTAGAAGAAATGGACAGATTTCTAAAAATACACTACCCACCTAAGGTAAAACAGACTGAGGTAGAAAATATGAACAGATCCAAAACAAAAGAAGAAACTGAATCTGTCAGTAAAAACTCTGAACAGCAACAACAAAAATAAGTCATGGCTCAGATGGCTTCACTGGAGAATTCTATCAACATATAGAGAAGAGCTGACACCAGTTCTCCTCAAACTATTCTAGAACATGAAAAAGAATGGAATACTTCCAAATTCATCTTATGAAGCCATCATAAACCTGATACCAAAGACAGGTGAATACACCACTGAAACAAATTACAGGCTAATATTCCTCATGAAAATAGATGCTAAGATTCTCAATAAAATCCTAGCCAACAGAATCAGACAGCATATCCAAGAAATAAAACAGCACAACAAAGTAGAATTCATATCATGTATGTAAGGATGATTCTTGAGAAAAAACAATTAACATAATCCATTATATAAATAAAGCAAAGGATAACAACCACATGGTCATATCAATTGATGCAAAAAAACCATTTGATAAAATTGAACACCCATTCCTGATACAAACTCTCAGTAAAATAGGAATAGAAGGAAAATTCCTCAATATAATTAATGGTATATACACCAAATCAACAGCCAACACTATTCTCAATGAAAAGAGACTGAAAGCATTCCCTTGGTGAACAGGAACGAGACAAGGATTCCCTCTGTCTTCACTCCTATTTAATATTGTATTGGAAGCTCTTGACAGGTCAGTAAGGCCTGAAAGGGAAATGAAAGGCATCAAAATTGGTAAGGGAAAAGTAAAATTATCCCTATTTGCAGATGATATAAACTGATACATAGAAAACCTCACAGACTCAGCAAGAAAACTACTGGAACTAGTTGAAAGATTCAGTAAAGTGTCAGGGTACAAGATCAACCTACAAAAATCTGTCAAATTCCTCTACACCAACAAAGAGAACTCTGAAAAGCCAATCAGGAAAAATGTACCATCTACAATAGCTACCAAAAAGATAAAATCCTTAGGAATAAATCTAACCAACGATACAAAAGACTTATACAAAGAAAATTTCAAAACAATACTACAAGAAACCAAAGGAAACCTACATAAATGGAAGAACATACCACGCTCAGGGATAGAAATACCTAATATTATGAAAATGTCAATATTATGAAAGTGATCTATAGATATAATGCAATCCTGATCAGATTCCATCAACATTCTTTAAAGATATGGAAAATCCAATCACCAATTTTATATGGAAAAGAAATATACCTTGGATAAGCAAAGTACTACTGAAGAAGCACAAAGTAGGAGGCCTCACACTTCCCAATCTCAAATCCTACTATACAGCAAACAAGGCAATGCAACCACTGCCGTGGAGTCAGACCTGACTCATAGTGAACCCTCCTTGGGTTTCCAAGGCAGTATCACTGTGGAAGTAGATTGCCCAACCTTTCTTCCAAGGAGTGGCTGGTGGCTTTGATCCACCAGGCTTCTGGTTAGCAGTCAAATGCCTTAGGCATTATGCTACCAGAGCTCCCATGGTGATCAAAACAGCCTGGTACTGGTACAGTGACAGATACTAATGGAACAGAATTGAGAACCCAGAAATAAATCCATTCACCTATGGACAGCTGATCTTTGACAAAGGGCAGAAATCCATTAAATGAAGGGGAGATAATCTATTCAACAAATGGTGCTGAGAAAACTGATTATCCATTAGCAAAAAGAAAAAAAAAAAACAGAAAAGAAACAAGATCTATACCTCATACCATAAAAAAAAACTTGCTCAAGATAGGTCAAAGACTTAAATATAAAACCTGAAACTATGAAATCTGAAACCCAGCTGGTGGGTTTGAACCACCAACCTTCTGGTTAGCAGTCAAATG
>NW_006921607.1:20714508-20730578 GCF_000298275.1 Orycteropus afer afer
TTCACCCAAATCACAAGAAAAAAAAGGAGGTGGGGGGAGAAGACTTCTCCAAAGGAGTACAAAGAGAATCTACATTTGGGAAAATATGTTTAGCAATGACATATCTGACAAAGGAATAATCTCTAAAATTTATAGAAAACTTAAAAACTTCAACAACAAAAAGACAACCAAGTTAAAAAATTGGCAGAGGACATGAACAGACATGTCATCAAAGAAAACATTCAGGCAGCCAAAAAACACAGGAATAAATGCTCATCATCATTAACCATTACAAACAAGCAAACAAACAAAAAAGACCCACTGTGATTGAGTCAATTCTGACTTATAGAGACACTCTAGGACAGAGTAGAATTGCCCCATAAGGTTTCCAAGGCTTTAAATCTTTCTGGAAACAGACTGCCTCATCTTACTCCCATAGCAGATGGTGGGCTTGAACTGCTGACCTTTTGGTTAGCAGCTGAATGCTTTAACCATGAAAGCTCCTTCATTAGCCATCAGAGAGTTGCAAATTAAAATAACAATGAGATATTATCTCACTCCAGCAATAATAATAGCAAAGTTCAACAAGACAGAAAACAACAAATGCTGGCAAGGAGGTGGAGTGATTGAAGCTCTAATACACTGATGGTGGGATTGTAAAATGATACAAGCACTTTGAAAAATGGTATAGCACTTCCTTAAAAAGTTCAAAATAGAAGTACCATTTGACCTAGAAATCCTACTACTAGGAAATAAGAGTCACAACAAGAATAGATATATGCACTCCCACTTTCACTGCAGCATTATTCACAACACCAAAGAAATGGAAACAACCCAAGCGGCCATTAGTGGATGAACGGATAAAGGAACTACGGTACATACACACAATAGAATACTATGCAACATTAAAGAATAATGAACAATCTATGAAACACATCATAATGTGTATGAACCTGGAGGACATTTTGCTGAGTGAAATAATTCAATCACAAAAGAAAAAAAAATACTGTATGAGTCTATTACAAAAAGTCAAAGGAAGGTTTTCACAGAGAAAGAAACATTTGTTGATGTTTACTAAGGATGAGAGAAGGAACTCTGGTAGCACAGTGCCTAAGGCATCTGACTGCTAACCAGAAGGTTGGTGGTTCAGACTCACCAGCCGTTTCATGGAAGGAAGATTGGGCAATCTACTTCCATAAAGATTTACCACCTCAGAGACCCATTGGGGGTCACTATGAGTCAGAATTGACTCGATGGCAGTGGGTTTGGTTTTGATTTTGGGATGGAAGAGGAGAAAAGGGAAAATTACCAACTAGATAATAAACCAAACCAATCCAAACCCACTGCCATCGAGTCAATTCCGACTCAGAGACCTCCACTGGGTTTCTGAGGTGGTAAATCTTTAGAGAAGTAGATTGCCCCATTTTCCTTCTGCAGAGCAGCTGGTGAGTTTGAACTGCCATCTTTCTGTTTAGCAGTCAAATGCCTTAGGCACTATGCCACCAGAGCTCCTTAACTAGATAATATGCATGTAATAATTTGGGTGAAGGAACTAGGTAATATATAATATGGGGTTGATCAGCACAATGTCACTAAGGCAAAGGAAGACACGGAAGTTGCACAATATTTACAGGCAGCAAAGGTACATATTATTACTTACACAATCCTGCAATGTCAACAATAACAATTCACAAGTGGATACACAGGCAGACAGGCAAGCTGAACAGATATGGGTAGGTGGACAGGACTACATCCACAACCATGTATAAGTTTGGCAAAGGGTATTTCTACATATGCATTTGTATGTGCTGTAAATATATCCATGTACATAGTAGAGCTATCAGGGGACAAAATTATGAAAACTTCTTAGCGATAACCAAACACCTTGAGGTCATTCGTCAGTGGGTGTGGGGGTTTAGGACTACAGTCTTTAGAGACAGTTAAATCAATTGCATAACATAGTTCACAAAGACAGCTCTACTTTCTACTGTGCTGAGAAGTGAGTGAGCTTAAAGCTATTGAGTGGCTTTCTAAGGTGCAACTACTGGTCTCTCCCATCCATAGCAAAAAAAGATGAAGAAAATCAAAGACACATGGAAAAAATTAGTCCAAAGAACTAATAGACCATGTGAACCTCAGTCTCCTTGACCCTAAGACCAGAAGAACTGAATGGCGCCTGGCTACCACTGCTGACTGCCTTGAAAATAATCACAATAGAAGGTCCTGGCTAGAGTGGGACAAAAATCTGGAATGAAACTCAAAATCACAAAAAGAAGACCAGGTTTACTGACCTGTTACTGGTAGAACTCGGAAGTTTCCCTAAACCTGGAACTGAACTCATCCCTGTTAGCCCAAATTGTATCCAAACAATAGACAGGCCTACAAGGTGAACACTCTACAGGTGTACATACTCTACAGAACCATCAACTATCCAAGATCAAAAGGGCAGCATTTGCTGAAAGATAAAGCTCAGAAGGCAGGAAGGAATAGGAAGGGAGGATGGAAATGATAAACACAGGGAGGAAGTGTGAAGAGTGTGTTACATTATGGGGACTGCAATCAATGTTGTGAAACAAAATGTGTATGAATGGAAACCAATTTGCTCTGTAAACTTTCACTCAATTCGCAAAAGTTAAAAAAAAAAAAAAAAGTATCAGCAGAAACAGATTCTGAGAAGAAGCAGTGTCAGAGTTGGATGACTTCTCTTCTCAATGACAAAGCCCTGTGTCTTGAGAAGGGGGTCCACAGTGTCATGTTAGGGGGCAAAACCTCCAACCATCCTCCTCCCTCACTTGCTGTTCTACTCAGGGATCAACTGTGCTAAAAAAAACCAAAGTCACTGCTGTTGAGTCATTTTTCCAACTCATAGTGACCCCTCCTTGGGTTTCCAAGGTGGTATCTCTACAGAAGTAGATTGCCAAACCTCCTCTAGAAGAATGTCTGGTGGTTTTGAACCACCAGACTTCTGGTTAGCAGTCAAATGCCTGAGGTGGGGGAAATTCCCCTTTGGGTCAGTTTGCCAGGTTTTCGGTTTATACATTTACTCTTTTGCAAGGTTTTATGAGTATCTCATTGAGAATATGGTGGAGGATAAACTTGAGTGCAGCTACTTCTTCTCCATCACAGACACGAAATCCAACAGCATCACTTGATGTGTTACAAAGAGTAGGGAAAGGCACATCTTCTTAGTGAGTTGTGCCAAACGAATGAACTGTCTGACATGGAATGAGGAGAACCAAGAGCAAGATGGGCCCCCGTCTGCCCATCTTTATGTCTTCCTCCTCAATATATCAGAGTGTTTCGTGCTGAGAGAAGACCATATGCCCAGGTGGAAGGCAGCCTGGCAGCTTCTCTTTGTAGTTTTATGCTCTCTGTAAGGAGTGTTGCTTGAGCCAGTAATAAATGCAGAATCAAAATACCAATGTGGAATTTAAATGGGCATGTGGACATTCTGTATGTAAATTAGTTCTTCATCCAGGTTTCACCAAGGCAATGGCTGTCACTGACAGATGGAACTACCTAGGTCATCTACCTATCCAGCACCTGCACAGTCTGTTTCTCACATACTTCACCAAACCTGCCTTTTGTCTCACTCACCTCTTCTCCAGAAAGCTTCTCACTTCTCCAGATAAACTGTGGAACATGACATGAATCCCTTACATTTCTATAATTCTTGGAGGGCATGTACTTAATACACACTATACACATAACATATGTCAGTGTTTATGTTAGTGGAATGAGACAGACATGTCTACAAAAGATCATCCAAGATGATGAATAGATATTTGTGTCATTAGAGGAACTAAAGAAGTGTTGTCTTCAGAAAAGACTAGATGAGTATGCGTGTATAGAAGGAAGTGTTAGAAAAGATAATGATGTTTATGTAACTAAAGATCACATGGGTTCCATGAGATACTAAGGGTATAGACTGAGAACAATAGGTGCAAGTTACAAGAACAGAGATTTTTAAACTCGGTACAACAACCAAAAAAAAAAAGTTTCTTAAAGTCACAGGTCACCAAAAGTCATCAAAGTTGACCTGGAAATGATTTCCTGCCACTGGAGATATTTGAGAATAAGCACTTACATTAGTTAGTTGTGATATTTCAATGCTGATTGAAGCATTGTTATATGTGCATATGTAGAGGCAGTGATTGGATGACCTTTAATATTCTTTCCAACTCTGGGATTTTGATGTATAACTGGCACTACTTCTTGGTCAAAGAAATATTTGATACCAAGACAGTTACCCTGTCTGTAAGAGAATCAATATTTTCTAATATGACTAATGGTAATGATAAAGGAGTCAGTGTTCACTGATCAACTAAAACATGCTTAGTGCATAGACATCAAATTGGTAGGCATTACAGATAAGGAAACTAAGATTCAGGTCACAAGATCTGCTAAAGCAGGGATCACCAAACTTTTTATATGAAGGGCCAGATAGTTAATAGTTTTGGCTTTGTGGACCACACGGTTTCTGTTGCAACAACTCAACTCTGCTGTTGTAGCATGAAAGCAGCCATATACAGTATATAAATTAATAGGAGTGACTATGTTCCAAGAAATGTTTATTAACAAAAACAGACATGGAATTGGATTTGACCCATGTCTCTTAGTTTGTTGACCTCTGCTCTGAAGCCATACTGCCATTTCATTTGAGAATGGGAAAATGAAAACAGAGCGAGGAAGGCTTTCATGTGGCCATACTTACTCCGTTTGCTTTGCTGAGTGCCTGGAAATAGATGCTGTAGCTTTTGAGGGGGGAGAGTGGAGGGTTCCAGTAGCCATTGTATGTCTTGTTGTCACCTACTGTAAATGGCTGGGTGACAGGCAGGTTGGCAGGCTTTAATTCAGCAGCAAAGTAGTGTAGAGAATCCAGGTTGGAGGCGTTTCTGTAGCTCACGGGTACCGAGAAGCACTCAATGATGTCCGCTGCCCTCCGTGATTTTTGAAGTCGCTCTTCCTTGACAACTAGCTGATAAACACTGGAAGGGAAAGAGAAGAGGCCGATGAGCAACTATATGAAGGTGACGAGCTCATTAACTCCCATGATGTCAACACAACTTCTCCCATATGGAAACCTCATCATCACATCTTTCCACAACTAAACATTCCTCCTGAGCTTCAGATTTACAAACCCACTGATTTCAAGAACTCCATCTCCCCCTAGACGTCTCAAAGTCAGTTCACACTGGCTATGTCCAAATCTTAGTCAAGCCCCAACCCTACAAAGCTAATTGTATCTACATCTCCATTTCTTTCCTTAGTGAACTATATCACCATCTAAATAGCCAGATTCTGGCTCTAGAGATCATCCTCAACTTCCCAACTCCTTAGCTCTCACTCTATACCTTTAATTAACAAGCCCTACTGACTTGACCTCAGCACCTACTCTTCCTTTTTTCTCTTCTACTGAATAATGCCTAGGTTGGGAACTTCCCCACTCTTTTCTGAATTCAACTGTTCTCTTTGTCTCTTATATATTTTACCCCATTAATCATCAATCCATTTATCTTCCTAAATATATATATCCTTATTCCTTTTCAAACATTTTCATGTGCTCTCCATAGTCCATAGGATGTATTCTAATCCACTTAAACTGGCATTGTAAGTCCTTTGTCCCATTTACCTCTCAGAAGATCTTCTCATGATGCACCCCATATTTTAGTTGCTCCAGATCCAATGGTATTGCACTAACGTGCTTTAGTTCTTATCCCATTCTATCTCTGGTTCATGCTTCCTCTACCTACAGTGCTACCCATTCTGCCTACCTCTGCCTTTCCCTAAATGCTAAACTTATATTTTACTTCCTCTATGAAACTCCCAATTTGGATGAGTTTTCCCCTTCTCATTTCCCCTCCAGAAACAAACAAACAAACGAAAAAACCCACACTCATTGTCATTAGTCAATTCTGACTCATAGCTACCCCCATTGGGTTTCCAAGGCTATAAATCTTTATGGAAGTAAATTGCCCTATCTTTCCACAGAGTGGCTGGTGGGTTTGAATTGTTGACCTTCTAGTTAGCAGCCAAGTGCCTTATCCACTATGCCACCAGAGCTCCTTTTCTCATTTCCCCTACAGTTCACTAATTGTCAGCTGCTTGAGATTGCTGTACCATAAATGTGGACTACTGTCATTATTTTTTCCTTTTGGAAAGTAGAAGTGGTGGCTTAGTCATTTCTGCACCTTCCCTCTCCCCACCCCTCCCCGCCTGGCAGAATGACTTACACCCAGTAAGTGAATTCTTGTTGAAATGAATCAAAATTAATTGAATCAAAATTGAAAGCAAGCATGAAACCAACTTGATTGGATGCAGAACTCCTAATCGAGATAAACAATGATTCCCCTCAGCTCCTGTCCAGTGACCTCATACTGTTCTCTTTAACCTTGATGGATGTATGAAGGTGCTAGCATATGAAAAGAGATGACTGAACTTTTATTGAATACCAAATATGTGCCAAAGTTTAGGTTCCTTTTGTAAAACGTATTCTAAAGTCTATACATTTGAATAACACTTTTCCATCTCTTTGAATGCCCACATTTTCTACTTCTTTTGAATAAATGGTCTTCTTTTGGAAGTCTTTCACTGCACAGATCTCAGACTCATGACCAAGACAAAAGACATGTGAGAGCATTGCCTAAAGTGCCCACAAGAGACTTGTGGGTTAAAGATGTAGTTGCAACTACAGCCCTAAATCAGTCATTTAAAGAGGGCAGAGTGGACTAGCACATGGGAAGGGCTATCACACTTCAACTAGACTGGCTGTCTAAAGACATATGATAAAGAAGCTCAACTTCAGTGAACTTAGAGGCACAGGAGGACTATTTCATTAGAGAAAGAAGGCAATGGAGGGACTGTCCCAAGGAAATATGACACAGTATAGCAAGTACCCCTGAATCTCATTGAGTATGGTGATGGTCAGCCATGCAAGTGAGAAAGGAATGGGGGTGTGAGTATATGTCATGCCTGAATAAGTACAATATCTGAGTTAGCTAACAATAGCTCAGTGAGTATGCTGGCTGTCCAATGTGCACATCTGAATATGAACTTGACAGCCCTGAGTGCACGTGAGTGACATGTGAGTGAATATGGGCAATCTCTCTGGGAGTGTATGCCACATTTGAAGGTGCACAGTGTCTGAATGAGGTTCTGTAGCACATGGGCTTCTCTGACAACTGAGTGAACATATGTACTTTCTGAATGAGTGGGTACAGCATCCAGAGAATGTGGCAACCTAAATGTTTGAACAATCAAGTGTTTGGACATATGAGTGAATGTATCTAACATTTCACTCTCTGTGTGTGCATGCGTGTGTGTGTGTGTCTGTGTCTGTGTTACCTAGATATGTCCATAAAGCCAGCTGTAGTCAATAAGTGTTTACATAAAATTATTATTTCAATGCATATTCCCTCCTCAACTCTGAGATCTCTCTTAATGGCATAATCACTGTTTATCAGGACAACTAAGCTCACGGTGCTCCCTGAAAACCAGCACAAACACCCAAGACCCAAACCTACAGGTCACTGAGTGAGAATGGGAAGATTTAATAACACAGTTTCGGGACCTGTTCTGCTATACATATAACAACTATCGCAAATAAAACTTTGATCTGGCCAGAGTGCTAATGACTAGTAGCTCAAACTATTGAGAATCTATTACTCATGAGACTGGTTTGTGAGGGCAAGGAGGAAAGGCAATAAAGAACAAAGGAGTGAGTGCATAAATCAGATACTCTCTTGGGTTTTCTTATAAGGATAGCAATAGTACCTAAGAGTTTTCTGTACTGGGGTTTGGGGCACTAAACCTATCCAGCCCCAGATCAGAAGAGACTAACATCTTCATCTCTAGCAGCCAGAGTTGGAAAGAGTTGTGGGCCCTTACTTTCCCTCGCACCCACTTTATCCCTATCACTTGGGTTGATCCTATCCACATGAAAAGATCTTTGTGTTTGTTTCTCAGTCCAGCCTTCTTATCCTACCCTGAAGTCCCCCTGTCATCCTTGCCCTCTAAACAGATTCCAAAGCCTCAGAAAATGCAATAGGGCTGGATCCTACTCCTACAATCACTTTCTTTTGCTCCTGTACCTCCTAAAATGAGATGGATCAAGAAGAGTCAAAGGGCTGATCTCAGGTAATGCCCATGTTGGCATGAGGTTTCACAGTTGTGGACAGCGTAGTTGATAGGTCCTCATTGGGCCCTGAACTACTGAATGCTGTGAAAGCCCATAAGAGGTGATATAGAATCTAAAAGTCAGCTTGTAACCAGGTTGCCTTGTCCTCTCTACCAATATGATTACTGAAGATTCATCAGAAATTCAAGTAAACTCAACAGACAGATTACTGATGAGAATACTGAGGACTAAAAAAAGATTAAGGGACCCATAGTGTCAAACTGGGAGCTCTGGTAGCATAGTGGCTAAGGCATTTGACTGCTAATCAGAAGGCTGGTGGTTCAAACCCACCAGACACTCCTCAGAAGGAAGATGGAGCAATCTACTTCCGTAGTGATACTGCCTCAGAAACCCAAGGAGGGGTCGCTATGAGTCAGGTCCGACTCACGACACACAACAACAACAACAACAGTGTCAAACTCCAGCAAAAGCAGAACCCAGACTTCTTATTTACAGTTTAATATCCTTTCTCCTTTTCTACCTTCCTTCTTTTACCATAAGTCAAGAAAATGTGAGAAGGGCCTTCTGAGCATATTTTACTTGGTGGCCTAAACTGCTTAGCTCCGTCCTACCCAGCTTCATCTGGAATCATAAAGAATAACAAAAGATATTTTTGGGTTACACTTTGCAGTCAACATATGGTTCACATACAATTAGGATTAACGTGCCAAAATATACCCAGCCACTCTCTCAGGCCCACTGCGATGGCAGCTTGTCCATTCAGAGGCAAATCTGCAGTTGCAGCCAGGAAGACATAAACCATTTTGTCACATAAATCTGTTTGTCAGTGGATCCAGCCTCTTTCAAAGACCAGAGAACACTGATGGAGGAGGAAGGGAGAAGAAACAGCATTTGTGAGCTGTGTAACTTTCCTTTCTCTGACATATATACTTTGGAGTAGAGGAAGACAGGAGCGGGGTATTATTTTCATTTCTTATGGTAACTTCATTTGCATCATCCTCTTGAAAACACATTTATCTAAGAGCATGCTTTTTTCAGCTTGCTGGTAATGATCAAATCATACCTCAATGAGAATAACTCCACAAAAGTCATATCTCTAGCTCAGAAGAAGTGGTTGCAATAAACTACTTGGTTCATTTGTAAAGAGAAGGGACATTTTTTCAGTAAAAAATTCTGCAGGAGAGAAGAATAACTTAAAATGCTCACCTCACAACATACAGCATTTACTCTCACCTCTCCCCCTCCTGTGCCATGATCTTTATTTCTTCTAAGAAGAAGATGCACATTTATGACCATTTACTTTGTGTAACTTATTCTGAAGTCCTGCTCTTGAAGGACTTTAAAAGCTATGCTATGTGCCAACCTCAACTAGTTCCCTGTAAGGTGGCTGCTGCAAGGCCAAGGGGAGTTTGTGCTTTCAGTCACCTCCTCCTTCACTCTGCAGCTCACCTTTAATGTCCACTACTCATCATCTTTGCTACAGTGTCTAAGGCTCCCCAACACCTAATGTCACAGACCCAAACTTGCTGGAACTTCCAGTTTTTATCTACCTTTTGGTTTCAGTGTCTCCTATCATCTGTGGTCAGATCACCTCATTCTGGTCCCAGGTCCCATGCCTCCCAACCTGCAGAAAACAGTCATCCTCAGACCTTTTCAGACCATAACCTTTAAGAACTGCTCTGAATGGCTTTGGGCTGCTTGACTGCTCTGCTCTCTCTCTGATTTCTGAGCACGACGTGTCCCCAGCTAATGGTTTAGAGTGTGGCTCAGGCTTCTCTGACTAGACACCATGGAGGGGAACCAGAGACCTACGTGAGCCAGCCACCCACCACGAACATTTCCTGTGGCCCTTTTGTATGCTCAGGGCAGGTGTCTTAGAATGGAAGTGTCAGACAATAGATGGAAGGCATATCTTAGTTCACAAGTGAAGATTGCCCAACTTCAGAAACGAGTATTTTGGGGCCATATTCTTTGAGAAAGTGGCCCAGGAAAGCTAAATTCATAGGGATATATTTTTTCTCTTAATTTATTTAAAAGACAGTTGTATGAAATATAAAGTATAATACTGTTTTTTTGGGGAAAAGTTTAAGGCATACATATGTATATATATCTCCCAAAAACAGTATAAAGAAGGGGAAAGTGGAGCTATACTGAACAATACAGAATAATGCTGGCATAAAGAAAGAAATACAGATGAAAGACAATTGAAAGTCCAGAAATAAACCATCATTTTTATGACCAATTAATTTTTTACAAAAGTGACAATGTAACACTGGGAAAAGGATAGTATTATTATTATTTTTTTTAATGGCACTGGGTTGATTGAATAAAAAAACCAAAAACCAAACTCACTGCTGTCGAGTCAAATCCAACTCATAAGCGACCCCTCCTTGGGTTTCCGCGGCAGTAGCTCTACAGAAGCAGATTGCCGATTGAATATACACATGCAAAAAAGATAAAGGTAAACCCTGTCCTTAAACCATACATGATTTAATAGAACCATACAAGAATTAATAGAACATGGATCATAGTCACAAATATAAGAGCTAAAACTATAAAACCTTTAGAAGAAAACATAGGAGAAAATCTTTATGACCTTAGATTAGGAACAGAGTATGTAGATAAAACACCAAAATCATGATCCATTCATTTTTTTAAAGTATGACTTGGATATCAGTAATTTTTTTTGAAAAAAATGGGCTTCAAAAGGTACCATCAAGTAAATGAAAAGATAAGTCATAAAACCAAACCAAACACTGTCGTCGAATCAGATCTGACTCATAGGACCCCTCCTTGGGTTTCCAAGGCGGTATCACTACGGAAGTAGATTACTCAACCTTCCTTCCAAGGAGTGGCCGGTGAGTTTGAACCACCAGCCTTCTGGTCAGCAGTCAAATGCCTTAAGCACTACACCACCAGACTGAGAAAATATTTACAAATCTTATATATGATTACTTATATCCAAAATACATAATGAACACTTACAACTGAATAATAATAATAAGACAACCAAAATGAAAAATTGGCAAATGATTTGACTAGACATTTTACCAGAGATGATAGATAAATGGCTAATAATCTAATGAAAAGATGCCTAGAATTCTTAGTCATCGTTGTTATTAGGTGCTGTTGAGTGGATTTTGACTCCTAACAATCTCACGTGACAAAGTACAACTGGCTGCTTAGGGTTATTGCTTTTTGTTGTTGTTGTTGCTATAACCTTTATATATCTTGGCTATAATGTTTACAAAAGCAGATCACCAGGTCTTTCTCCAGCAGAGCAGCAGGGGGGCTTGAATCACCATTCTTTAGGTTAGCAGCTAAGCACTTAATGTTTGCACCATCATGACTCTGTCATTGGTCATTAGAGAAATGTAAATTGAAACCACTATGAGAAACCACTGCACACCCACTAGAATGACTATAATCAAAAAGACAATAATAAAAGTTGATGAAGATGTGGGAAAACTAGATCCATCACATATTGCTGGTGGGAAGATAAAATGGTGCAGCCACTTAGAAAACAATCTGGCAGTTTCTTAAAAAGGTTGTCTTAAGCTTACCATTCACCGAGCCATTCTGCTCTTAAGTATCTACTCAAAAGAAATGAAGACTTGTATACAAATATTTATAGCAGTATATAATAGCCAAAACATGGACACAATCTAAATGTCCACCAACTGATGAATGGATAAACAATATCAAACAATGGAAAATTATTCAGCAATAAAATAAACTACAACATGGCTGAAGCTCAAAACTATTACACTAAATGAGAGAAGTCAGATGCAAAAGAATCCATATTACATGGTTCTATTCATATGAAATATTGAAAAAAGGCAAATTTATGGAGACAGAAATCAGATTAGTGATTGCTTGGGACTGAAGGTGGGAACAGGGATACAAGGGCTAAGGGATCATTATGGTGTGATGGAAATGTTCTAAAATGGGATTGTGGTGATGGCTGCACAACTGGATACATTTACTGAATATCATTGAATTATATATTTAAAATAGTAAATTATACTTCAATAAAACTGTTAAAGAAATGAATGAAATGAACTGAGTAATCTTGGATGATCTCTCTCCCTTCAAAGTCTATGCTTTATCATTCAACTGTGCATAAATTTTAATTAAAAAAATGCTATAACAAACCATTGGCATTCTCGTACAAGATGGGCTAAGAAAGAAGTGTGAGCTGTGTAATCCCCAATGGAATCTAGCTTTGTAATTACATCCCCCACATTAAAGGTCACTTAGAACTACTGAGCTGAAATTCGCAATGATATATATTAGTTAGCCAACTTTTATTCCAGGACTCTGGGAATTCCCCTTTTTATTCACTATTTGCCTAGTCAAAATAGCCCTCAGGGAAGGCAAGGAATTAATTAGTGTGTTTGCAGAGGGCAGGTTAATGTGTTTTGGAGTTTATATCAGAGTGTGTAGCTGTGTGTCTTTGTTCATTTTCTGATTATCTGTGTGATCATTGTCCCCTCTGCCTGTGTTTCATATATTTATTAATCAGGCATTTATTGAGTGAACGCAGTATAGCAGGTGCAAGTTTGAGTGTAGCATGGCTCCTGGGTATCAGGAGCTCAGAACCAAGATGGGGAGACAGATACTACCTGTTTACCACAATCCGATGAGGCAATAGCAGCAAGATGAACTGCTGCATCTAAGGATTTCAAGAGGAGGAGAGCTTATAGGACAATGTGAAGACTATATGTGATGTATCTAAAAAGTACTCTCTATAAGGTGCTCTGTAAAAATTGTTTTTAGCCATCATGATTGCTGCATGCATTATTATCACCAAAAAACCAAAAACCAAAGCCACTGCCACCAAGTTGATTCTGACCCATAGAGACCCCCCTGGGTTTCTGAGGAGGTAATTCTTTATAGAAGTAGATTGTCCCATCTTCCTTCCATGGAGGGGCTGGTGGGTTGGAACTGCCAGCATTCTTGGTTAGCAATCAAATGCCTTAGGCACTACACCACCAGAGCTCCTATTATTATCAAAACACACACACACACACAAACTCACTGCCATCCAGTTGGATACAACTATAGCGACTCTTCCTTGGGTTTCCGAGGAGGTATCACTACGGAAGTAGATTGCCCAATCTATCAGTTGTCTAAATTTGGTTGTCTAAACTGAACCAGTAGTTAGTTGGACCTTTCACCTGTGATTGCACAGGTGATGAATTTAAATTGATCAGTTTAATAAAATTGGATTTGTATAGAACTTTAGAGGAAGAAACATATGTTGTGTGAAGGAATCATAACAATTGAACTGAAGTATTCAAGCAAGTTTAATTTACTTTCAGATGAAAGCAACTGAAACCAGATAGCCATCTCCTGAAGGGTAAAGCTTGACATCTCTTCTCCAATATTTAAGAAAGAGTATGACTATCTTTTGTTGAGCATGTACTGGGGTTTGAGTAAATTTAAAATCAAAATAATAGAGACATGGCTATTGCCCTCAAGTATTTCCTCTCAATCACAAGTTCTAGCTCTTTCATAATACCATGCATCCAATCTATAAGCAATTCATGTGGTTTCAGATTCAATACATATCCATAATCTGACCATTTTCCATCATCTCCACAATTACAACCCGGGCCAAATCCCTATAATTCCTTAATTAGATTATTGCAATTATCTCTCAACTGAGCTCTCTGCTTCCAACCTTGCCCCCAGTAGCATATTCTTGCAATGGGGGGGGGGGGCAGAATGACCTTTTAAAAAACATGATTCATGTCATGCCACTCCTCTGCTTAAAGTTCTCCTATGGTTCTCACCATACTCAGAGTAAAAGGAAAACTTTTTACAATGTCTACAAGGTCCTCTCTTATGATATAACCTCTCTGACTTCATCTTTTCTAATTTTGCTCCAGTTACTCTGACTTCTTTACATTCCTTGAATAATCTTAAGTATGCTCCCATAGCAAGGCCTATAAACTTAATATTCCCTTTGCCTGGAATACTCTTTCCTCAAATATATACTTTGCTTGCTCCTTCATCACAGATGACTTGACCACTGTATTTAAAATAGCAACCCCATGCCACAACCTACACTATTTTGCTTCTCTGCTTAATTTTTCTCCATATTATTTATCACCATCATTTATACTCTATGTATGTATATGTATGTGTGTGCATGATCATGCTTAAGAGAGAATTGTACATATGAATCTTTTTTTGGGAAAAAGCAACTGAATAAGATACAGGGACAGTTGGGTGATATTTGGATGGATGACCCTGCTTTTGTGAACATTTCTAAAACAGAACTGAAGTAACAAGCAAGATTGAGGTTTTAGGTCTGGCTCTACCACTGGCTAGCTCTGTTTGACATGCTGAGCAAATCACTTTACATCTAGAATCTTGCATCTGAAATGGGATGTTGCTGTTGTTGTTGTTTGCCGTCAAGTCGGCCCCGACTCATAGCGACCCCTCCTTGGGTTTCCAAGGCAGTATCACTACAGAAGTAGGATTGCCCAACCTTCCTTCTGAGGAGTGGCATAGTTCTGGCCAATGCAGTAAGACACTAAACAGAAAGATATGCATTTTAGAAAGGAAAGCAATTCATCATCATTTGTAGTTAATATGACTGTGACCTAATATATACAAGAGAATCAACTGAAAGACTTTTAAAATTAATAAAAGAATTCAGTAAAGTAGTTTGACAGAAGATAGAGATAAATAAACTGTACATCATGAATAACAAGTGAGAAGATGTAATAGAAAGACACTTTTAGAATAGAGTCCTTTTAGCTTGGGACCATAGTCACAGGGGACATCAAGATCAATTGGCATAACATACTACACAAAACATTGTTTCACCTCCTACTTTAGTAAGTAGTGACTGGGATCTTAAAAGCTTGCAAGCAGGACTTCCAGTAAGATGGAGGAATAGGCAGACAAGTGACACAGACCCTCTTCAACAAAGAAGAGAAAACCCAATTGACAGAGATACAGAAGATAATCCTGGAACCGTGAGCTTTGAAAGGAACTATACAGAAGTGGATTAGGCACCAACTGGTGGAAAAACCTGAATGAAAACACTGAATACAGAGGCGGTCAGAGCTTTGGACTGTCAGCTACTCTGACGAGACCAACAGCCTGAATATTTCCAAGCAGTGTGGGGACCTGAGAATTGACCTAAAGATCAGTCCTGGTCACCAAGGGCTGCAGGGACAACTGTTCTGGTGGCCTATGACTGGAAAGGAAACAGCAAGGAGGGAGACAACCTGAGCTGTAGACTTTCTGCTGCCCAGAGGGCACAGCCATTTTGATTGTTTACATGTGGCAGCCATTTTGGATATTTAAAGTGACCGAAGGCACAGCCATTTTGAATGTTTACAAGTGGCGGCCATTTTGGATGTTTGAAGTGACCGAGGGCACAGCCATTTTGAATCTTTACAAACAGTGGCCATTTTGGATATTTAAAGTGATATCATTCTCATTCAGATTCCAGGGACCTAAGAACAGGCTCTGTTTTCCAGGGTCGGCAAGGACATATGAGAGGCTGACAAAGGAAAGGAGACAGGTGGTTAGTGTATAACTGCTATCAGCTAGTGAATAGAGGAGCAGAGTACAGTATCCTGCCTGTATAGATAACACACAAACAAAACAAAGAAAGTGAAAATTGTGAGTAAGTCACTCTAACATATAATCACCAATTAAATATAAACACAAAAACGTCACAATGCCTCAGAGACAACAGAGCATCAAAGGCCACACAAAGAAGCAAGATAAAGTAGGAGAAATAAGGGACCAGGATATAGACCCAAAATACATCCCTGAGGAAGATGCAGCATTAGAACTCCCTGATAAGGAATTCAAAAGAATCATATTTAGGTATCTTCAAAGAATTGAGAGACAGACCAAGAAAAACACAGACAAAACCCTAGAAGAATTTTGGAAGAAAATACAAGAACAAAATGACAAAATAAAT
>NW_006921607.1:20732248-20746584 GCF_000298275.1 Orycteropus afer afer
GGGGATGTGGAGAGATTGGGACTCTCATACACTGCTTGTGTGAATGTGAAGTGATATAACCACTGTGGAAAGCAATATGGCGATTCCTTAGAAAGTTGGAATTAGAGATACCATTTGACCCAGCAATTCCATTACTAGGTATATATCCTAAAGAGGTGAGAGCCAGGACAGGAACAGATACATGCATGCTCATTTCATCACAACACTATTTACAATAGCAGAAAGATGGAAACAACCTACGTGCCCATCAGCAGAAGTGTGGATGACCAAACTATGGTATATACACATACTGGAAGGCTATGCAGCACTAAAGAATTATGTAGAGTCTGCAAAACATCGCATAATATGGCATGAACTTGGAGGACATTATGCTGAGTGAAATAAGGCAATCACAGAAGGACAAATACAGTATTAGTTTGTTGTTGTGGAGGGCCAAGGAAAGGTTTATATATGGAGGGAAACTTTCTTTGTTGGTTGCCAGGGTTGGGAGGGGAGGGGAGGGAACACTACAAAAAAAATGCATTGACCCATGTCACTTTAGTTTTGTGTATTTCACTGTACATAAATTATATTTCAATAAAATGCATTAAATTTTTTTTTAAAAAACAAAAGCTTGCAAGCAGCCATCTAGATGCAACAATGGGTGTCTCCTCATCAAGAGCAAAAAAGAATGAAGAAAACCAAAGATTCCTGGAAACAAGTAGCCATAACAACTGGTACACCATGTGATCTACAGCCTATACGACTATGAGACCAGAAGAACTAGATGGTGCCTGGCTACCACTGTCAACCATTTGGAGGGGGATCTATGTAGGAAATCCTTTATAGAGAAGGAGAACAATATGGAACAAAACTCAAAATCATTAAAAGAAAAAAAAAGGACCAGGTTTGCTGGTCTGATAGAGCCTGATAGAACCACTGAGACTATGGCCCCTAGCTGCCCTTCAGTTCTGGAATTGAACCCACTCCTGTGGCTTCCAGCCAAAAAAGAGACAGGCATATGTGATGAACATTGACACTACATAGTAATTCTCTCCTTGGAGAGAGCAATCATGGGAGAATTTAAGGGCTGTGTATGTACAAGGAGACAGCTCAGTGGGAAAGAGTGCATGGAGGGAAGGACACAGGGAGGAGGTAACTATGGGGAGGAAGTTGGAGGGGAGCTGTTGCATTGTGGTAAATTTTAGTCAGTGTCATGAGACAAAGTGTATGTGAGCTGCTGTATGGAAAGTGAATTTGCTCTGTAAACTTTCACTCAAATCACAATAAAAAAATGGAAAAAGAAAAGAATAGAGTCATTTTAAAATAGCTAAGAATAACTCAAGAAATGTATATGACTGACTTGAAAAGTAAAACAACTCTACTTAGTAATCTAATAGAATATCTTCAACCACCAGTGTAAGGCTTGGCAGTCGTTGATAGGTGCCTTCAGTCAAGTCTGTTCTGTACAACAGAACAGAATATCGCCTGGTCCTGCACCATCCTCACAATCATTGCTATATTTGACCCCACTGTTGCAGCCATTGTGTCAATCCATCTCATTGAGGACCTTGTTCTTTTTCAGTGACCCTCTACTCTAGCAAGCATGATTTCCTTCACCAGGGACTTGGCCCTTCTGATAACACATCCAAAGTACATGAGATGAAGTGTCACTATCCTTGGATGTAAGGAGCTTTCTGGTTATACTTCTCCCAAGATAGATTTGATTATTCTTTTCCCAGTACATGGTACAATATTCTTTGTCAGCACCATAAGTGAAAGGCATCAATTCTTCTTTGATCTTCCTTATTTATTGTCAAGCTTTTGCACGTACATGAGGTGATGGAAAATACCATGGCTTGGGTCAGGGCTTGGCAGTGGATATTAAATAATTATGCTGAACTGGAAATGCATAAATGGCCAGAAATGACATTGTCCTGGATGAAACATCACATATTGTAAAAAAAAAATGTCAATTCTTGCTAAATCGATGTATTGTTTCCTTTGGGAAAAAGCAAATTGTATGAACTGTGGGGCCAGTTTGGTGATATATGGGAGCCCTGAAGATGTGGATGAACTTGACTTGTAAATTCTGATAATTTCTATGGGATTTATTTGTTTCTTTGTTTAAAAAATACATTAATGAACTTTTATTTTTTAGCAAGTGGAATGAGGGTGAATAATCACTACTGGATATTCCAAGTGAAAAAGCAAAAACTTACATATGTACATGTGCACACACACAGGCCAGTGTGTGTGAATTTAACACAAAGAAATAAAAACAATAGAAATCAATGGAAAAGAAAAACAATCATCAATAAATAGCATTGAAAAATTTCCTAATTCTGAGGAAAAAAAACAACATATTTAACACCTCTCTACATATGATAAACCATTTTATATTTCAATGGATTAAAATTTATTTATTGAAAATTTTCAGGATGCCCATGGCAACAAAATGCAATGTGTGATCCTTGATTGGATCCTGGGCTGACTTTTAAAATGCCTTAAAGAATAATTATTTGGGACAATTGAGAAAATCACTATATGAAACTACGAAGTGTATATTCAACCCATCGCCATCAATTCAATCTTGATTTATAGCCACCCTAAGGGACAGAGTAGAACCACTCTACAAGGTTTTCAAGGCTGTAATTTTTTCTGAAACAGACTGACACATCTTTCTACCATAGAGTAGCTGGTGGATTTGAACTGATAACATTTTGGTTAGCAGCCAAGTACTTAACCACTGCACCACAGGGCTCCTTGAAGTATACATTAGATACTAGTATTATGCCAAGAATGACAAATTGAAAAGGGATGGCATTGCATTCATTGTCAAAAAGAACATTTCAAGATCTATACTAAAGTATGATGTTGTCAGTGATAGAATAATATCCCTACACTTATAAAGAAGACCAGTTAATACTACTATTACCTACACTTGTGGACCAACCACTAAAGTCACAGATGAAGAAATTGAAGATTTTTTCCAGCTTCTGCAGTCTGAAACTGACCAAACATGCAGTCAAGATTTACTGATAATTACTGGTGGTTGGAATACAAAGGTTGGACACAAAGAAATAGCATCGATAGTTGGCAAATATAGCCTTGGTGATAGAAATGATGCGGAGACTGCATGGTAAATGTTGCAAGATCAATGACTTAACTGCAAATACATTTTTCAACAACATAAATGGTGACTAAACATGTGGACCTTGCCAGATGGAATGCACAGGAATCAAATTGATGACATCTGTGGAAAGAGGCAATGGAAAAGCTCAGTATCATGAGTCGGAACGTGGCCAAGAGCTGACTCACACAGACCTTCCTTTGCTCATATGCAAGTTCAAGTTGAAGCTGAAGAATATTAAAGCAAGTCCATAAGAGCCAAAATAAGACTTTGATTATATCCCACCATGATGTAGAGACCATCTGAAGAATAGATTTGACTCTTTGAACACCTATGACCAAAGACCAGATGAGTCATGGGATGACATTAAGTACATCATACATGAAGAAAGCAAAAGGTCATTTAAAAGACAGGAAAGGAAGAAAAGACCAAAATGAATGTCAGAAGAGACTCTGAAACTTACTCTTGAACAGAGAGTAGCTAAAGCAGATGAAAGAAAGGACAAGATAAAAGAAATGAAATAAAAGAGCTAAAAAGAAGATTTCAAAATGTGGCTCAGGAAGACAAAGTAAAGTATTATAATGAAATGTGCACAGACCTGGAGTTAGAAGACCAAAAAGGAAGAACATGCTCATCCTTTCTCAAACTGAATGAAATGAAGAAAAAATTCAAGCCTCGAGTTGCAATATTAAGGATCCTATATATAATAATAAGGATCTCTGGTGGCAGAATGCCTAAGGTATCTGACTGCTAACCAGAAGGTTGGCAGTTCAAATCCACTAGCCACTCCATGGAAGGAAGACTGGGCAATTTACTTCCATAAAAAGATTTATCACCTCAGAAACCCAAAACGGGTCACTGTGAGTCAGAATCAATATGATGGCAGTGAGTTTTTAGAGTTTATGGGCAAAATATTGCACAATGCAACAAGCAACAAAAGAAAATGGAAGGAATACACAGAGTCACAGTACCAAAATAATTGGTTGACATTCAAACATTTCAGGAGGTAGCACAGAATAAAGAACCAACGGTACTGAAGGAAGGAGGCCAAGCTGTACTGAAGGAACTGGAGGAAAAAAAGGCTCCAGGAATTGATGGAATACCAACTGAGATGTTTCAACAAATGGATGCAACTCTGGGAATGCTCACTCATTTATGCCAAGAAATTGGAAAGTCAGCTATCTGTCCAATTGAATGGAAGAGATCCATATTTGTGCCTACTCCAAAGGAAGATGATCCAACAGAATGTGGAAACTATTGGACAATATTATTAATATCACACACAAGTAAAATTTCATGGAAGATAATTCAAAAGAGGTTGCAGCAGTACATTGGTAGGGAACGAACTTTCAGAAATTCAACATGGAACGAGAGGTATCATTGCTAATGTCAGATGGATCTTGGCTGAAAGCAAAGAATACCAGAAAGATGTTTACCTGTGTTTTATTGACTATGTGGAGGCATTCCACTCTGTGGATCATAACAAATTATGGATAATATTGTGAAGAATGGGAATTCCAGAACACATAATTGTGCTAATGAGGAACCTTTACATAGAGGAAGAGATAGTTATTCCAACAGAACAAAGGGATACTGCATGGTTTAAAATCAAAACAGGTGTGTGTCAGGGTTGTATCCTTTCATGATCCTTACTCAATGTGTATGCTGAACAAATTATCCAAGAAGCAGGACTATAAGAAGAAGAACATGGAATCAGGATTCATTAACAACTTATATATGCTTGCTGAAAGTGAAGATGACTTGAAGCACTTAGTGATGAAAATCAAAGACTAACAGCCTTTGATTACACCTTAACATAAAACAAAAATCCTGATAGCTGGATCAATAGGCAACATCTCAATAAATGGAGAAAAGATGAAGTTGTCAGGGATTTAATTTTACTTGGATCCACTATCAATGCTCATGGCAGCAGAAGACAGTAAATCAGATGTCATGTTGCACTGAGCAAATCTGCTGCAAAAGACCTTTTTAAAGTGTTAAAGAGCAAAGATGTCACTTTGAAGAATGAAGTGTGCCCCAAGCCATGGTATTTTCAGTCACCTCATATGCATGTGAAAGCTGGACAATGAATAAGGAAGACCACAGAAGGACTGATGCCTTTGGATTGTGTTGTTGGTAAAGAATACTGAAAATACCATGGGACTGCCAGAAGAATGAACAAATCTGTCTCGGAAAAAGTACAGACAGAATGCTCCTTAGAAGCAAGAATGGCATTAGAAATCAGAATACTCTACTTTGGTCATATTGTAAAAAGGAACCAGGCCATGGAGAAGGATATCATGGTTGGTAGAGGGTGCACAAAAATCCTGGTTCTCTATAAGATGGATTGACACAGTGGCAGTGTCAATGGGCTCATACATAGCAAAGGTATGAGGATGGGGCAGGACTGGGCAATGTTTCATTCTGTTGTACACAGGGTCACTATGAGTCAGAGCCAACTCTATGGCACCTAACAACACAACACAGTAGTGTTATATCAATTTTAAATATTCTAAGTATGATGACTATAGTTCTACTCTCTCCACAGGGTCATTATGAGTCTGAATTGACTTGATGGCACATACAACAACAAAAACACAGACTGATTTTTTTCATAGGAGATACAAGGTATATTGAGAAGTATCATGATTATTATAGCTAACCCTCAAAGAGTTTAACAATCATATGAGAGGAGAGGGAGAGAAAGTAAATATGACAAAATGTTTACAACAGGTGAATCTGGAAGAGGGCTACATGGATAGTTATGGCACGATTCCTGCAATATCATGTAGGTTTGAAAATGTTCAAACAATTTTCAGGTGCAGAAATCTTTTAAGCTTAACAATGGAAGAACTCACACAAAAGAAGATGTGTCTTTGTGAAAATGTGAAATGTCAGAATACAAGAAAAATATAAAACAACAAAGTGGAAAAGCTATTCCTAGAAATTAATATTTAAAGGATTTTATTAAGAATAGAGGATAACATTGACAAGGGGCCATGCAAAAATCAATAAATATAAATATGGTATAGACTATATTCTCCAAATACAACAAGATAGAACTTGAAATTATTAAACCAAAATTCTAAACAAATAAAATTCCCCAATTGGGAAAAATAAGAACTTTCCTAAATAACTCTCATATCAATAGGAAATCAAAACCACAATTACATACTCTTTAGAATCCATTACTATGGGAACAATGATGATTAAACTTATGGAATAGGACCAAACCTGTTTTGAGAATCTGAAAAGCCTTTGTTATTAAACAAAAAAGAATGACAATAAATTAATTAAGCATTCCATAAAAAGAAAATTAGAATAAACAACACTGGAGCCAAATGGCTTTTCCAATGAGTTCTTTCAATCTTTCAAGAACAAATAATTCCCATGTTATATAAGCAATTACATAAGACAGAAAAAGAGGGAAAGCATCCCAAATTGTTGAAAATGATACCTCTAATATAAGTTGGTCCCCCTAAAGCAGGTTATTTACTTGGTACAAAAGATAGATTTAATAATAGAAAATGTAGGAATCTGTATAATAAAGAAGTCCAAGTAGGAAACCATTAAGATCACAAAAATAGATGCCAAAATGGCATGTGATTAAATTTATACCCATTTCTGATTTTAAAAGATTCACGAAGATAAAGTGTAGGACAGAAATTTTTTTTTCTTATCGTGTTTGAAACCTGTAATTAACATTATACATAAGGCCTAGTCTTTGAAGTTGAGAGGTTGGAAGTAAGAAAATAAGATTCACTATTTGGCAACATTATTCAGAAAGTGCTACACAGTGCAATAAATCTGAAAACCCAAATAAGAGCTGTTGCAACTGGAAAGAAGGAAAAATTATCATTATTCACAGATTATGTGATTATTCGTAAAGCATGATAGTAATATTTAATTAAAGAAACTAACAAGGGGTTTCAGCAAATTGGCTAAATCACATACACACACCCACAAACACACAGGTTTGTGCCAGTCAAATCTAGTTAGCAAACATAACAGGAGAAAGATAGCAGAAGACACTACAAACAATACTAGTAAGGAACAAAATTCACAAGGTAGCTATAGGTGCAATCTACAAGAAGGAATTTATGTAGTTTTCCTGAGAAATAGTAAAGACTCAAATGCAGAGGCTTGCCCTGTTTTCGTGTGGAAAAGCCCATGGCAAATCAAGTAGTGCTTCTGACAGAATAAGAATCAATTTCATTGGTGATTATTTACGGAACATGTCAAAGTGATTTGAAAATTCATAGGGAAGGGGGAGTAGGTGAAAAGAGCTAAGAATATTTTGAACAAGAGTCATTAGGAAGCTTAGATAGTAAAACGATTTGTAAAGTTATAATTAACATGAGTGGTATAGATACAGTGACCAACAGACAGCAAGATCTATAGTGCAGGAGATCGTGGATAGAGTGGGAGAACAATGTGGAACAAAACTCAAAATCATAAAAAAGGTCAGATTTACTGGTCTGATAGAACCTAGTGAAACCCCTGGGACTATGGCCTCTAGTTACACTTCAGGCCTGGAATTGAACTCACTCCTGTGGCTTCCAGCCAAACAAAAGACAGGCATATAAAGTGACCATTTACACCAGGTAGATACACTCCTTAGAATGATCAATTATGAGAGAACAGGAGGGCAGTATTTGCACAGGGAGATAGCTCAGGGGGCAGGAATGCATAGGAAAAAAGGACACAGGGAAGAGGTAATTACAGGGAGAAAGTGGGAAGAGAGCTGTTACATTGTGGGGATTGCAGTTAATGTCATGAAACAAAACGCATATGAACTGCGGTATGGAAAATAAATTTGCAGTAAACTTTCACCCATATCATAATATATATATATATTTTTTAAATAGCAAGATATACTAGAACAGGGTAACGTAAATGTAATGGTATACAGCTCCCCCAAAACACACACACAGATTTATGTATGTATACATTTTGTTGTTGTTGTTGTTATGTGCCATCGAGTCAGACCCGACTCATAGCAACCCCTCCTTGGGTTTCTGAGGCAGTATCACCATGGAAGTAGATTGCCCAACCTTTCTTCTGAGGAGTGGCTGGTGGGTTTGAACCACCAGCCTTCTGGTTAGCAGTCAAGTGCCTTAGGCACTAACATGTTGTTGTTGTTGTGTGCCATCAAGTCGGACCGACTCATAGCGACCCCTCCTTGGGTTTCCGAGGCAGTCTCACTATGGAAGTAGATTGCCCCATCTTCTAACATAGGCAATATTAATCAGAAATTAGTAGGACTAGAAGGAGTACTCAGTAAATGGTAGCTGTTTGGAGAAGTAAAAGCCAAAGTACCAAATAGACATCATTGAAATAGTAATAGCTATCATAATATGTGGCAGAAGTAGGATGCGACATTGTAAGGGATGATCAAAATTATGTAAAAATGAAACTTTTAATTTGGCAAAAAAAACATGGAAAAATATTCCAGATAGCAATATTTTATGCTAGATAATAAATGACTTTTTCCTTTTTTTCTATTATTTCTATAATAAATTGTATAATAACATTTGTGATAAATGTAAATTAAACTTTATTTTAAATAAATCAGTAAAATAAAATTATATTTAAATTAACTACTACAGCATTGCATAAGAACCCAAAATGATTACAAACATGAAAATACTTTGAAAAATTTTTTAAGGTGATATGTTATTATCAGTAGCTGTAATGTATTTTAAATTGATGGATATATTTCTGCACAGGGGTGATATGGCATAATCCATGCCTAATATATTTCTGCCTTGCTGAGCAATGTTGTATTTGTAATATCCATTAACTATACCCTATTGCTATGTGACTTCAGGAGTTTGATTTTCCAGGTCCATACTGAAAAGTATATCTCAATAAATCAAAGATCCAGTAATGTAAGAAAGAGAATTTATTCAATTTACAGTGATCTCTGACCAACAACTCTATTAGCTAATGTTAATGGCCCATTTAAACAATAACTTTAAAAGAGTTTTTATAGAATTAATCACTAAAGAGTGCCCAAAGCAAATGGTGCCAATCAACCCCAGCCAGAAGAAGCAAAGACTGGAGGGTCTGCTACTTCATGTGCTCCATGGACCAGAAGCATCTTGAACACCTAGAAGGCATTTGTTACAAATGCAGTCTGAGGTCCTGTACCAGATCTAATGGATCAGAATTTGTATTTTCGCAAGATTCTGGGTAATGCATTTGCACATTAACTTCTGAGAAATAGTCAAAGTTAAATGGAACACTTTGGGGGACTGAACAGCTTCCTTTTGCAATGTTTTGTCTTTAATAAACATTCTAAAGCATTTTCATGTCCCCCAGTGAAGATCAGGGCTGTTTCCCTTGCCCTAGGTCTCCAAGTGCCACATTCCTCAGGCACCTTGGGAGACAACCCCTTCAGCCCCCTGCCAAGTTCCCAGTTGAAATGTCATTGCTGTTTTCTATCTTACATGATGAGAGGAGCAAAGAAAGAAAATAAAATGGAACAAGACTGGCTTCAATAGGAACTCAGGCTCTGAACTTCAGGATTAAACCCCACAATGGTACTTTTATAGCAGAAGATGCTAAAGTAGCTGTTTTAGAAAGAGAATAGGGTGCTTTGGATGTCTCTACTTGCAACAAAGATATTTGCTTAAGGAAAGGAAGGTGTCAGCTCCTTTGAGCAGCCTTTTATAAGACCACCTGAATTCAATTATCCTCAGAAAGCCCTTCTAAACCCTAAGATGGCAAGTGGAATGACGGTTAATTAACCATTAAATTAATCATAATAGCTGGCATATTAGTGCCAGATAGGGCAAATAAATTCTATAAAAGAGTTATAACACCAATTAAAACATTTTGCCTATGGGGAAATAGAACCTAATGGTGAAAGTTGTTTACAGGAATGCAGTGAGCTGAAAGTCACCTACTTGTAGGGAACTGTAGTGCCAGGTCCCAGTCTGGCATCAGAATTGCCTCGAGTGCTAATTGGATTAGTGAATCCCAGCGTTTTGCACCACTGATCCCTAGATGTGGGCCTGGGAATATTAAATTTGAACAAGCTTATCAGGAGGTTCTTATCCACCCTGTATTTCAGAGACTCTCCTCTGCAAGTCTTGCCCTCAGTTTGTGATGTCCAGTCAAAGAAACCCTTGGAAGTCTCTTGCCTCAAGGACTGGCTGGGGGGTGGGTTGTTGTTGTTGTTATTTGCCATTGAGTCAGCCCCGACTCCTAGCAACCCCTCCTTGGGTTTCCGAGGCAGTTATCACTACGGAAGTAGGATTGCCCAAACTTCCTTCCGAGGAGTGGCTGGTGGGTTTGAACCGCCAGCCTCTTGGTTAGCAGTCAAGTGCCTTAGGAACTATGCTACCAGAGCTCCTGGGGGTGGGGTGGGTAAGAGGCTTCAATAAAAACCCTCATAACGCCTCCTCCTGTGGCCAGCTCGTTAGAGCACAGCTGATAGATTTTAATCTAACAGAGTATGAAGAATTCATTGATACAGTTTCATTGCAACTGGTCTCTGAGAAAGGACAACCACTCCTCACTTACAGACATGGGTAGGTTCCAAAGTCCAGGTCATTATGTGATAATTGGCATTATGTGAAGATGAAGGATGATCACATCAAATCACAAAATGGTGGATGACTGTATCATTACATAACTGCCAAATTATGTCATTATATAACTGGTCAAGCCACTGAGAATCATGACCCAGCCAAGCTGATACATAACTATAACCATCACAACAATGTTATTCTCACCTTGCACTTTGGCTTTCATTACCACCAGACATACATGCTTAATGTGCAAAATAGTTAGTAGTGGATTTTTCACTTTTGTTGTAAATGCAAAATGTCAGATAACAAATGAGATAGTCGCTAAGTTAGGAGTAGGTGTACTAGGCTCTGAGTTTTGGTGTAGTATCAAAGAATATCCACTATTACCTGAAAAGATTATTAAGATACTCCTCCTTTTTCCGATTACCTATCTGTTTGATGCAAGATTTTCTTCATATACTTCAACTAAAATAACTTGTGAAAACAAGTTAAGTGCAGAAACAAATAAGAGAATCCAATTATTTCCTGTTGTTGTTGTTATGTGCCATGGAGTCAGACCTGGCTCATAGCGACCCCTCCTTGGGTTTCCAAGGCAGTGTCACTGCAGAAGTAGATTGTCTAACCTTCCTTCCGTGAAGTGGCTGTAGCTCTGGTAGCATAGTGCCTAAGGCACTTGACTGCTAAACAGAAGGCTGGCGGTTCAAACCCACCAGCCACTCCTCAGAAGGAAGGTTGGGCAATCTACTTCCATAGTGATACTGCCTCGGAAACCCAAGGAGGGGTCGCTATGAGTCAGGTCCAATGTGATGGCACATAACAACAACAACAATGATTATTTCCTATTAAGCTAGACATTAAAAAGATTTTTATAATATGAAACAACACATTTCTTCTCCTTAACATTTGTTTTGAAAATACAGTTATTTTTAATAAAACAATGTTATTGGTGTTAACATACAATGGCTTTATTATTATTTTTAATGAATCAAAATATCTTTTTAAACTTTAGATTTCTACTAAAGTAAATATTGTTAGTACAAACAATACGAACAAGAGCTCATTTGGGGTACTCATTAATTTTCAGGCATGTAAAGGAGTCCTGACACCAAAAAGTTTGAGAACCACTGATGTAATCACATATTTTAAGGGAAAGGAGAGACAAAATAAGAATATGAAGATCCCCATAAGTCAGACTTTCTCAGCTGAAGCACTGTTGGCATTTTGCCCTGGATAGTACTTTGTTACAGAGGCTGTTCACGTGCACTGCAGGATTTTAGCAGCATCCCTGACCTCTATCCACTAACTAGATTCCAGTAATACCACCCCTCCCAGCACCAGAAACTTCTCCAGCTTTGCCAAATGTCCCCTGAAGGACAAAGTCATCCCCACTTGAGAGCCACTGCCATAAGTAAATGAGAAAAAGATATAAAAAGACAACTCATAAAATAAGAAATGGCAATAGTAATAAAATATTTGGAAAATACTCTAATTTGCCATTAAGCCAAGAAATGCAAACAAAATGACAATATATTCCCACTTAAAGCCCATTACATTATCAAAGTAAATATAAATTATAACACGTGATCTTGGGGAAGCTGTGGTGAAAATGACCAAAACAAATGGGAAAAAAATAACTCCAAAGGAAATGCAGATAATGTAGTAGCCAGAAAAACTTCTCCCTTCCTCCAAATCAAAGTAATATCATTTGTGGTGAAATTGGTAGGATTATAGAATTCCAATAGTATTGTGAATTGCTTTATTAATTTGGGGAAAATAATTTGGTGATGGCTTGGAAGACTCAAACAGTGTTATAGGACTCAGTCTTAGAAAAAGCACAGGCTCTATAATTAGCGTTACATTTGGATTTTGGCTTTGAACTTTACCAGCTATGTGACCTTGCTTAATTTATTTAAATGATATCATTTGTAAAAACTGGAGGTAATAATAGTGTCTCTGTCAATGATTATTGTGAAACTTGGATTAGATAATAATTTAAGTGAATTTCTAGTTAAAATGGAAGACTTAATGCACACTATTTATCTTCTCTCTCTCTTGAGATCCCCCTAAAGTGACAGTGAAATATGAAAAACCACATAAACCTACAAGGAAAAAGAGAACAGGAAAGGAATCATCAATAGATGAAACATTCCAACACAATTCCAGCAGACTAAAAATGGTCATAAGAGAGGTACCCTGATGTGGCAGGGTTATTGTTGTAGATGGCACCAGATTGGCTCCAACTGACAGTGACCCCATGAACAACAGAACACAACACTGCCCACTCCTGCACCAGTCCTTGCTATGCTTGAGCCCATCATTACAGCCACTATGTCTATCCATCTTGTTGAGGGTCTTCCCTGACCCTCCACTTTACCAAGTATGATATTCTTCTCTATGGAATGGTTCCTTCTGACAACATGACCAAAGTAGGTGAGATGAAGTCTGGGCATCCTCACTCCCAAGGAGCATTCTGGCTACACTTCTTCCAGGATAGATTTGTTCGTTCTTCTGGAAGTCCATGGTATTTTCAGTATTCCTCACCAACACCACAATTCAAAGGCATCAACTCTTCTTCAGTCTTCCTTATTTATTGTCCAGCTTTCATATGCATGTGAAAGTATGGCAGGGAAAAGAGAGCCAAATTGTAAATAGATGTGAATAAGAAGAGAGTTGATTTGCCCCATAAATCTCAAGAGAGAGACTCTGATCTTGGAGTGGTCACGTGAAGAGTGTAGAAGTGAAATATAGGGCTGAAAAAAAGGGGTGTTGATGAAAAGTCTGTACATGGAACTACTGAAGTCATGAACATAGTCTGCTATGTGTTTACCCCCTAGCCCACAGGAGGGACATTCCATATCGGGAGAATTTGAATGTCTCCATTCCCCAAAACATAGCATTCCCAGTCAACTTTTCCAACACCTCACTTTTAAATATCAACAATAAGTTCATTGGTGATGTGTGAAATGCTTTCAACACAAAAGACAGTGGCCAAAACAAATGGGGAAAAATAACTCCTGAGGAAATAGAGATAATGTAGTATCTCTATTTCCTTTTCTTTTCTTCCAAATCAAAATAATATCCTCAGAAAGGCCTGAGAAATAGTTGATTCTATAAACAAGAGGTAGATAGTGAGAAAAAAAATTCAGAAATAGGTAATAGCTCTTAGAAAAATGCTGAAATTTTAACAGACACAATACAAGAGTTGTAATTTTTCTAGGAAACAGAAAACAAAAATTCATCCCCCTAAAAAAGAAGAAGACAAGACTTAACAATGAAATGGAGATGATGGTGCTCTGTATGTACATGGGGATAATGTATAGATAGTACAATAAAGAAACTGCCTGAAGAAAATTATTCATTTTAAGATGGATTTTTAAAAGTGTCAAGAAAGGAAGAGTAATCAAGGTAGTATAGCAGAGTGGTTAACAGCTCAGACTGTGGAACCAAACTGTCTATGTTCTGATCATCCACTAACTAGCTGTGTCACCTGGGACAAGTTACTGAACCTCTCAGTGCCTCAGTTTACTCATCTGTAAAATAGTGGTAATACCAGTTGGTACCCTGTAAGATTGTGATGACAATTAACTGAGCTAATATTCAAATTGAAGAGAAACAGCCGCAGACATCCATTAATCATCGGAACATGGAATGTACGAAGTATGAATCTAGGAAAATTGGAAGTTGTC
>NW_006921607.1:20749214-20796103 GCF_000298275.1 Orycteropus afer afer
CAAGTATAGCAGGGATTGTGGGGCTGGCGCGGGATCGGGCAGTGTTTCGTTCTGCTGTGCATGGGGTCGCTATGAGTCGGAAATGACTCGACGGCACTTAACAACAACAACAACAATATATGTAAAGTACTTAAAATGGTGTCTGGTACATACTCAGAATTAAGTTAATTATATAATACTATAATAAAAATAGTATGCCACTTGGCTGTGAATTAGCATGCTTTTAGAGAGTTATAAAATTCTCTACAATTATAAAATTTATTTAACTAAATATAGTGGTATAACAACATTGGGAAGACAGAGGGGAGGTTTTGGCTGATTTAATACAGCCCAATTCTCATCTATCATAGCAGGAAATAAACAGATAATGTCTGCGATCAATAACTTTAAAATAGCACAGTAGGTAGTAGAATTGCCAGTTCCCAGAAGGAAAGGCAAAGAATGGAAACACAGTTGCCTTTTTTTAATGGGGCACGGGAGTGGAAGGGGTGGTAAAAGGTTGGGGAGGGCATAGTTGACTATAGGATTTTCCAAGTATGTGCATTTGTTACTTTAAGGTTTGTTTGTTTGTTTGTTTGTTTTTTAATTAAAGAATGAAAAAAGGTTAATATATATGAATTGGCTGTCAGTGCCCAGCATATAAGAGTAAGCATTCAATACACTTTGGTTCCATTTTATTCATTTCAATATAATTACACTCCTGGGGATTTTTCTTATTTAAATACACAGTACCAAAAGAAAAACTTGAATAAATATGTTTATTGCTGGGTTATTTATAACAAAAAATAACTGGAAATGACCCAAATCTTCAGCCATATGGGAATGGCTAAGAATTATGCTAAAAACCTGATGGAATGCTATAAACCAGGGACGTAAGTTTATTGTTCTGACGGCTAGTGATTGCCTAAAACAGACCCCACACACACACACAGAGACACACATACACACAAAAAAAAACCTCTGATGTGCTTAGACTAGGAAACAGAAATTTGAGAGAACCAGGACATTCAAACAGAGATGTCCATGTAATGTGTCTTAGGGAAGAGTCCTCTGTGGGACACAGAGTGGGACACTGTGGGACACAGTGCTTGGGTCACTGTGCAAGGAGACTTTCTCCCCAAATCCAAAGAGTTTCCTTTTGAGCTGTGGTACCGTCTTTCATACTTAGAGTTCATATCACTGTAAAGGAAGAATGGATACTAACAATCTATGCCTTTAATAGCAATTACTACAGGTAGTTAGGACCCGCTCCCTTCTCCAGTTAGACTCAGCATTAGCAAAGTGACATCTCACCTGGAAGCGATTCCCAGTAGCATCTCAGCCTCCAGCTCTACGATGTCCCAGAAAACCCATTTCCCAGCAAAGGTACTGATAAAAACTATATGACAACAACGAAAAACATTGACATCATGAAGCATCTGAGTCTCTGTCAGAACTTACAGACAAAGCCTGCAGCTATTAAAGATAATATGAACTGGACAAGCCAGCTTCTCTGAATCTTTGTTTTTCATGTGAAAAAAGGAGATCACAGTCACCAGCCACAGGTTCTGACCCATAGAAGGAGCTCAACAAAACTTAGCTGGATTTGACTTTGGGTGGCTGTGACTCATTTCACAGAACCATGCTTCTCAAACTCTAGAATGCATCAGAATCACCTGGAGGACTTGCTAAAACACAGATTCCTGGGCCCCATCCTCACAGCTTCTGATGAAGTAGGTGTGGGGGCAGGGCCTAAACATTTTCATTTATAAAAGGCTTCCAGATGCTGATGGTCTAGAACCACACTTTGAGAGCCACTGTGTTACAGGCATGGATATATACCAAAACCAGCTGGGACAAAGGCTGAGAAGTTAGAAAGGGAAGAGAAAGGCAAGTGAGAAAAGTTTTCTAAGGGGTCCTCATTAGTCTCTGGTCCCAATGTCCAGTGCATGTGAATTGGGTGGGGCTTTGGTATGGAGCCCACTCCACCTCCTTCCCAGGTTGCCTTCCAAGGTTCTCTCAGGCTTCAAACCTGGACCAAACCTTCCTTGTCAACTTTCTGAATTGAAAGAGGACAATCTTTTCCCATCCGTCTGTAGCCTACATGCGGATGCAAAGGCCACCTTTTCAGGTTCCAAGAAATTATGCATTCGTTATGGAGGAAATTAACACCTCAAAGCAAACTATAATTATGAGTTCTTCAATTCAGTTTATGCTTTTTCAATTAGGTACTCTATAATTTTAATCATGGGAGCATTAACATGTTTCTGTAATTTATATACCTGTGGTATAATTAAGCCTGGGAAACACATTGCTCTAAACCTGAATGGTAGTGATTGTTTCCCTTCACACTTGCAGTATTACAGGTCCCTGATGGAGAGATGGTGCCAGCTTCAAAGGAGCCATTTGTGAGCTGCAGAGGCCAATGAGAGAACTCCTGGCTTTGGAAATGAGATGGATGTTTAGACCATGTGATGTTGTTGAACATCTGGCCCATGTGTAGACATCTGCCTCCCAAAGCTTCCACTCCTATTGTGACTTTCAAAACATTCCTACCATTGGAAACTGCCTTGGACAACTATTCTTGGAAACTAATTTCAATTAAGAAGGAACAGGGTGTCCTGGCAGGAGAGACGTTATCTGAGAGCCACGGGAAGCAGATGGCTTTGAATTGAAGAAACTGAACAACGGGCTGAAATTTAGCCTGGATTGGAACCAAGTTCCTTTTTTTGAAAACATGGATTCCTCTTTCCACTTTCTCTAAGTCCACTCCTCTCTCACAACTCCAGCTCTGCCTTTTAGCCACAAAGCAGAGCTGGAATCCTATGGACAAGGTAGTCCTCTTGGGATTCTGAGCAGCTCTGCAAATTCAAGGAATTCAGAGGCATTCTGAAAGGTTTTGTGCTTATTCAGACTGAACCTCTGAACTTTCTGAAGGTTGAAAACCCTCATTTTTTTTTCTCTCTTCTTCCTGCTTTCCCCACAATAGCAAATTCAGATTTGCTGACTGCAATAAAAGAAAAAAGAATATAATCAAAACTGGCCTGGAGGGACAACGCATACAGATTCCAACACAGCTGAGTGAAGTGCCCATATTGCTGCAGCATTTTGGCACTCAATATATTTTGTCCGATCTAAGAAAATATGGAACTTTTTATAGACTGAATGTTAGAAATGGATTTGTATCTCCCATGCTGCTTCAGCCTCCCACAAAAGAATACAGATTTATTCAGATTTTGATGCTCAGCTCAGAAACATCCATCTTCCACCTAAGCCCCAACATCTGCATTGAAGTGATATATTCAGATATGCTATCAGCATGAAACAACACAACATGAATTATTTCAGACACCAGTCATTGTCATCATCATAATAGGGATTTTTTTTTTTTTTTTAGCCCCTACGTGGACAGGGATAGAAAAATAAGCTGGTAGAGATCCTAGTTACGCTCTTATGAGCTAAAACTGATTATCCTCATGCTGAAACGCACACCAAAAGAGACAGAGGAGTCTGAAAGCTATAGAAACAACAGGAGCAACTCCACAGTGAAATGAAAAATAATTGCTCCCCAATATCATGAGGAGGAGCAAATACTGGCAACATAGAAGAGAATACCTAGTAGCCTGGACAGCTTCCTTTGTCCATACCTGAGGCCATCTATAGGCTAAACCAACCAAACGCCCAACTCACTGCATCAAGTCGATTTTGATTTATAGTGACTCCCATTGGGCTTCCAAGACAATCTTTACAGAAGCAGACTGCCTCATCTTTCTTCTGTGGAGTGGGGGGTTCCAACTGCCAACCTTCTGGTTAGCAGCCAAATGCTTAACCACTCCATCACCAGAGCTCCTTAGGGTCTAACCCAGTAGTACTCAAATTGTGGCCCAAGACCATTAGCATCAGCATCACCCGGACTCTTGCTCAAAAAATGCAGCTCCTCTGATTCCATCCTTAAATCTCTGGGGACAGGTACGAGCTACATGTTTACTGGCTCTCCATGCGATTCTGATGTTCACTCAAGTTTGAAAACCCTGAGGTTAAACAATTTCCCAGACGTTATCCCTAGAGAGGGTAATGCAGAATTTTGGAAGTCTAGGTCAGTAGGTTAGGGTCTGAGCAGCAAGTCATCCTTGCCATAGGTCCCAAGCTGGCTTTTGGGACTTACATTTTATGGCTGTGACTAAGCCCCTATTATGTTCCCCATTTCCCATGACAGAATCCCTGGCCTTTACTTCTGATCCCAAATTCCTGCAGTAATAGCCTCTTTGAAACCAAACAGGGATCCTGACCTCTTTCTACCAACTCTCCTAGGGTCTGGAGCAATGCTACACAATACAATGTTCTGTGAAGATGGAAATGTTGTCCCATATGGTGGCCACTAGCCACATGCAGCTGCTCAGTATTTGAGATGAGGCTAGTGCAACTAATGAACTCAAGTTTTAATTTTCTTTAATTTTAACTTAAATTGCTGCATGCAGCCAGTGGCTATAGTATTGGACAGCATGAGTCTAAAATCTTGTCTTCCAATCCTTGCTGTGTTACTAGGGCTGTTATGCCCGGCCCTGGCCAGGAATACATCGATAATCTTTGTAACTTGCCTGGTAAACCTATGCACAGATGGAAATTCACTAAACAATAAACCCCAAGCATTTGTAATGAGGCAAGAGTAGGATGAGTTGCTTTGTGGGTGGCGGTAGACACAAATTCCCTTTGCCTAGTGGCTAACACTCTAACCTTTAAGTTGGTCTTTTCTTACCAAAAACCAAAACAGGGCTTTCAGGATCATCTCTCACTGCTGCTGAGAGGAGACAACTCTTTGAGCAGCCCCAGGCAGCTGGAGCAGGCATTGTGTGGAATGCTTTTTGGAAGAGGGCAAAACCTCCTTGGATTCTAACATGGCAAAGATCCATGCACTGGCTCAGAAGAACATCAATAGATCAGGCTATAGAAATGCACTTGATGGAGGCAGACTTAAAAGTCTGACCTTTGAGCAGTTGCAGACAGAAAGACTGAGAGCCATCAGTTATAAATTGTGCAAGATCTGAATCAAAGCAGTGATGCAAACTGTCATGGGGCCCTGAACAGTTTGTGGAGTCAAAGTCAGCAGAAAAAGTTAGAGGAAAAATGAGAACCAGGAGGAGGCACCTTGCTGAATCACTGTCGCTCTTGCTAGTTCCCCCGGGTGGGCGGGTTAGCATCATAAGAACCATCTACTTAGAGAGTCCTTCTATCCATAATGTGGTCTCTTTGTTCCTTGAAAATACTTGGCTCCCATGACCTTTACCTTGAATCCATTAAGCCCGCCCTCCATCACTGCCAACATGAACCATATTATTCCATAGGACTCCATTACCGAAACCTCACCTATCTTACTCTCTGAATACCACTTTTTGTCTTCCCAGCCTCTCACTGTTTTGTGCCCTTGACACAGATTCTTCAACAACATTGAGGTCACCTGGCTCTCAATATCTTTGTTTTCTGCACATCTACCTTCATATCCTCCTATTACCAAGCCTGAGCCAGACGGCCCATTTTCAATCCCTTTGTTGACATCATCATCTTCCTTTTCTCATTGTCCTGATCAACTTATGTGTCTTTCTTTTCTATTATATTCAGAACTGACTGGAGCTCTTAAAGAAAACCATGCCAGAAAATGTGGACCTCTTTTTTTTTGTTTGTTTTTTTGAACCACTGTTCCTTTGGATGTTAGGTTTTAATGCCACACTGGTTTTCCTTTTACCGCTTTGGCCAGTCCTTCGTCATCTCCTGTGTGGTACTTTGATGGAGTTTCACAGAGAATCTCCTCACCTCTTTTCCTCACCTCTTCTAGTCTACACTCTGCCTGGATGAGGTCATCCACTCCTCCCGTGTTTCAAATCCCACCTGGATGTTAATGACTCCCACAGCTAAAATGCCTGCTCAGCTGTCTCTCCAGCACTCCAGACTTATAGAATTTAAATAGTCCCTATGGTAGGAGGTGAACATGACAACCACACTTTCCTTTCCCTGATGCCAGCAACAGTCCCTGTCTCCATCTCTCCAGATGGCAGACGGTCCAAAATAGAACACTCTTTCGTTCTTCATGTTCTGTCGACTGCTCCATTTAAAATATTCCTCCCCAAACACCTGTTTTTGCTTCTTGGTTTGAGTTTAAGGAATATAATCCAGAATCCTTCAACACCAGAGCCAATTCTTGGTAAGCTGTGTTACTAGGGGGGCTTATAAAAGGGACCTGCAATGCAATAGGGTGAGTTGAAGTGACCACCCAACCCATACCAAACCCATTGCTTTCTAGTGGATTCTGACTCACAGCAACCCTGGAGAATAAAGTAGAACTGCCCCATTGAGTTTTCAGGGCTGTAATCTTTATGGAAGCAGATTGCCACAACTTTCTTCTGTGGAGCAGCTGGTGGGTTCAAACTACTGAACTTTTGAGGGCAGCTGAGAACTTTAACCACTGCACCACCAGGGCTCCTTGAAGTGACCACAAACCCATCAAAATCCTTTGAGTTTCACTTTTCTTCCCTGTGTTTTCCTGACTAATTGCAGCTCTGTGCTGTGCTGCAGCCACCAGACTGGCCCTTCTCTCCTTCTGTACTTTCACTGGTGATAGGTATCTGCCCCTTTAATCACCATATTTAGACTGTGGGACAGTCCCATGGGAAACAGCCCTGCAGCAGTGTTCATCCCATTATTCTTTATTTCTGGTTGTTTCTTCTTCTTGTATCTGGTTCCTCCCCTTTCCCAATTTGGTGTGATGAAGTCCCAGCATGCTTTTAGGCTTGGCTACGTGAGTACTGACCACTAAGAACTTACCTTTGAAGAGCAGGAAGAAAAACAAACAAACAAAAAATAGCAGAGTGGTACTATTTGCTGGCTTACTTACCTAGTGCTGCCATAAAGAAATACCACAGGTGGATGGCTTTAAAGAACAGAAATTGATTTTCTCACAGTTCTGGAGACTAAGAGGCTAAGAGTCCAAATTCAGGCCAAGGATCTAGGGGAAGGTCCTTCCTTGTCCATTTCATCCTCTTGTAGCTTTCACCAATCTTTGGCATTCCTGGTGCTCCTAGATGCATCTCTCTCTGTCGTCTGCTGTCTGTTCTTCTCTTCTCTGTGTAAGTGTCTCTTTCTACTTTGCTCCTAACCCAGAAGTAACTAGGTATAGGGCCACTCTTTGCTGGTCCTCCTTGGAAGGAAGATTGGGCAGTCTACTTCCATAGAGATACTGCCTCAGAAACCCAAGGAGGGGTCTCTATGAGTCGGATCCAACTCAATGGCACTGAATTTGGTTTGGTTTTCATGATGCTGGTATGACCTCATTAACATAACAAAAGAAAATATGAATTTCCAAAATGGATCCTATTTACAGGTACAGGGATTAGGATTTCCTATTTTGGGGGGACACAATTCAGTCAATATCACTTATAGGGCTAAAGTTTCTTATGCTTTATGTGGGTATGACTCTTGCCCACCCACCTGCACCAAAGTGGGGCACACAGCACTCCTCATCTTTGGCCTCCAGCAAAGGTGGCCCAGAAAGCTGGGGAAATAAGCAGAACAAATGATGTTTAGAGGAAGAGATTCTAAATGTAATTGCAGTTTCTCATCTTTCCCAATGTGGACAGGGCCCCATAAAATCCTCAGGCTACCCCATGTTAATAAACCCTCTAAATTTTCATTTCTCTTCCTAATTGGACACCATCATACAGTGGTGCCTGAGAATCAGACGGTAATGATTCCAATTTTGCTCACTGCAGCTTCATGCACTGGCAAAACCCTTCTGTGATTGTTTCATGTGTTCCCACTCAGGGAGTCACAGTTATTAAAGGAATCCTGGAGGAAATTTGGCAATCATTTCCTTTTCTTCCCAATAAAGTTTCTTCTTTCTTTAAAAGTTGGCTGGGTCTCTAGTTTTGCACTGTAGCTAATCACTGTGCAAGCCAGAATCTACATTCTTAACTAGCTGTACCTGTCAAATGTAAAAGGGTCTGGAATCTCATCAGGGAATGAAAAGAACTTACAGTGACCTTTAGAAGCCATTTGTCATGTTATGCTGTCTTCTCTTCTTCAGCCTCTCTCACCTCTGGTCCTCCAAGCTGGGGCTGCACCACTCTGGCACCATGCCCCGAACAGCTCATGAAAACAGGTCACGAGTCTTAAGTGACCTTGTAGGCAGTCCCTCAGAAGTCCCCAGCACCCACCGGGATCACACATCAGATCCCAGCCTGTTTTTGCTCGGTTGGTTCCTAGCTCTCTCATTTAGTTCCCAAACCACACCATCTTCGCTACCATTGACCAGGCTCTCCTAAATAGAGTGTCCTTCCAGATTCTGTCTGCTCTCTCTGTTCACTGGCTTATAAATATTAGTATCATCCTCCATCCCACTAACCAAGTCAGAGATCTGGGAGTCACCCTGGGCAATGTCTTTTCCTTCACTTCACACCACCTGGACTCAAAATAGAGAAGTCATCGCCAAGGTGTATATAATTTTACCTCTTGAAATTTTATCTCCATCATCACAACCACTCTAATTAAATCACCCTCATGTCTCATGTGGACAACCATAACTGTCTCCCAACTAGTCTCCCCGAACCATTCTTGTCCTCCCTGATCTGATCTATAAATTAATGCCAGAAACATATATTTGAAACAGTAAAATGGATTGTATCTCTCACTTGCTTGAAACCCATTCTTGACTTCTGATTGATCTTAGCATAACATCCTAAGTCTTTAATATGATTATATCAAGCCCTGCAGATCTGGCTCTTGCACACCCAATCCCATCACATACCACTGTCTTCTGCATTATTTTCCTCATTGTTGTCCAACTGGCCTCCTTTCAGTTTCTCTTAAACTACCTCCTGACTCCCTAGTCTGGGTCTGATCCCCCTTTTCATGGGAAAAAGTAAGACACAGAAGGTGGAAAACCCAATAAATATGCATAGTTGAGCTGCCTACCACTGTGGGCAACTGGGGCGCAATCTCAGTGGGGCATCTGAGGAACTGTGGAGTGTACATCAGTCTAGAGCATGGATGTCTGGACTCCCATCTTCTGTTGGTTGGAGGCTGTTCCTGTCACATTCAATCCTTTGCCTTTCTAAGCTCAACCTGCCTGCTCAGGTGAAGCTCCATGGAGCTTAAGAGAAAGGATAGGTGCTGGAGTTTGAGGTGGGATCCTGTATATATTTATGGAATCTTCCCCCTCAGCTACAGCTGAAATCGAGGTTGGCTTGGATGAGGTGCCATGGGAACAAGAATCTGCTTCAACTGATAACCAGTTGTCTTTAGTGTCTGTGGCATAGTTTGCAAAGAAGTACATTTGCTATTAGGATGTACATTGCGTGTGCAGGCAGAGGTCTTACCTGTTTGTCCATTTCTGAATCTCCAGTGCCCAGCACAGTATCTGGAACATGGTTGTTTGCTCAATGCGTATGTGCTGATTTGATTTAATTAGTTAGTGAATTGATGAATGAATGAATGATTGAGTAGATAAACTGGCTCATTTCCTAGCATCTGGGCTCACCTCTCCTGCTTGGCTTTGACTTTGTGTACTCCTCTAGTCTCCAGGATCCATAAGGTCTCTGTTAGTTAAGGGAACTCATGTGGGTCTCACTGGGGGCTACAGGTCTGCTTTGCTCTGCTTTTACAACCTAAAGCAACATCTCCTCTGACTTGGAGGCACTGCCCTGAGCCCTTTGCGGCTCCTTCAGCAGTTGAGACACCCTACCCTTGTCTATTTGCTCTTGTGTTTCTGAAAGCTGCTCAAATTTGAGGATCTGTTTCTAAGGTAATATTGCTTTGTGACACCATTGGGGATGACTACAGGTTCCCTTAAGTGTCTCACCAACCAGCACTTCACAAGCAGTAGGTCTTACATGAGCACTAAAAGAGACTCCAACACACAGACACAACACACAGGGGGGACAGAGGATCATCCTGTTCATGGCTACCTGCTGCAGGGAGCCCCTGCTTGTCTCAACAGCTTGGCCAATCCCAACAGGGATACAGAACGACTGCCAGTTGCTTATTATGCACTTTAGTTTATTTTACCTTCACGATGATCTGTGACATGGGTATTCCCATTTTGCCAAGAAGGAACTTTAGGTTCAGAGAGATCAAGTAACTGACCAAAGGTACCTGGTGCATCAATTGGATAAGGTTCGACCTGATTGAGTCCATGTGCCTCTGTTTTTCCAATGTGTCCAACTCAGATGCCAGTAACTGGCTCTAGCTGTGGCAAGAAGAGCATAAGAGGCCTCAGGCCTGAGTTAGGAGCTGCCTCTGGGACCCAGCCCTGGGCCTCAAGGAGGCCACACTCTGGTGGAGACTGAAAATGCATGTCCCTGATACAGGAGTGGCCAGGGCAGAGTGGGCCCGCATGCTTCTTTGCCTCTCTCCCCATCTCTCTGTTCCAGCACTGAGCATCCCTGAGTACACCATGCACTCTCCTGCCTGGGCTCTTGTAGATGCTGCTTCCTCCATCTGGGCCACTCTCTGTGCTTCACCCCTAAGCTAACTCCCCTTTCCCCATAGGTGCCAGTTCAGGCAACACTGCCTCCAGGAAGCCCTGCTGGAGCCCACACCTACTATACTAATGATGAATGCCTCCTCACTGCATTCTCATGGAAACCTCTGACCAAGAACACAAGCTCATCACTATTTTCCCTTGATTGATTGCATTCACTGTAGACCTGCATGGTAGCCACTACCCATATGTGGCTCCTCAAATAAAATAAATCAGTTCCTCTGTTGTATTAGCTATATTTCAAGGCTCAATAGCCACACAGGGTGAGTCACAAGCATATTGGACAGTGCAAATCAAGGATATTTCCATCATCACAGAAAGTTTTATTGGATAGCACTGTGACAGACTTGAGGGCAACGGAAGGCAAGGTGTGTGGTGTGCATCTCTATAGGGCCAGCACCTGGCATCCAGGTGCACAAAAAAGATTTACTGAATTACTTACTTAATTAGCTATGTTTTGAAAGCACCTATCAAATGCCAGATGGAGTCTCTGGGTGGTGGAAATCATTAACAGGCTTGGCTGATAACTGAAAGGTTGGAAGTTCACGTCCACCCAGATGCAATAGGCTCTTGAAAAATGCAGCCACTGAAAACCCCTATAGAACATAGCTCAACTCTGACACATGTGGGGTTGCAATGAGTTGGAATTGACTCACTGGCCACTGTTGGTTTGTTTTTTAATATGTGCCAGGCACGGCCCGAGTAAAGAAGATCCAATAGTGTCAGATCCCAGGTTTCTTGGAGCTCACGGCCTAGTGAAGCGCACAGAAAAAACCAACATCAAAACCATATGAAAAAGTGCATATCACAGTAGAAAGCTCAGAAAAGAGCCCTGAAGGAAACCAATAGGACACTGCTGAATAAAATATGGCAAGAGGGGAAGAGTAAGAGGAAATAAACACACAAATGAAGGTTAGGGCCAGATTTGGAGGGACCTTGAATTCTGCACTAAGAAGCTTGAACTTAATGTAGCAGAAAATCAGTGACCTGTTGGGGAATTTTAAGCAGGAAAGTAACTTGATCCAATTTATGCTTTAAAGGATCACTCTGGCAGCCAGTGGAGGATGGATTGAGTGGGGAGACACTGTGACAGCCAAACCAGCAAGAACATCTGGCAGGTCCCAGGAGTAGGCAGAAGAGTGGCCTTGGGGTTGTTGTTGTTGTTATTTGCCATCGAGTCGGCCCTGACTCCTAGCGACCCCTCCTTGGGTTTCCGAGGCAGTTATCACTACGGAAGTAGGATTGCCCAACCTTCCTTCCAAGGAGTGGCTGGTGGGTTTGAACCGCCAGCCTCCTGGTTAGCAGTCAAGTGCCTTAGGCATTATGCCTTGGGGTAGAGGAGACCTAATCCGAGGGAGGATTCTTGAGTGGCACTGACAGGTCTCAATGACTGATTGAATGGGCAGGTGAGAGAAAGTGAAGTGAAGGACATCTCTGAGGAAGCCAGCCAGGGGTCTGCTCTAGAATCTGGGGCTCTGTCCCAGCCTCACTTCAGGGATGCATTATGGGTGATTAATTCATGACCAAGTTACTTCCTTCTGAAGGTTACTACAGATATATCAGCGTGACAGGTGGGGCGTGGGGGAAGAGGGCTCAGCATGTTCGAGTTGGAGCAGAATATTAGATTCTAGTCACTATTTGATTGATCTTTTAAGCAATTCTGGGATTCTGTCACTTAAAAACCAATAAATCTTTGGAGGCCTGGAGAAAGCAATGCAAAAGCAATAAATCTCCATTGTGGGGTATTAGAAAAATAGGCCAAGCTGCGAGGTGGTTTGGCTGGAGGGATAAGCATGCCCGAGTCCCACACAGCAATCCTCCACTCCACTCTCCTCACCTCCCTGCATGCTCAGCTCTACTAAGTGAAGCCAGGCCCATGGGACTTCGGAAGGGTGGTAAGCAGCAGAGCAGGGGCTAGAGTGTGGCTCAGACATGGTGAGAACTGCAGGCCAAGCTTCAGGGGTGAGGCTATGTGAGAACAGGCAGCTCCACTCAGAGAAAGACCCACTGGGGTTCACAACTTACAGGTTAGCCCCAAACAATCCTGCACTGGAAGACCCTAAGAAATTGGCTTGCCCACCTCATGCCATAATTGGCATCCTAGCCATGGAGAGCTCAGAACTTCCTGGGGAAGCAATGAACTCAGGTTAGAAAATTGGGTTCATGGACTGGCTCTACTTGTAATGAGCTCTATGACCTTGGGCCAGTCATTGACTATCTCAGACTTGAGTTTCTGCCTCTGAAATGGAGATGGTATTTCCCACCCAGCTTACTCCTAGGTGGAGGTTGACGGTAAAACACGGTTCAAGGCAAAGTAGCATGAGGTTAGCACATACACACACCCTTTATCCTTGACCCAGTGCATCTAGTGTGAGTTTTTTGAGTCCTGTGGCCATAGAGCATCTTTATTGTCTTCTTACATGCTCCTGCTCATCCCAATTCCCCCAAGCTGTGGGATTCTACATCAGTCCACTTTCTTGGATTTTGTTCCTCCCTCCAGCCAGTCTACTCTTTCTGTCAATCACTAGAGTCACTTGTCCAAACTGGCTTCATATTATCTTATTTGTTTTGTTGGTTTCATTATTTTGCTTGCTTGTTTTCTTGCGTAATGTCCTACCCCATACACTCACACACTTATTAGATGGTAAACCCCAAGCAGTTAGGGGTGCATCTGTCTTGTTCACTGCTATATCCCCAGTGCTCAGCTCAGTTCCTGGGACATAGCACATGCTCTGTAAGTATTTGTTGAATGATCTAATGGGCAACTGCTCCCATATGGGTGTCCTAGTGCCCAGGGTTCAAGGGGAAAAGAGGGTTAAGGTAACTGAAATTTTTTGTGATATTGTCATTGCTGTCACCTCTCTTGTCCCGAAAATCTTTCTGGGTAGCATTGATTGGTCTCTTCCTTTTCTTGGAAAATATTCAACAATGGTCTGAAAATAATCCAAGAAATTGAGTGCACCACCCACCCTCAATGATCCAGAACCTTGCGAAGAAAAGCAGCCACACATTTCCAGATACCAGGCATTGCCCCTCTGAGCAGTGACATTTCTTTTATTTTAATCTTTTTTTTTTTTTCCAGATGAAAATGTCACCAAAATATATCACACACATCTTTCTCTTAGGGAGGTAGTGTGGTGTGGTGAAATAAGTGTTGGCTTAGGGTCAGCTGAACTGGGTTGAAATTCTGCCTGCACCACTTGCTAGCTTCCAAGCCTGGGTCAACTTGCTCAGCTGCTCTTTATCTCAATTTCCATATCTGCACAATGGGGACCTTTTCATGCAACCCTGTGAGGATACACATAGCATTATGTAAAGTGACAGGCATGCAGTAAGTGCTTGCTCATTAAATTAATACTAATAGGCTCTTTTCATTTGAAGACATGGAATCCAATACCGCATTTTTGGTATGAATCAACTAATGAATGCTTGTGGCAGTGAGGGGCTGTAGCACAAAGACCTCCTTGTTTCTTGAGTTAACTGTTCCATGTGTAGACCAGTTTCCCTGTTCAGTAGCTCCCTGCCAACTGTCATTTCTCACTGCTGCTGAGTAATCCCACTCTTTTCTCCCTCCTACTAATTTACTGTAATCTTAGGATGCATGGGCTTCTTAAAAAGATGTGCAAACTAAGAGTGTGTGGGCTCTGAGGGACAGCGTAAGGGGTTTTCCTTGGTAGAAACAGGGAAAGCTTTCCCATGCACATGGGTTTGGGCTGCTCAAGGGGCCTATTTGTCGGGGGTGAAGAGTTTGGTCTTTGCAATCAGACAGGGCTGGGTGGGAATCCTGGCTCCATCACTTGCTGGCTCTGTGACCTTAATCTTTGGTTTCCTCATTTCTAAAAGTGAGATAATGTTTGGTCAGGATTCAATTCCTGGAACATAGTAGCTGCTGAATAAATACAAAGAGGTGATAATTATTCCAATCTGTGAGAAGCTAGCTTCCGATGACTTCTCAGATGTTTACAAACACATGATCTTTTGCTCCCAGGGATAATTCCCTGATCCTCTGTACAAAAATCAAATGTGTCCTGTCAGTGGGAAGGGCTCATGTTACCTATTTCCCAGTACACTAGAACATGTTTTTTTCTGAACCAAATGGCAGGGGCTCCTAAGGAACTGATACTGAGGGCAGTGGTGGTTGAGCAGTAGAATTCTCATCTTCCATGGTGGAGACCTAGGTTCGATTCCCAGCCAAGGCATCTCCTGCTCAGCCACCCTCATCTGTCAGTGGAGACGTGTGGGCTGAACACGTTCCAGTGGAGCTTCCAGATTAAATGGACTAGGAAGAAAGGCCTGGCAATCTGACAGCCAGTCAATGCAAAGTCTGTGGATGACAATGGTCTGATGGGTTATGCGTGAGTTCGCCATGAGTTGGGGCTACCTCAACAGCTGCTAAGAGCAAGGACTAAGTAAAGCACGCATTTCCTCTCAATGGAACCAAAGCCTTGAATAGCTTTGGAAATTCAAACTGGAAGGAAGTAGTCAACCCTGTGAACCGTCAGTGCATGGATTTTCAAAAATGGTATTGCACAGAATCTCCTAAGTTCCACAGGAAAGAAGCAAAGTTGACAAAGGCACTAACACCCTGAGGGCCTGCCTTGCTCTGAGCCCTTCCATATTTTATTCAACCTCTGTGACACAGATACTATCTATATTTCCCAAAAAAGGAAAACTGAGGCTGAGAGTGATTAAGCATCTTGTCCAGAATTTGAATCCCATTACTGTCACCAATTCTTTCTGTCACCCCCCACAGCAGATAGCAAACTGGAAGCTGGGCTGAATTCATATCTACCCTGTAGCCCGACGGTGGAACACCAACTTGATAAGGTCTTTTTGCTGATAGTTTTATAGGTCATGGGCTTTGGGTCAGATCTGGGTTGTGCTCCTGGGTTAACTGCTAACTTGCTGTGCAACTTTGGGCAAGCTGCTTCCCTTGTCTGGGCCACAGTTTTGTCATCTGGGAAGTCTTCTGAGATTTTCAAACAATAATTCTCCCCCCCCCCTTTTATTTATTGTGATTTGGGTAAAGATTTACAGAGAAAATTCACTTTCCATACAGCAGTTCACATATACTTTGTCTCATGTCATTGACCACAGTTTACCACAGTGCAACATCTCTCCTTCTAATTCCTCCCCATAGTTATCTCTTCCCAGTGTCCATCCCTCCATACACTCCTGCCTCCTGAGCTGTCTCCCTGTGCATAAGCAGCCCTTCTTTCTCCCATGATTGATCTCTCCAAGGAGTATATCTACTTGAGGTAAATGTTCAACTCAGATGCTTGTATTTCATTTGGCTGGAAACCACAGGTGTGGGTTCAATTCCAGACCTGAAGGGCAGCTAGGGGTCATAGTCTCAGTGGTTCCACCAGACTCTATCGGACCAGCAAACCTGGTCCCCACCTTTTTTTTTTTTTTTTCCTCCAAATGATTTTGAGGTTTGTTCCACATTGTTCTCCCTCTCTATCAAGGATCTCCTACATAGATCTCCTTCCAAGTGGATGACAGTGGTAGCCGGGCACCATCTAGTTCTGGTCTTATAGTTGTATAGACTGTAGATCGGATGGTGTACCACTTGCTAGGACTAATTGTTTCCATGAATTTTAGTTTTCTTCATTCTTCTTTGCTCTGGACAAGGAGAGACTCATCGTTGCATCTAGATGGCAGCTTGCTAGATTTTAAAATCCCAGTGGCTACTTGCCAAAGTAGGAGGTGGAACAATGTTTTATATAGTATGTTATGCGAATTGAGCATTGAGCTTGATGTCTCCTGCGACTATGGTCCCAAGCCTGCAGGTTCAACTACTCGGTTCCTCTGGGTAGTTGGCTGTGACCAAGCAGTGACCACAACCTTGCCCCTTGTCAGCTCTACTATACACTTGGGAATTCTGATCATTCACATAAACTTATAGGACCATTGTCTGCCAACCCTATATATGTTCTTGGATACACTCCTCATTTCATAGACATACCTAATCATTTAGCCTGTCCACCCATCTATCCATCCATATACCCATGTTTGCCTTCACTGACAACGCAGTACTGTATGTGCAAAAGGGTTCATATTTGTTGTCTGTACCTCCCATGTACCTCTCTCTGTCTTTCTCATTCTCAATGCTGCCATATTGGTCACTCACATTTGGTACATTGCCCTTCTCTTCACCCAAATCAATACTTATCTCTATCTATCTAACAGCATTCCCTCCCCTACCCTCCCACCCCTGGTAACCAACAAAGAAAATTTCCTTCAATAGATAAACCTTTCCTTAACTTTTACAATAATGGACTAATACAATATTTGTCCTTTTGTGATTGACTTATTTCACTCAGCATAATGTCCTCTAAGTTCATCCACGTTATGCGGTGTTTTGCAGATTCTACATTATTCTTTAGTGTTAAATAGTATTTCATTGTGTGTATGTACCATAATTTGGATATCCATTCCTCAGTTGATGGTGAAACAATAATTCTTTATGCTGTATGCAAAGCCATTAGTGGTCGCAAAGGGACACATGGCTTTGGACCTGGGCAATCTGTATCGAAACTCAGCTTTCTTGCTCATTCTGTGTTCTAGGATATTTCTGAGTCTAGTTACTTCATTAAAGTTTACAAGAGAGTAACAGGAAGAAAAGCAGGAACTCAACCACTATTTTTCTGATTGAAGAGCTGTTTTTGGCTCATCACAGATAGAACAGTACTAGAACAAGCCATGTGTAGAACATAAGGTAAAACTTGAGTTCCACATGTGTAGAATATGGTCTGGTGTCACACACACACTGCACATATGTGTTGCCAGGCCTGTAGACACATCTGACTTAGGGTAGTGCATCACCCAGTTTTCAGAATAGGTGGGAACTAGCACATGGCAGTCAGTTGATTCCATCTGTTCCACTGCCTATCATTTCTGGGTACAGTTGGAATAAGTTTGGAAAATGCAGACCCAGACCTTCACAGTAGCCTGTTTCCTGGCTGGTCTACCAGCCTCTGGTGTCCCATTCATGCTGAATGCATCTCACCACTGGCCCCCCATTTCTCTGGGAAGAAGCCCAAGCTTCTTACTCACAGCTCCCTTTCTCATCCCACCACTCCTGCCTTGACCTTTATGCTCTAGAAACCTTACCCACTCAGGGTTACTCCCGTCATAGCAGGCTACTTCTCCCCTCCATGCATTTGCTCATGCTTGACCCTCTGACCACATTAGCAAAATCTTATCCATCATTTAAGATAGATCAGGGTCATCTCTGGGAATTCTCTCCTCTGAGCTGTCATAATGACCTATGTGTTATCTCACAAGGATGCACTGGATCACAGTTATTTATTCATATTTCTGTCTTCCCAGCTAGAGTTTGACTTTCTCTGTTGTTGTTGTTATGTGCTGTGGAGTCAAACTCAACTCACAGCAACTCCTCTTTGGATTTCCAAGGCAGTATCACTATGGAAGTAGATTGATAGCTCAACCTTCCTTTTGAGGAGTGGCTGGTGGGTTTAAACCACCAGCCTTCTGGTTAGCAGTCAAGTGCCTTAGGCACTACGCTACCTGAGCTCCTGACTTTCTCTAGAGCATAAGTTAGTCATGGCTAGTTCACTACCAAATCCCAAACACTTAAATAGTGCCTGACACTGACTAGGTGTTCAATCAGTGTTTGTTGAATGACTGACTGAATGAATGTATGAATCATTTTATCCCCTGGGTCCCACCCCATGCCTGGCACATAAGATAGTCAATGCATGCTTGTTGAATTGAACTGAGCCAATCTGACAGCCATTCCTCCCAACACTCTGCTTCATTTCAAGGGACTGCAGTCCTACTTGATGGAGCTCTCAGAAAAACCAGCGGTCAGCACAGAAGCTGCTGCCCCTTTGCAAAGTGTAGCTTGTTGAAAGAGATGGCTACGCTCAACTTGCACTCGGTCACCTTAGCTGCTGATATGCATTATCTGTCTAAACTCAAGTATGCTCCTAAACTCTAACAGCCTCTTGTTATTGATCAGAAAATGTGAACTTGACTGCAACTCTCTATCAGACTCTATGACACTGAGATCCTAAACTAGACTAGTCCCAAGATCACATTCCATTTTTGATCTCCGAGCTGCTTTTTTTTTTTTTTTTGGAATTCAGCAAGTCTATCTATCTGTCTGTTACTGGCAAGATGATGTGGAAGGATGATCTTGCCAGGAGACTAGTTCCAGGTATCAACCCCACTGATTAGATTTTCTATAAGGTATGTTCCAGAAAGTTCTCTCCCAGCCCTCCTTAGGTCCCCATCAGCATGTTTCCTCTAATCTAGCCCTAATAATCCTCTGTGTGGTGAGAGGTTCCTAGCTCATCAGCCCCCTTGGAATTGGGCTTGGGTGGCAGATCTTCCTCTGGGAAACCTGGCTCCTGACCAGTCTTATCCATGGGCACTGCAAGCAACATGATTCAATTGGAGATGTGTGTAGTATAGATAATGGAAACAGCAAACTCCAAGCCAAGAAGCCCTCCTCACCTGACAGGGGCTCCCCGGGACTGAGCGGGCTTCAGCATCACCGTGATGGTTGTGTCTGTTTCATTCAGTGGGGTGTCGGTATCATACTCGGGCATCGATGGTGCTGGGAAGGCAACAGATGAGATAAGCGAAGCATAGGTCCCAAACCTCACTTACCATCTCCCTTTGATGCTATCCTTGAAGATACTAAGGATGACTAGAAGGATGAAGTTCAGAAAAGGAGTTAGGTAAGAATCATATGACATCCCAACTTTTCAGCCAAAAAGGCCTTGACTTCCAACCTGTCTGCAGTTCCTTTAAGGTGCAGTAGAGTCTAGGGAAGGGTGGCAATTAGGGGTTCAGTAACTCTCAGGAATCAAAAAGTTCCACACCAAATGAACAACAAAATGCAGGAAATATTACTACTTAGCAAAGATGTGAAGAAAGTGAAGTCGACTTGTTAAACACATTTAAAATGCAAATTAAAGCAATGATGAACTAGTTCCCCTCTACCCTTTTTACTTTTTTTTCATGAGCTCTCCTGTCTCATACCCAACTGGCAGAAGTATAACTAAATCTAATCCCTTTGGAAGGTAATTTAGCCACTTTTATTAAGCACTATTAAAACCTACATCCCACATGACTCAGTATTTCAATTTCTGGAATCCAATCCTAAAGTTATAATACAAACGAATGAACTGAATTTTATTCCTTAACTTGTTTATTGAAGCATAATTATATATATGTGTGTACATGTATGTGTGTATGTATATATATATGTCCATAAAATATGGATACAGCCAATATATCCAACCATCGGGGTATGTTTCATTAAATGATTGTCTATCCACTTGATGGAACATTATGATAAAGGCAATGTAGCAACATGGGAAATGCTTATTGCATAAAGGTCAATGAAAAAGTTCAGCTACAAAAAACACCATAGGTTTGTATCTATGCAAAATGCATATGCATGCAGACAGGAATTGCACAGGTACTTTGGAAAAAGAAAATGGCAGGAAAGGTTCTGAGATAATTCTGCTCAGATGCTATCAGGTGGTGGAGGTGGCCCTCCTGATGGCGACAGGTTGTAATCATGAGCACTGGGACTCTGTAACAGTCACTTAGTCATTAATCAGACATTTCATGAGACCTTGTGCTGTGTCCTGCCCTGCCAAAAGAAATATGACTGAAAAACAAATCACTTATTACAAGCCAATTTGTATGCAAAAAGAATGTACTATTTAATGCAACCCTGTGGCATATTATTTGGTGAGTCATACCAAATTAATATATTTTTTACATTTTCAGAAGTTCATAGATTAGGTTTTTTTTTTTTTTTTTATCCCCACACAGACTATGACGGTAGCACACTCGGGGTCTGAAACATCCCGATTGCTCCAAAAAGACCTACTAACAGTTGGTTTTACCCCTTTCTACCTCCCAGGAACAGGGATGGGAGCACCAAACAACACCAGGTCTCCCTGCCTTTTCCCTTGCTAAGAGAAATACCTGAAATTTTGGTGGCGATGCGAGTGGTGACGGGAGGCCCAAAGCCCTTTGCTGTGCTGGCCTTGATGGTGAAGGAGTAGGTGGTCCCCGGATACAGGCCCACAAAGAGGTGATGGGTCTCGTTGCGGAGCTTGAACACCTTCCCCCTCTGACTGGAGAGGTCGGCGCTCGGATCCAGTGAGCCCACCGCCTTGTAGTTGATCTGTACAACAAGCCAGCAGACAAATAGGTCAACACCTCGTTCAGGAAGCCGGGGGGAGCCTGCTTGGGGGCACATCAGAGGAAGAGAGAGAAGGCATGGGAGCTGCCAGTTTCTGACCACCTGCCAGATCATGCCCCAGAACCCTCCACTGCTGCCACTCTGGAGCCATGCTGTGCAATCGAAACAGTGTGAGCCACAGATGTAATTTCAAATTTCTCACAGCCACATTAAAAAAGTAAACAAGAAGGGAAGTTAATTTTAGTAATAATTTTTACTGAACCCAATATATCTAAAATATTATCATTCCAACATATAAAAATTTCACCCCTACTAGGTCTTTGCAATTCAGTGTGTATTTTACTCTTAGAACACATTTCAACATGGACTGATCATATTTCAAAAACATCGTAGCCCCATATGACTAGTGGTTACCAGATTAGCAGCACAGCATGTAGAAGTGACAAAGTGTGGCATCCTGCTTAAGATTTTTTGGAGGGCTTAATAAAAATGCAGACCCTGTGGCCGAGACTCCACAAAGACAGGAAGCATTTGCTGTCTGGCGCTTGCCTCATACATCATCTTGTTTCTCTTCCCAAAACCTTGGAGGCATCAGGATAGTTATTCCCATTTCACTGATGAAGAAACTGAGGCTCAACTGTGTGCAACTCACTCTAAATCACCACTTTTCAGACAATTAATGGTGAAGGCCCAGTTTTGTGTTTTCCAATCTATTCCAGACCAATAATAATATGAATACCACACCACAGGTGACTCATCCTGTGAGTTTGGCAATAACCAAACTGATTTATACTCTGTGCAATGAGATGAGACCACTGGCCATGCACTTGGGTATTAGGACAATGTCAGCTTGCTATGAACGTTGCTAAGTGGTTCCTCTTAATTCCTACGCTTATATTACTGGGAATAGTTAACAGTAAGTTGGCAAACTGGGACTGGTCTTAGTAGACTACACGTTGAGTACCACTTCTCTAAATTACAATGATGAAGTGACAAACATGGGATTTTTTTGTTTATCTCATCTGTTCCATCAGAAATGTGTTATTAAAAGATACATATATAAATAGCTACTTATATGTGTGTGTGTGTGTGTGTGTATGTATAAAGAAACAAACTCACTGCCATTGAGTCAGGTATGACTCATAGCAACCCCTCCTTGGGTTTCTGAGGTGGTATCACTATGGAAGTAGATTGCCCAACCTTCCTTCCAAAGAGTGGCTGGGGGGATTGAACCACCAGCCTTCTGGTTAGCAGTCAAATGCCTTAGGCACTACACCACCAGACTCCCTTTGTGTCTGTGTGTAAATGGAGCTCTGGTGGCACAGTGTATAAGGCATATTTGGCTGCTAACCAAAGGTCAGTAGTTCAAACCCACCAGCTGCTCCATGGAAAGAAGATGAGGAAATCTACTTTGGTGAAGTTTTACAGCCTTGGAAACCTAAGGGGGGTTCCTATGAGTCAGAATCAACTCAATGGCTGTGGGCTTAGTAGCCCCCCATATGTATAAAATATAAAATACATATGCAGAAAAGCGCACAGCTTGATGAATTTTCAAAAACTGGACCGAACCACATAACCATCACCAAATTAAGAAACAGAACATTACTAGACCCTAGACTTTTCCTTTATGCCCTCTTCTAGTCCCTACTACTCCTCTCCCCCAGGAAAACCTCTATCTTCACTTCTAGCAGCATCAACCAGTTTTGCCTGTTTTCGAACTTCACATAAATCGAATCAGACACTCCATACTCCTGTATGTCTGGCTTCCTTGCTCAACAGTCTATTGGTGAGGTTCATCCTGGATATCATGTGTAGTTGTAGATCCTGCATTCTCATTGGTGTTCATGATCCCTCTACAGACACAGGACTAAATCCAAGTCTGTCAGACTCTAAAGCCTGTGCTCTTTATTCTATACCATGCTGACTGGCCTCGGGACACATTCCATTAATTAAAGAACACATTCATTCATTTACTTATTTACTCATTCACATACGTTTCCTGTGTACCTCCTGTACCTCTGCACTGTGTGCTGCTGGGGGCCCCAAATGAATTCAAGCCAAGCCTTGTCCTCAAGTGGCTTCCATTCTAAACAGAAGTAAAACCATTACACATACAACTTATGCCTATTTTATGTTCCATCGAGAATGTCCCAGACTTGAGATGACAGCCTGATCCAGGCAGAAATGGAACACATCAAATTTACTTCAAAAATAAAATACTTTTCTGTTTCTGGCAATGATACCAAATGCTCTGAGGAAGAGATGATTTTTCTCCCCTTTACTAGGCAGTGGTGGTGGGCAGTGATTCATTCCATAGGTAGAGGTAACTTTCATGTTCTCAGCAGGGCTTCAAACAGGTTTGAACTGGTTTAGTTATGGTTGACACAGCAAATTCAGAACAGACCTGACTTTGTAAAATGTGGGTGTACCAGAATGGGACACGTTATGGTTTGAAGCCCTGAAATGGGAGACTTGGAAAAGGGCATAGTGAGCCCTTGCAGGAGCCTGATACAGAAGATAGGATTTCTGCCAGGAGTGTGTTACATTCAAAGCAGTGTGGTAGGCTGCCATCTTTGAGGAGGGCAGCACTGTTTCTGACTTTGCAGTTCACAGGATTTGCTTGCTTTGCCATGCACATATTGTCCTTGTTTTCTAAGAGAGAGATTAAATTTCTAAGTGGGAGTCAACTTGTAATCTTCCCCATTTCGGTTACTGTTCCAGGACACCCACATTTTACAAATTTGGGTCCATTCTGGTTTCACTTCATCAGCCATGACTGAATGGGGCAGAACCAGTTTGCAGCCCTGGTTCTTGGAAGAGAGAGACCAGACTTTGGTTGGAGCAAAGGAGGAGAAACTTCACAGAGCTAAAGGGTTTGGGAATTTTGCAAAAAGAGCCAGAGAATGCATATTCCTCCCACAGGTCCCTGGCAACTAGCTTTGAGTTGCTGTGTTGTGCTTTTCATAGTATTCCCTCTGGTCTACCCTGCTCACCACAAACCTTCCCAGAGGCAAGCACTGCAAGACTCCACCATTCTTTGCTTGAGAGCTTTCTCCATGGATGCATAGCCTGAAGGGCTGGGCAGTCAGCACACAGCCCCCAGCAACCCTCAACCACCTACTGATATGTACATTCCCAGGCCCTCTCTCACATGGCAGCCCTATAGTTGTCCTATACGGCTATTCAGTTTCCTTGGGGATTCAATTCCATTTGCTTCCACCATAGGTACCAAATAAAACTAAAGCAGTTGCTGTCAGTTGATCCTAACTCATGGTGACCCCAATTGTCACAGTAGAATTGTGCTCCATATGGTTTTCAATGGCTGATGTTTTGGAAGTAGATCACCAAGGCTGTCTTCTGAAGTACCTTAGGGTTGCTTTAGCCCACCAGATTTTCAGTTAGCATCCAAGTGCTATAACTGTTTCCATGACCCAGGGACTCTCCTCCAATGGTAGCTGGCTTGAAAACACACTCATTATTGGCTAACAAATGTCCTATTTCTTTCTCACACCCTCCCCTGTTGCTGGCATTTCCTGTATTGGTGGTGTTAAGTGCCATCAAATCAGTTCTGACTCACAGCCATCCTATGTACAATAGAATGAAACACTGCCCAGTCCTGTGGCTTCCCCACAATAGTTGCTATGTTTGAGCCATTGTTGCAGACCAGCCACTGTGTCAATCCTTCTTGTTAAGGGTCTTCGTCTTTTTCATTGATGCTTTACTTTACCAAGGATGATGTCCTTCTTCAAGGACTGATCCCTCCTGATAATATATCTAAAGTATATGAGATGAAGTTTTGCCATCTTTGCTTCTAAGGAGCTTCTGACTGTACTTCTTTCAAGACAGATTTGTTCATTCTTCTCGCAGTCAATGATATATTTCATATTACTCTCCAACACCATAATTCAATGGCATCAATTCTTCTTTGGTCTTCCTTATTCATTTTCCAGCTTTTGCATGAATACAAGGTGACTGAAAACATCATGGCTTGGGTCTGGTACCTTGTAGTCTTTAGAGGGACCTCTTTGCTTTTTAATACTTTAAAGAGGTCTTTTGTAGTAGATATGACTATATTTTCAATTGTCTCATATGCATGTGAAAGCTGGACAATGAATAAGGAAGACTGAAGAAGAGTTGATGCTTTTGAGTTGTGGTGTTGACAAAGAATACTGAGCATACTGTGGATTGCTAAAAAACTAACAAATCTGTCCTGGAAGAAGTGCAGCCAGAATGCTCCTTGCAAGCAAGAATGGCCAGACTTCATCTCACTTACTTTGATCATGTTTTCAGAAGGGACCATTCCCTGGAGAAGGATATCATGCTTGGTAAAGTGGAGGGTCAACAAAAAAGGGGAAGGCCCTCAATAAGATGGATTGACACAGTGGCTGCAACGATGGGTTCAGGTATAGCAAGGATTGTGAGGCTGGCACAGGATCAGGGAGTGTTTCCTTCTGTTGTACATAGGGTGGCCATGAGCCAGAGATGACTCGAGTGCACATAACAACAACTTGACTGTTGCAATACATCATTTGATTTCTTGACTGCTGTTTCCATGGGCATTGATAGTGGATCAAACTAAAATGAAATCCTTGACAACTTCATTGCTTGTCAAATAACCTGCTTATATTTGAACCCTTGTCTCTGTGTATGCTTTTGAGGAGCCCACAACTGAAAGAGTGATCAGGAAGGCATCTCAGGGGACAAATGAACTATCACAGAGATAGATGATGCAGAGTCAGTGCAAAGAACAGAATATTCCAGGCAGAGCAAACTGCCTGGGTAAAGGATTGGTGTGGAGAAGGCTTGGAAGAACCAAGAACAATCCATGTGATTAGAGTTGTTGAGCAAATAGAGTGAGTGCAACTTTTGTAGTGGGGCTGGGATTCCAGTTTTCCCTAGTGGCAGGGGAAGGGAGACACTCAAAGAGCTCTGCTTGCAACCACAAAGCCCAGAGCACCAGTGGAGATGTGTCTGTGCATCCCTTGAAATCTCATCTGAGTCTCCCTGTTGGGGGGGTGGCAACTGCATTGCTATACAGACACTGGGAGGTAAAACTCATGCCTTATTTACTAGCCAATTCCTTTCCTGAGTTCCAAATGTAATCCAAAAGCTACTCAATTTCCACTGAGCTGTCAATATAATATACCATGCTCTCCTGCTCTTCTAACCTTTCCTGGTATTACAGGATCCTCACTTACTTGTAATGAAACACTATGAATAAATCAATGTATGTTAATATAGCGTGCCTTCAATTTTTTATGAAGGGCCTCACCAAATCTAATTCCCACTGCTTTGTCAGAAACAGTCTTTGAAAAATTTGACTTGCAAGTTTTACGAAGTTAGTGGGGGATCAGGATGGGGAGGGAAAGAAGGAAGGTGAGACAAACGGAATGGGATGGAGCTGTGGCCATAAAATGCATAGTGCAATAATGCAAAATGGATCTTCATTTGGAAGTGGAGAAAAGGGAAGGTTTGTTGGAATAGCAACCATAAAATAAAGAGTGACAGAGGGAAAGGTTGCTAAGCTGCATGACAATCCTGGGTTCTAGGATCTGAAGCAACAAAGTCTTCATAGGCATCTCCTTCTCTTCTAGTTGCTGTCAATGGAATCCTTACTCAGATGCCAGAGGGACAACTTGATAAGGAAAATCCAATCACTCCCTCCTTTACTTAGGAGCAAGGCAGCAATGGTTTCCCACAGAGCTCAGGATTAAGAGCACATCCTTATCATGACCTAAAAGACACTACATGAGTCCTCTGCTCATCTCCTTGGCCCCTCTAATCTCCCTCCTGTATGTAGTACTCCAGCCTTATTTCAGTAGCTGCAAAGAGCCAGGGTTCTTCTAGCCACAGGGCCTTTGCAGTGTGGAACACTTTTTCCTTCCTATACCCCTTTCTTCCACAGTTGATGACTCTTCATCCTTAAAGGAGCTCTGGTGACATAGTGCCTAACCCATTTGACTGCTAATCAGAAGTTTGGCAGTTTAATCCTATCAGCTGCTCCACAGAGGGAAAATGGGACAATCTACTTCCATAAAGATTTACTGCCTTGGAAACCCAATAGGGATTGCTATGAAATGATACTTTTCATGTGAGTCTTCTCTGGGTCCCAGGTCTTCACACTGTATGTTTCCAGAATCATCTACTCCTCTTTTGCACCCACTATTTTCTCATTTCCACCACTTGTCTGTCAGTTTGCCACATGGTGGTGAATTGTGTGTCGCTGTGAGGTTGGAGGCTGTGCCAACAGTATTTCAAATACCAGCAGGGTCACCCATGGTGGATAGGTTTCAGCAGAGCTTCTAGAGAAGGAAGGGGCTTCAGAAGAAGGAAGGGGCTATCCATTTTTCAAAGTATTGGACAGTGAAAACCTTATGAATAGCAGTGAAACACTGTCTGATATATGAACTGGAAAACCCTATGAATTTCCCTGAAACATTGTCTGATATGGTGCCAGAAGGTGAGCCCTTCAAGTCGGAAGGCACCCAAAATACAACTTGGGAAGAGCTGTCTCCTCAAAACAGAGTAGACCTTGATGACGTGGATAGAGTAAAGCTTTCGGGATCTTCGTTTGCTGATGTGGCATGACTCAAAATGGGCAAAACAGCTGCAAACATCCATTAGTAATCAGAACGTGGAATGTATGAAGTACGAATCTAGGAAAATTGGAAGTTGTCAAAAACAAAATGGAACACTTAAAGATTGATATCCTAGGCATTAGTGAGTTGAAATTGATTGGTTTCAGCCATTTTGAATCAGACAACCATATGATCTATTATGCCGGGAATGAAAAACTGAAGAGGAATGGTGTGGCATTCATTGTCACAAAAAATGTTTCAAGATATATCCTGAATTACAATGCTGTCAGTGATAGGATAATATCCATACACTTGTAAGGAAGTCCAGTTAATACTACTGTTATTCAAATTTACATGCCAATCAGCAAAGTTAAAGATGAAGAGATTGAAGATTTTTACCAGCTTCTGCAGTCTGAAATTGACCAAACATGCAATCAAGATGTGTTGATTATCACTGGTGATTGGAATGCACAAGTTGGAAACAAAGAAGAATTACCAATAGTTGGAAAATATGGCCTTAGTAATATAAATTGACTCCAGAGATGGCATAATAGAATTTTGCAAGACCAATGACTTACTCTTTGCAAATATTTTTTTTCAACAACACAAATGGTGGCTATACAAGTGTATTCATCAGAAGGAATACATAGGAATCAGATTGACTGTATCTGTGGCAACAGAGAAATGCAATACCTTCTGCCAAAACAAGACCAGGAACTGACTGGAACAGACCATCCACAGTTCATATGCAAGTTCAAGTTGAAGCTGGAGACAATTAAAACAAGTCCATGAGAGCCAAAATATGACCTTGATTTTATCCTATCTGAATTTAGAGACCATATAAAGAATAGATTTGATGCATTGAACACCAATGACCAAAAACCAGATGAATTATGGGATGACATCCAGAATATCATCCATGAAGAAAGCAAAAGGTCATTAAAAAGACAGGAAAGGAAGAAAAAACCAAAATGGGTGTCAAAAGAAACTCTGAAACTTGCCCTTGAATGAAGAGTAGCTAAACCAAATGGAAGAAATGACAAGATAAAAGAACTGACCAGAAGATTTCAAAGAGCAGGTTGAGAAGACAAAGTCAAATATTATAATAAAGTGTGCAAAGACCTGGAGTTAGAAAACCAAAAGGGAAGAACACATCCAGCATTTCTCAAGCTGAAGGAACTGCAGAAAAAATTCAAGCCTTGAGCTGCAATACTGAAAGATTCTATGGGCAAAATATTGAATAATGCAGGAAGCATCAAAATAAGATGGAAGGAATACACAGAGTCATTGTACCAAAAAGAATTGGCCCATGTTCATCTATTTCAGGAGGTGGTATATAATTAAGAGCCAATGGTATTGAAGGAAGAAGTAAAAGCTGCATTGAAGGAACTGATGAAAAACAAGGCTCCAGGAATTGATAAAATACTCATTGAGATGTTTCAACAAATGGATGCCATGCTTGAGGCACGGCTCGTCTATGCCAAGAAATTTGGAAGACAGTTACTTGGTCAACTGACTGGAAGAGATGCATATTTGTACCCATTTCAAAGAAAGGTGATTCCACAGAATGTGGAAATTATCAAACAATATCATTAATATTACACACAAATAAAATTTTGCTGAAGATAATTCAAAACTGGTTGCAGCAGTATATTGACAGGAAACTTCCAGAAATGCAAGGTGGATTCAGAAGAGGACATGGAATGAGGGTTATCACTGCTGATATCAGATGGATCTTGGCTGAAAGCAAAGAATACCAGAAAGATGTTTACTTGTGTTTTATTGACTATGTTCAACTGTATGGATTATAACAAATTATGATAACATTGAGAAGAATGGGAATTCCAGAAGCCTTACTTGTGCTCATGAGGAATATGTACATTGACCAGGAGGCAATGAATGAATGAGACAATGAATGTTCTGTTTGAAAAGAACAATGGGATACTGCATGGTTTAAAAAGAAAGAGAGTGCGACAGGGTTGTATTCTTTCACTATACTTAATCTATTCGGAAGGAAGATGGGGCAATCTACTTCTGTAGTGATACTGCCTCGGAAATCCAAGGAGGGGTCACTATGAGTAGGGTCCAACTTGATGGCACATAACAACACAACACAACAACAACTCAATCTATATGCTGGGTGTGGTGGTTATGTTTGTGTGTCAGCTTGGCTGGGCCTGGTTGAGTGGCTGGGCAGCTGATGGTAGTTATTCCCCATGATGAGACTGGCAATCAACTCCATGGTGGGATCTAGCACAAGCAGCTGAGTAGCTGCCTTTGGGATGTGGTCTGCTTCCTACATATAAGGAGAAGCCTTGGGAATGGTCTCTAGCCTATGGCAATCTTGGACCCTGCATGTAGCTGTGTCATTGCTCAGCAGTCTGCTATGCTCTGCCGACCTTAAGACTTACAATAGACTTAAGTTAATGGCCTGCCATGTGGTTTGGTAACATCGGGACTGTGCCTTTTTACTTGTCGATCTTGGGGCTTCTCAGCCTCAGCAACCAGCAGCTGTCTGAGTGAAGAAATGCCTTTAGCTCCAGTGGGCTGGGAGCAGGAGGCAGAGCTGAACCCCAAGGTTGAGGGGCTTTCACCCAGCCCCTAGAGCCTGGCACTTTGACCTTGGACTTAAAGCCTCCAATTGTAAGAATAAACTCCTGTTTGTTTAAGCCATCCCATTTGTGGTATGTTCCCTGTCAGAGTGGCACTAGGTAACCAGAACACTGGGCAAATAATCTGAGAAGATGGGCTATATGAAGAAGAACGTAGCATCACGATTGGAGGAAGACTCATTAACAATCTGTGATATGCAGATGACACAACCTTGCTTGCTGAAAATAAAGATGAATTGAAGCACTTACTGATGAAGATTAAAGACAACACTCTGCAGTACGGATTATACCTCAGTATAAAGAAAACGAAAATCTTCACAAATGGACCAATAAACAGCATCGTGATGAATGGAGAAAAGATTGAAGTTGTTAAAGATTTCATATTACTTGGAGCCACAGTCAACAGCCATGGAAGCAGTCAAGAGATCAGACCATGTGTTGCCTTGAGAAAATCTGCTGCAAAATAACCTCTTTAAAGTGCTGAGGAGCAAAGACATCTCTTTGAAAAGGTGGCGTCTACCCCAATAGCCTCAAGCATATGAAAGCTGGACAATGAAGGAGGAAGACTGAAGAAGAGTTGATACTTTTCAGTTGTAGTGTTGGCAAAGAATACTGAAAGTGCCATGGACTTACAGAAGAACTAACAAATCTGTCCTGGAAGAAGTGCAGGTGGAATGCTCTTTGGAATCAACAATGGCCAGATTTCATCTCACATACTTTGGTCATGTTGTCAGAAGGAACCATTCCCTGGAGAAGGCTATCATTCTTGGTAAAGTGGAGAATCAGTGAGAAAGGAGAAAGCCCCAAGAAGATGGATTGACACAGTGGCTGCAGTGATGGGCTTAGGTACAGCGAGGATTGGGAGGCTGGCGCAGGACCTGGCAGTGTTTTGTTCTGTTGTAGGTAGGGTTGCTGTGAGTCGGAGTCAACTCAGTGACACCTGACAACAACAACAACTATAATTTCTCATTTAATTATGCAATTATTTCCATAACGTGTCTCTTTTCTACCACCCCAAAGGTTGGATAAGTTTAGTCTACCAGTCAAATCTGTCCCACCATCTATTTTTATAAACAAATTAGAATTGGAATATAGTCACACTCATTCATTTACATATTGTCTATGGCTGCTTCTGCATGACAGTGGTAGAGATGAGTAGTTGCAACAGAGACCCTGTGGCCTACTCAGTCTGAAATATTTACTCTCTGGCCCTTTAAGAAAAAGTCTGCTTGCCCCTGCACTAGCTCTTAAGCTCCAAGAGAGCAAGGATTTTATCTGCCTTCTGTCCAACATGTCATTCCCTTGCACATGGCATGTATGTGTTGTGTGTATAAATGAATGATCAGATTAGCTGTGTGGCTTGAGCAATTAGCTTAACCTCTCTGAGGCTCCTCAATGGTAAAACAATGTTTGCTCATGTGTGTTGCAGATTCATTCCCAGATTCTTTGCTCTCGGAAGATACCCCACTTATTCAGAAGTAAGCCTCTAGGGAGTCAATGAGTAGCTTCACTTAATGCACCAGGTCCCAGCTGAAAAGGACAAAGGGACATTCTTGGGAAGAACAGGCCTTTCTTCTACTCCGGGCTGAAGGGGCAGGGTGAAGAGAGGGGGAGAACAGAAGGAAACAACTTCCTTTGATGAGCTCCAAGGGAACTTGTTTCTTGAACATTCTAGTTTTGAGCCCTGATGCACTGAGGCACTGGGCTAGGTGTGGGGTCTGATCACCTCAGTTCCGTTTTCATGTAGAGCAGATGACAATATTCTGATCCTGAGGAGAAGCTGGAACACAAGGGTTAAAAGAAGATACAAGATAAAGTATGGATGGGGGAAGTGGTCAGGACTCAGAAGCAGGTGGGTAGAATATGCAACCATGAGAAAACCTGCTAGGTGCAAACACAGCAAGGAATTCTTAATATAAAAGTATCTCATTTAATCCTCAAAAAATGTTAGTGTTAGGTGGGATGCATGACATTATGAATTCCTCATAGCTTATAGAAGAACTATGTAACACAAAGCATGAACCATAATGTAGACTATGAATTTCAGTTAATAATAATGTATCAATATTGGTTCATCAGGTGCGACATAGGTACCATACTAATGCAAGATATTAATCAAATGAGAAACTGTGTGCAGAGGGAAGGGGGTCTGGGGACTCTCTACTTTCTGTGCAATTTTTCTGCAACCCTGAAACTGCTCTACTAAATAAAGTGTACTGAAAGAATGAAAAAAAAAATAGTCCAGACTAAAAAAAGTTATGATTCTTTATGATTGTTCTGATTCCTCAGTTGAGGAAACTGAGGTCAAGAGAGGAGTGAAGTGTGAGCTGGAGTGAAGGCAATGCTGGGTGGCATCTGGCTGTCTTCTGGAAGGAGCAGGTAATAACATATAATGCATACGATGCTCTCTGATGCACCATTTTCACCAGGATCTTGCCTCTCAGCTGGTGCATGACTGCGGGTGCCATAATGTGGCAGGGAACTTGGATAAGTTTATCCTAAAACACAGGAATGCCCTGGCGAGACTAGAGGGTTGTTCAAAGCTATCACTCCCAAAGAGATGATCTCAAATTGAAGAAATCCATAACAGCATCAGCTGCCAGTGGTGACAGTATAAACTGTATTACAACTTGCCCACCTACAGCCTGACACTCTAGAAACATCCTCTATAGCTTAGCCCCCTCCCTTCTTGGATAGACTAGTGTTTTCATCCTAAACACTTGAGGGAATAGCTCCTTAAGCTATCCATTCCATGTGCTTCTTATTTTCTCCAATGGCTTCCAGCCCCTACTGTGGACATCTCAACATAGTAGCATTTTAACAAGATTACAACTAAAATAGACCAACATGGTTAGTTCATCACATAAAGGGTTATATTTTTTTTTTTCCCCAGTCTAAATTCAAAACAACTGGTTAAAATATTTCCCCCCTTTTTCTGGTTAGCAGTGAAAGTCTCTGTAGGTATGGTCTTCACCATCATGGTGACTTCAGAGGAAAATCCAGGAGACCAGCCCAAGATAATCACTCCATGTTACAAAGTGTGTGTTGTTGTTAGTTGCTCTCCAGTTGGCTCTGACTCATGGTGACTGTTGAACAAAACATCCATTCCTGCACCATCTTCAGGATCATTGATACATTTGAGTCCATCCTTGTGGCTGCTGTGACAGTACATCTCATTGATGGCTTCCCTCACTTCCACTGACCCTCTACTTTATCAAGCATGATGTTCTTTTCCAGCAATTGGTCAACCCTGATGACGTGGCTGAAGTAAGTGAGTCAAAGCCTCGCCATCCTTGCTTCTAAGGAACATTCTGGTTGCATAGTGATAGTGTAGTGAGGTGTTTTGGGTTCACTGAGAATTTAAAAATAAAATGCAAACATGCTCCTTCAGAAGAAAAATGTGAAGGCATAGATGTCTGCAATAGACATACCAGTGACTCATTGGCCAAAAGGCCATTTTTTTCCTAGAAAGTTGACAACTAGAATAAAAACAGATAAATGATTGTGACTGACACCTCTACAGCTGTTCCCACTGTTCTAGCCAAGGATAGCGTGTGGGGAATAGCCACTTCTCTGCAAACACAGTTACTGATTTTGCTTCTGTTGGGATTTAATCATTCTTTCAATCAGCAAATGCTCAGTGATGCTCTCTGCTAGGCTCTGTGATGGGCTTTGGGGATACTAAGATGAAGACAACACAATTGCTAATTCTGGGGAAAAACAGAGGCATGAATGGATATTACAGGGACAAAGTCCTTTGGGAACACAGAATACAGGAACCTCCCAGAGTAGGTGGGTTACGTTGGGTTAGTCCAGTGGTCCTCAGCCCTAGCTGATAATAGAATGTTACGGGGACCTTTTGCAAACATATCAATGCCTGGCCCACCCCAGAATGATCATATCAAGCTCTCTGGGTAGGAGGGCTTGGGCATGGATGATTTGAAAAACTACCCAACAGATTCTAATGGGCAGCCAGGGTTGAGAACGGCTGAGCTGAGCCTTAAGCCATGATCGGAGTGAAGCAGAATAATTGTGAATTGGCATTTCCACATGCCCAGGAAGGGGTGCCTTAAAACGACATGCTGAAAACAAATAGAAAACCACCATTGGGACACCACAATTATAATTGCTGCAGGCAGGATTCATTGACGAATGCTAAAAGCGGTGGGTGAAACTAAGGCAAAACAGGATATTTGCATAGCCTCAAAGCATCTCCCCCACATTTACCAATTACGGTTATGGTTTCAAATTAAGAGCACAGATTTATTGATACCCCCCCCCCCATCTAGGAAGGGCAACCTAGTTCCTCTCTCCTTGAGTGTGGGCTGCACTTGGTGATCCACTTTGAATGAACAGAGAATAGGAGGGAAATATAGTTAACTTTACAGCTGAGAAACTTGGCCAACAGCACAGGAAGCAAGTGATCAAGAGCACCATCCCCAGTGATAAGTCAGGGTCAGACCAGAAGCTGAGGAAACAGAAGGGAGAGAATTTGATTCATGGCTGGAGAAGGATGATGTCCCTAGAAATGGAGGAAAAGGTGTAGCCAATACATGGCTCCAAGACTAAAGGGGATGAACTTTCTTAGGCTGGAAGCCATTGGGAAAGACCTGCTGGATGCTTCTCTGGCCTGATCATCTGGTGCTGTTGATGTTCAGAAATGAGAAAAAGGGTCTCAACTGAAGGAGACAAAATCTGTTTTGGAACTCAGATCCCTCACTTACCAAGAGTTGTGAGACCAAGGCTTTAGTTTGTACTCTCACAGCCAAATCCTTTGTTAAATGGACAGAGCAACAAAGCCCCTGGAAAGAGTGAGGGCAGGCTTCTCAGGTTCCCAAACCCAAGTTGAGGGTCAGAGGTCCCACTCCTGGGCTCACTTTGCTGCATTAGGACCTTCCTAAGTTGTTCCCCTTCCCCAGGCCTGCCAGCACAGGGCACAAGGCCCATGATCACTGACATGACAGCCCAGCTGCCACCCTGTAGGGAGCTTGTTGTAGTCCTGTGCCGACTCCCTCGGTTGCCATTGATCTGAAAGGCAGTACACGACGAAAGGTGGCTTGTTTGCCCAACATGCTTTTGCTGATTTCCAATCAATTCCCTGTGCTTTAACTTCAGCTGGTTTCCTGGTGACTCTGGGATCAAACACTTAGGAGAAAGCAAGCTCAGAATGCAGCTGGCCCAGGGTCCTTAGTATCCACCACTCACTGACCTAAATCACAAGGGTGGCCAGCGGGTGATAATAACAGAACTAATGTTTATCGAGTGCTTACCATGCACCCTTGCTCTTATCTAATTCACTGACCCACCCTCAGCTCCCAGAAAGACTTGACTTTGGTGTATTCCTGTCCATAGATGCTCCCTCTACCAGCATGTCAGGTCCCTGGAATCCAACCAAATCTTTCCATCTCTTCCCCTCCCCTGTCTCACTTGGGAGGGATATTCTGACAGTTTCACTCTTTCAAACTGTGCTGAATTTTCAAAGGACACAGTCAGAGTCCCCTAACAGGTCACCATCAGCTCTGATGGCTCTAAGCTTTCTTCCTAAACTGTCATAATGCAGCTTAATAATACAAAGCTTAAACCTCCATTCAGCTTTTAATCTTGTTCTGGAGTGTCCTGGGTGCTATGATACTGTTATTTTCACTGAAACCTTCTTGCTTAATGAGTTTGTCTGGTGATATTCCCAATGGCTATTAGTCTGCATTGCAATACTTCTTGGTTTTCTAAATGTAAGCTGCTTGCCTTCCAACTTCACTCTCAGCTGAATTCTGTTCTGCTAAGTTTAACCCGGTTAAGTTGCTAAATTGCGTGACTGATTTCTCTCCAGTTGGCTTTGGACATGGAGATGTGAGAGAAGTTGAGTAATCCCAGGATGCTGCTCCCTAGGATTTTGCAGTCATGCCAATGGCCTTCTGGCAGGGACATCCTGGGGAGAGCAAGACCTGGGTTCTATTTATTTATTGCTTTGTCTGCCAAGCTCCCAGCCTGGCACAGAGCAGGAGTCAATAAGGTTTACTGAATAAATGAGGATTAAGAATGAAAATGTAACAAACTTTGTATGTGGTGCAGCTGGGATTTGAAATGAGGTTGTTCAGATGCCAAAGTCCAACATATTGTCCCCCACTCTGCTGCCTTGTCCTTGGCCACTCTATTTGCTTCTTTGTGTGACCAGTAGCACTGGGTACTTGTGATTATCAGACCACAAGCCTTCATAAATGGTCTGTCTGGGCCTGCTTCATCCCAGAAGGGCCATTGTGAGCATCCCTGGCATCTGGGTGCCCGCTTGTCTGGCACTTATTTGGCATCCAATAATTATGCATTTAATAAATAATGAGGCCCCGTTAGCAAAGCTCCTGTCCTCTGAGGCATGAGTTTCCAAACCTGCATAAGTGAAAAGTCCCTGCGGTGCTCCTCCCTCCTTTTTTGTTAAAAATGGCCACAAATCCTTTGGCACACCTCCCCTCAAGAGCTGGAGTCCATATTCCCTCTTCTTGAGTCTAGGTGGTCTTGTGACTGTTTTGTCCTACACACTATGGCAGACATAATGCTGTGTGACTTTGGAGGTCAGGTCTTAGAAGGCAATGAAGCTTCTGTCTTTCACACTGAGACACTCATGTCTACAGCCTTGAGTTCCTGAGTGGCAGTGGGGTCTGACAACCCTGAGATCCCCATGTTGAGGAAGCCCAGGCCACATGAAAAGGCTCTGTGCTGACAGTCCCAGCTGAGTCCAGCTTTGAGTTGGACCTGGGCATCAGACATCTGAGTAAGGAAGCCACCAGATGATTCCAAGCTCAGCTGTCTGGTCACTTCCAACCACTCAGGTCTTCTCAGCTGAGACCCCAGATACTGGAGCTGAAAATTCCATCCTTGCTGTATGCCCTTTCAAATTTCTGACCCGCAGAATCTGTGAACATAATGAAATTGTTGCTTATGTCACTAAGTTTTGGGGTGGTTTGTGACACTACAATATTAACTAGAACATTATCTGTCCATTTGACTCAAGAGTTTCTTGAGAGTCAGGAAAACCTTTTATTCAGTTTGAATCCCCAAAAAGCATAGTAGATGTTCAGTAAATGCATGCTTCCTTCTTAACCAAGTGGTCAAGGTTAACATCACTGGTAATGAGACATATGGCCATCATGTGCCTCCAAATAAGACGCTCTGAGAAAGCATAATGTCACTTGTGTGGTATTTTTGCCAAAATGCATAATTTTCATGTAATTATGAGAAAATAGCAGACAATCTCAAGTTATGGGATAGTCTACTGACTGAAATGATACTATACTGGACAGCACTGATCAGATTCTTCAAAAGGACCAAGATCATAAAAGACAAAGGGTGACCAAGGAGCTGCCCCAGCCTGAAGCAGACCAGGGAGTAACAACTAATTATAATGTATGATCTTGGATTGGATCCTAGATCAGAAAACATATTAATAGGAAAATGAGTGGAATTCAAATAAGGTCTGTAGACCAGTTTGTAGTATCAGATCATTGCTCATTTCCTGGATTCAATAATTGTACTTTGGTTATATAAGATGTTAAATTATGGTAAACTAGTGATGCGTGTATGGGAACTCCTTGTACTGATTTTGCAACTGTTCTGTAAGTCTAAAATTATTTAAAAAGACAAAGTTTTTTAAAAGAGAGAAAATAAAATGCATACTAGATCACATTAAGTGAGTAATCTTGAATCATGGAACCTCAAGGTCAGAAGTCAAAGGCTCAACCCTCCTCTCCCCACCTCCTTTCATTATAATAATCTTGACATTTATTACCACTCACTGTTTGCCAGTCATCATACCAAAGCATTTTCCATGTATTATCATTTAGTCATTTAACTGTCACAAGTTTATGAGGTGAGCACAGTTATTATCCCCGTTTTATAGATGAGAAAACTGAGGCTTAAGGGGAGTGAGTAACTTTCCATAGTTCTCACAGGAAGTAAGAGGCAAAGCCAGGTTTGGAACCCAGGCAGCGTGACTCCACAGTCTACTTGCTTAACCTCAGTTGACTGCTGCCATGGTCAAGTTTGGCTACTCTTGCTTCTAAGGGGTGGGAGACCAGAAAGTCAGCTCTGGGAACCTATTTCTGTAAGGATCAACTGCAGTGAGAACTTGCCTCAAGTATGGAAGAGCAGGGAGAGGTCCAGGTTAGAGAGCTGGGTATATGGGGGCCAAAGTTCAGGAGAGTTGAGGGGGAAGTAAGTTTGGAGGGGGCCTGCTGGCTGACTGCATTGCCCCAGCACCCCAGAGGCTTTCCCCTTCCAACTTGGAACTTCTTTGCCTCTTTTTAAGGTGAAGGCAGGAAATAGATAGTGGAGGCTTTTGAGAGGAGAAACCCACTGATCACATAGTCATACATTCCAGGTCAGCAGGGAGCTGAAGGTTGAAGTCTTCCTCTATTGCACTTTTCTTTCATTCAGAATTTTTCCCATGAAATTAAAATAAAATTGATTTTCTTCCCCCTAAATTAGGCTTTAGGAAAGGAAAAAAAGGGTGGGCATATTAGAGATTGGAACATCAATTCAATCCCACAGAGCAGCATATTTGAGATGTTTTATTAGCCTCTTTTGTGAAGGTCTCTCTCTCTCTCTCTCTCTCTCTCTCTCTCTCTCAGTCTTTCTCTGTCTTTAACATCTCCTCCTTCCCACAAGAAAGCTGTGTTTCTTTATCCTTCTTGGTTAAGATGATGACTTATTCTAACACTCTGCTCTGCTGGTGTCAAATTAGAAGCTCCCTCTGTCTCTAACCTTGGCCCCTGTGGTATTTCCCCAGAGCAGACATACAGCAGGTGGCACTGCTATTTACGGATCTGTTATTTCTGGTGAAATGGGTGGTTGATGGGCCCACACTCTCCTATTTTTCAGGGACTCCAGGCTCAGAGCTGGGTCCAGAAGAGAACCTTACAGCTGGGATGAGTGTCTCCACTTGCAAAGTACACCCAGGAGAGCAGGGTTAGAGGAAACAGACCCTCAGAGAGGTTAAACATACAGTAAGTGGTTCTTCTCTGAGGTAGCTATGGGATAAATAGCAAGGAGAGGGGATCTTGGGGTCTTGGGTACAAATCCTTATACTTCCTGTTAACACAAGGGCATCTACAGCAGCACTGCCCCAAAGAAATAGTATATGAGCTAGATTCCAAACCAAAAACCAAACTCACTGCCATCGAGTCTATTTGACTCATAGCAACCCCTCCTTGGGTTTCCAAGGCAGTAACACCATGGAAGTAGATTGCCCAATCTTCTTCCCGAGGAGTGGCTGAGGGGTTTGAACCACCAGCCTTCTGGTTAGCAGTCAAATGCCTTAGGCACTATGCCACCAGAGCTCCCCTGAGCTAGACTAGTGATTTAATATTTTCTAGGAACCACATTAAATTACTAAAAAGAAACAGGTGAAATGAATTTTGATACTATAATATCTAAAGGAGTTCTGGCGGCGTATTTCAGTTAGCAGCCAAGTGCATTAACCATTCTCACCACCCAGGGATTCCCTGAGAGTGATGCAGGTTACAACATAAAACATGTTGGTCAGGGCTCATTTAGAAAGTGAGATTTGATTTCAAGGGACATCGATGTCAATTGGCAAAACATAGTCCACAAAGACAGTGTTCTACATCCTACTTTGGTGAGTAATGACTGGAATCTTAAAAGCTTGTGAGTGGCCATCTAAGGTGCCATTATTGGTCTCTCTTCATCTAGAGTAAAGAAGAATGAAGCAAACCAAAGATGCACAGGAATAATTAGTCCACAGACTAATGGACCATGAATATCCCAGCTTCCATAACCCTGAGATCAGAAGAACTAGATAGTACCTGGCTACCATTGCCAACTTCTCTGAAAGAGATCACAATAGGAGGTCCTGGACAGAATGGCAGAAAAATGTGGACCAAAACTCAAAATTATAAAAAAGACCAGGCTTCACCACTCAGAAAAGGATCAAAATTAAAGATCCTGAATAATAATAATAATAATAATAATAATAATAACTCACTGCCATTGAGTTGAAACTGACTCATAGCAACCCCCATTGGGTTTCCAAGGCTATAAATCTTTATGGAAGCAGATAGCTCCATCTTCCTTCCACTGATTGGCTGGTAGATTTGAACCACTGACTTTCTGGGTAGCAGCCAAATGCCTTATCCACTACACCACCAGAGCTCCTTGATTCTGACCAGAGTGGTAGAAAAATGTGGAACGACACTGACTGGTGAAACACCTGAGGCTATTACCTGTAACCACCCTTCAGGCCACTGAATTCACTCCCGTGGCTTAAACAATAGACAGGCCTACAAGGTGACCAATTATACCAGGGAGGTACACTCCTTAGAACAATCAACCATGGGAGATCAGAAGGGCAGGATTTGTGCAGGGAGAAAGCTCAGAGGGAAAGAAAGAAGGACACAGGGAAAAGGTGACCACAGGGAGAAAGTGGGAAGAGAGGACAAAGAGTTCAATCTCTGTGAAGATTACAATTGATGTCATGAAACAAAATATGTATGAACTGTTGAATAGAAAACAAATTTGCTCTATAAACTTTCACCCAAATCACAAAATGTATTTTTTTTAATGTAAAAAACACACTATGCTTACTGGTCTGGTAGACACTGGTGGAAATGTCCAGATTATGACCTTTAAACACCTTTCAGGCCTGGAACGGAACTCACTCCCATGGCTCAGCTTTCAGACAAACAATATAAGGTGGACAGTAACACCAGGGAGGTACATACTTCTTAGAACAATCAACCACATGAGATCAAAAGGGAAGCATTTGTCCAGGGATAAAGCTCAGAATGCAGGAAGAGACAGGAAAAAATGTTGAGTGGGAATGGAAAACAAAGGCAGGAAGTGGGAAGAGTGCTGATACGTTGTGGGGATTGCAATCAGTCATGAAACAAAATGTGTAGAAACTGTCAAATGGAAAACCAATTTGCTCTGTAAACTTTTACCCAGATCACAATCAAAAGTGAAAGACAAAAAAAAAAAAGAGAGAGAGAGAGAAAGTGAGAGTTGAGCAGGGACTTTACAGAGGTGAGGGCTTTAGCTAATTGGATATCAAAAAGAAGAGCTTTCTAGGCAGAAGGAAGAGCTTGAAGAAAAGCATGGAATTGGGATCATGCCTGGTATATTTGAGGAGCAGCAAGGTGGCCATGTGGTTGGAGATCAGTCAGCAAGGGGGAGAAAAGTGGGAGTTGAGTGGGAGGTGTGAACAGGTGTCATTGAGACCCTGGTGAGTCCTTGTAAGACAGGCTTTCAGGTCTGGGTGAAATGAGGCCACCACGAGACATAAGGTGCATCAGACTGATTCATGGACAGAGGTGGAAAAACCTGGCTAGAAGGACTGAACTCTTTGTTCTCAAAGGTGACTAATGTATCTGCTCCAACTCAGACAAGAGACACAGTGATCTGTGACCTCCTGGGACTTCTCTTCTTAGGGTCTGGGCCTGGGGCACCTGGAGGATGAGTAGGTGCATTGGCCCACCTCTATGCTGTCTGAACCAAGAGGACATTGTTGAGCACAGCCTCTAACCCTTGCCTCCTGCAACAGCTGCCCTGCTCAAATCCCACCAAGCTTCCTTCAAGGTTCCTTGCTGGGTGGGTGAAAGAGGTTTGGAGGGAATGATAGGGAACATTAACAAAAATCCAGGGTGTTGCAGAGGTGTCCAAGAATACAACATTGCCCACCCAACATGGCCATCCCTATCTGGACCCCAGGAATATGGAGTTTGAGTTGGAGGTGCCAAAGGCTATTATAAGAAGTGCTCTGAGGGTCATAAGCCACAGACCTGTGGCAAGAATAGCCTCTAGTTCTAGCTTCCTAAGGACCTGAGTTCTGGAAATCTAATGCTCTTCAACTAGAGGGACTGGGGGTCTGAGAGCCCAGCACAGCTTCAGAAACAAGGCATAATGTAGTTGTTGACTGGGGCAATACTTAGAGCAACATAAAATCTTAATGAAATCCACATCTGGAAATGTATCCACCCATCAAGATTCAGAACTCACCAATCCCCCAGATGCAAAGAAGTCAACTTGGAGACTCCAAGTTCAAGGTGCACAACTATAAGGTGCTGGGTGCTTCATGTGGAAGGTGAAAAGAATCATTCAATTGATTCAGATGAAATTTTCTTCATTGAATAATATCAAAATTTTCATGAAAGATGTTTACAAAATTAATAGCAATTGAAATACTCTTTGATGTGCTATGACTGTAAATATAGAAACACCACCATGGAGACCTATTGTCACTGGCTTCTCACCCTATCACTGTATAACTGGTTCATTGTTAGCTGTGGATGGAGTGATGGAGTGACTCAGCCACACTGCCTTGAACTACTTAGCTTGTGTGTGGGGGGTCCTCCATAAATTACAGCTTCTCTGAGTCTGGATCTTTCATCCCAAAACAAACACTTTGGTGTCCAGATTTTACTTTCAAAGAAAGAAGAATTCCAGAACCACGAGAGTAGTCCAACAACAGATGAGACCCTTAGAGGACAGGTATACTGGTCTCCATCTCAAATAGAAACTGTGTACCCTGGAGAATGTCAGTGGTATCCTATGCCCTCTCCACCTCTAACTTATGTAAGTTATCACCCCCATTCCCTGAACCGAAGTCATAATTTTTGAGTCACTGTTACCATAGACACATTTACCAACTTGCCTTGAATTGCTAAGAGGGAAGAGACTGGACTAAGCCAAAACAAAGCAGGAGGAGTTTGGAGCTAAATGGTCCAGAGGTGGTAGGGACCAGAATCAATTTCATTGCAGCCTGAGGACAACACACTTTGAAATTGGAAATTCAACAGCCCAGCAAAGAGAAATGCCTATGTGTAGAAAGGAGGATTGGGAGAGAGATGAGAGGACACAAAAGAGAAAACAAAGAGAAATCTGAGTATTGTTTCATAGAGAAAACAAAGAGAAATCTGAGTATTTGACTTTCCTGTTACATCCCCTGTCACCATGACACCAAATCATTTTTCATCCACTATCTTAGATTGTTTGTAAAGCCAATATGAGCTATTTTGAGGGAATTACATTTCTCAAAACATAAATTTCTCTGATAAGAACTCCTCAAATAATCACCTCATTTGGATCTCCAACCCTTTCCTTGCTCTTTCCTCAGCAAACAGCCAGAAGACACTACATCCCCAGCTGAGTAGCTGGCTTCATGTCCCCTCCTTTCTGTGTGTCGGTAGTCATCTTCCCCCGTCTCGAAGTCCTGCACCTGACCTGTTATAAGCCACGGATTCACCCAAAATGCAGACTCCAAGCCACAGTAATTCAAGTGGGGACCTGATGCTCCTGAAGGCAGCACAGCTTGTCTAGGGAGTGGAACTGAATGTCGATGCCTTCATGTCCCTGGTGTGTAACTCCCTGGGAGAAACAGTCAAGGAAGCAGCTGTGTGGGCTGATAAGGGCTTCTCCGCCTTGTCAGAATCCTTGAGCACCAGGTCCAGATAAGAGCCTGTGACAGAGACCAGCACCTGTGCCAGGTGTCACATCTTCCCCTTGAGCCACACATACACACAGGCACAACCTGGCCATGCCCATGGTAGAGGTGTGGGTATTCCCATCTGGAGACAGGCTCTGGTATTGTAGTGCCTAAAGCACTTGACTGCTAACCAGAAGGCTGGTGGTTCAAACCCACCAGCCACTCCTTAGATGGAAGGTTGGGCAATCCACTTCCTTAGTGATACTGCCTCGGAAACCCAAGGAGGGTTGCTATGAGTCGGGTCCGACTCAATGGCACTTAACAACAACAACAACCCTAGACAAATACCAGCTCCTACTCACCCATTCTCAAAACCAGGAGGTAGCTTCTGCCACTCTTCAGCCTGAGATTTTGGGCAATTTGCTTAGCTTCTTCTTACCTCAATGTCATCATCTGTTAAATGGGGATAATGACAGTCCCTATCCCATTGGTCTGGACGAGGAATAACCGAGATAATTCTTATAAAACCCTTTGAATGTGCTTGGGACAAAGCAAAGAGTCAGTAAACACTATACACAATTACCATTGTTAAAACATTGAAATGTGAATGGTTTTACTTTTCTCTTGACATAAAAACAACTGTATGCAATGAGGCCCTCAGATCCTGCATGGTCTGGCCCTTGCTGTCACTTTCATGCTATCTCATTGTCCCCTTGAAATTGCACCTTGTCCACAATGGCATCTTCCTATACCTGCTACTGACACTGCCTCTTTGAGCACAAAGCACGCATCCATGCTATTCCTTCTGCATAGCATGTTCTTCCATGCTCCTCTTTGTTTGTGAAAACCTTCTCTTCCTTTGGTCCTCCAGTATCATTTCCTTCCCTGTCCAAGTCCATTGTGCCATGACTGGCTATGAAAGGACCAGAACCGCCATATTGTTCTTCTCTAGGGAGCATTGGTAATGTTATATCCATGTGGATGGCGCCCCCTGGAGTTTTATATAACAGAAGCCCTGCAGAGCACCTCCTATGACAGCTGCTCACAGAGAGAGGGATGGGGATGGATTGATTGGGGACCTAGAATCTGTACCATTGGTTGATGAGGGTAAAATGGCACTAAATAGACACCATTATTTGATAACATTTTATTTGTGACTCAGTGTCTAACCACCAATGACTCAGTCTTATGTCTCACATTTCTTGTTCTACCATCTTTCCCTTGTAATCTTAGCTGTGGCAAAGGCACTTTACAGAGAACACACTGAGTAAAAGAAATTGATACCCTAATTCAAACCCTCCCCTGCAGCTATCTTTGAAACACATCTTCACATCCCATATTACACATTTATCTCTTTGTTCTCTAATTAATATTTGCCATCCCAACCAGAGGAGTCCTGGTGGTACAGTTGTTAAGTGCTCAGCTGATAACCAAAAGGTTGGTGGTTTGAACCCAACAGCCACTGCAGGAAAAAGATGTAGCAGTCTGTTTCTGTAAACGTGTACAGCTTTGGAAATCCTGTGGCACAGTTCTACTCTATCCTAGAGGATCTGTATGAGTTGGAATAGATTTGACAGCAGTGTGTTTTGATTTACCCCAACCAGACTAAGCAACATGCAAACAGAGATCTTCTCTGCTCTGTTCACCACAATAACCCTAGCATCTAGGACACTGAGTAGTTCCTCCATAAATATCTGTTGAATGAAGACTAAACCTCAGTCTTCATTCAGGACTATCTTCCAGCCACAAGTCATCAAGCCCAGTACCTGCAATCCCACCACTGTAGCATATATTCCAGGCCAGCGCCTGGACTAAAGGCAGAAATGTTAGAGAACACTCAACTACACTGGCTAGTAAGTTTCAGAATCAATTCTTTCATCAAGTATTGCTAAGTGTGTGCAGGTGAGCACCTTGGTTTTATGTCCCCTACACGCCTGTCTAGATGAACCAGGGGATAAGACGAGGATAACCACTGAAGAAGTTCCTGCAGTAGATGGGAGGTAGTGTGGTGGTCCACTTAATTTGGTCTAGAATGTGGCCGAGGCATCAGCATTTCTAGCAACCCTTACTCCCATCCCTGGAATTGTGATGCAACTAGTCTGTAGGCCATTTTGGGGGGACATCACTGGGAGGGATTTAGTTGAGATCCTGTACCAGGAAATTCCCAAGATTCTTTGCATCCCTGAGAATCCAAGATGCAATGAAGGAACAGAAAGTCCAGCTTGAAGGACTACCCCACCACATCTGAATAAGAGATGAAAAGCTCTTTAGACCTTGGCTCTGTTTCCGATCAAAGAGGGATGATTAAAGAAGGAACAGTGAATGTCTTAGCCAGGAAATAAAAAATTCAGGCCAGAAGGTGACTGAAATCAAAAGAAGACAAGGTTTGCTTAATTTGATCCTTAATTCAATTTAGAGGACATTTAAGTGACATGTAAAGAACATCAAGATTTTTGTCACATCCTGGCCCAACAAAAGGACAAAGGATCATAATCAAGATAGGGCATAAAGAGGTCCCTTACATTTAGTTGAATGCCTATTATGTGCCTGGCACTGTGCTAGGCACCCAGCACACAGGGTCTTTGATTTGCAGAGTTACATTATAAGTATTGTTGTATGTTGTCAAGTCAATTCCAACTCAAAGCAACCCTATACGACAGAGTGGAACTGCCCCATAGGCTATATTCTTTAAGGGGGCTGATCACCAGATCTTTTCTTCTGCAGACCTCTGGTCTTTCTGTTAGCAGCTGAGCACTTAACCATCACACTAGCAAGGCTCTTTGTAACTATTACTCCTCCAATTTCACCACTGAGGATAAAGGATCAGAGAGGGTGAATGATTTCACCAAGGTCACAGAGCTGGTGGTACAGTGCTGGCTGCTCCTGCCCAGAGAGCAGAAATAGGCTTGTGAGTGTCACCGAAGGAAGCATATCAAGGACCAAGCTTCAGAACTGCCAGATCATAAATATTCATTTTCAAACCTTATTTCCAAGCAGGGGCTTTGGGTTTCTAAATATTTAGCCCTTCATTTGTAAACTGACAGGATCCTGCCATTGATAGGACTCTCAGAGGGAACAGAATTCATTCTTTTTGATTGTCACGTTCCCAAATGACCTGTCTTTCGTGCCAATGCTTTTCAAAACCTTGATGCTAAAACTGGCCAGCGGCAGCAACCTCAGACTTTAAATGAACCCACTGATGCCAATATTAATTTGCAGCAGCAATAATAGAAATTATGGACAGATGTATAGAGGTCTACCACTTAAAAAGCGCATGCCTCCCTTGACCCTGACCACAGCTCTGTGCAGCAGGCAGGACAGGCTGTCCACCATCTCACAGAGTGCTGGCAGGAGAAAAAAGCTGTGTGAGTGCACAACGAGGAAGTGAGAGATTAGATCTCACGTGGACGGCTTTCAGCTCTGAGCTTTGATTCCCTGTACTGTGCTGCCCTATCGTTCCTGAAAGCTATGAAGGAATGATCCCAAGAAGACGTGCACCAGGCAAAGCAGTTCAAGGATGGCACAGAGGCCACCTCACAGCATGAGTGAGGTGGGATCCAGGGAAAATTTG
>NW_006921607.1:20797264-20838569 GCF_000298275.1 Orycteropus afer afer
AGAGCTCCAAAGTGATACCGCCTCGGAAACAAAGTTGGGTCCGACTCGACAGCACATAACAACAACAACAACGACAGCCTATGACCAAGGGGAAACCTTATTCAAGTAAGCTATCAAATATAAAAGAAAGAAAATCATAAAATAATTAGAAGTAAATAAAGGTGGCAACTTGTTTGATCTCTGGTCTGGACTTTTTGCACATACAATTAAATGAGGAAAATGTACATTAGAAAACAGGGTGATTGAGTTTGAAATCATGTTTTAAAAGTGTTAAAATCTAGAACAAATAATATTAAAAGACAAACTGAAAAATGGGATTATAAAAATATATATGACAGAGAAAGTCAATGTCTTTAATATAGAAAAAAGTTCTTATGAATCAATAAAAAGGATGGATAAACAAATAGAAAAAAAAAACAATGATAAATGACATGTCTGGGGAATTCACAAAGATACATATCATCAATACGGAGACAACATGTATATGCAAGTTAAAGTAAGATATTTAAGTTTGCTTTTCAAAGTAGTAAAGAGAATTTAAAATAATAATATATAGTGTTAATTAGTAAAAGGGTAAGTGGCTGGTTACATGCATTGTTAGTGGGTTGTAAGTCTAAGGAGTCCTTGTGGCAAAATGGTTAAGCACTGAGCTGCTAAATGAAAGGTCAGCAGTTTGAACCCCCTCCAGAGACCCAGGGGAGACAAGCCTTGGTGATTTGCTCCTGTGAAGATAACAGCCTTGGAAACCCAATAATGCAGTTCTGCTCTGTCCTGTGAAATTGTTATGAGTCAAAATCAACTCGATGCCTCACAACTACAAGTCTCTTTCTGGGGCTGGCCTCATGACTGGAAGTCTCCTCTAAAATCCATTTCCATTCAGTAGATTAGAAGCTCTGGTGGCGTAGTGTCTAAGGCATTTGATTGCTAACCAGAAGGCTGGTGGTTCAAACCTACCAGCCAGGCCTTGGAAGGAAAGTTGGGCAACCTACTTCTGTAGTGATACCTCCTTGGAAACCCAAGGAGGGATTGCTATGAATCAGATCTGACTCAACAACAGTGAGTTTGGTTTGGTTTATGGATTCAGTAGATTATGGCTCATAGCAACCCTATAGGACAGAGCAGAACTGTCCCACAAGGTTACCAATCCAAGGCTTTAATCTTTGTGGACAGCCATACCTTTCTCCTGTGGAGTGGCTGGTGGATTTGGACAAATGATGTTTCACTAGCAGCTCAGTGCTTAACAGCTGCATCATCAGGGCACCTTGGAAGCCATGCTGATCTGTGGCTCTGATATTTTCTGTGGGAAAGGGTTGAGGGTGTTGTTTGGTTATGGCTTTGCTGTCTGTGTCAACAAAATCAAAACCAGAGAACAGCATACTAATCTTAAAAGAACGGCCACTATTAACGGAGCTCTGGTGGCATAGTGGATAAAGCATCTGCTTGCTTAACCAGAAGGTTAGCAGTTCAAACCTCCTAGCTGCTACTCAGAAGGAAGACAGGGCAATCTACTTCTGTAAAGATTTACAGCCTCAGAAACCCAATGGGGGTCGCTATGAGTCAGAATCAACTTGATGGCAGTGAGTTTGGGTTTTTTTTTTTTTTTTTTTTGGACCACTATTAACAAGGAGACTCCATTCCAAAAATCCAAGGATGATTACAGTGAAGAGTCTACTATGTAATTAATCTTATCTATAGGTCAAAGTTCCTCTCAAAAAAATGCCAAAAGATATTTGACAAAATTCAACATCAGCTTCTGAAGAAAAACCAGTATATTTATAACTCAGGGAGAAAAGAAGATTTTCTTGCCAGGAGGGGAAAAAAATCAAGTATTATGTCCATAACCAATTACTGAATACCCACCATATGCCAGGGGATACAATGGAGAACAGATAAGACAAAATTCCTACCCTCATGGAGGCTACATTCTTGTGGTGGAGAAAAGCGGTAACCACACAAACAAATAAAAAATTTAAAATGAAGCAAGTGATACATGTTACAAGAAAAATCAGGATGAGTCAGTTTCACATTTAAACCCATTGCCATCAAGTTGACTGCGACTCATCCTGACCCTCTAGATCAGAGGAGAACTTTCCATGGGGTTTCCAAGGCTGCAATCTTTATGGAAGCAGACTGCCTCTCTTTCTCCCGTGAACAGACTAGTGGGTTTGAACCTCAGACTTTCTGGTTAGCAGCCAAGCACTTAATCACTGTGCCACCAGGGCTCTTTGAGTTTCACAACTAGTGGTGAAATAGGACAGTTCTATTACAGTTAGAAGGAGCTCTGGTAACATAGTGCCTAAAGCACTTGACTGCTAACCAGAAGGCTGGTGGTTCAAACCCACCAGCCACTCCTCGGAAGGAAGGTTGGGCAATCTACCTCCATAGTGATACTGCCTCGGAAACCCAAGTAGGGGTCACTATGAGTCAGGGCCAACTCGACAGCACATAACAACAACATTACAGTTAGAAATAAAGAAGGAGGGCTCTGCTCTATGGCAGCACTAGGGTTGGTGGCACCCCCCCCACCACTGACTTCCTCCCATATCAGACCATATAGAATCCTTTGTGATGTTTATTATCGATTTTAATTTTAGAAAAATATGTGATAAACATAGCTATAATTGCTTGAATGTAATATTTCTTTGATTATATGAATACCAACAACTAAACTTTTATAAAATCTTTCTACATTGAATGACAACATTATTAATTACATTATTAGCAACTCAGTGGGAGTCTTTTTTCATTTGTCTCCTTTTCCTTTAATTAAGGAGCTCTGGTGGGGAGGGTAGTGCCTAAGGCATTTGACTAAGGAAGGAAGACTGGGCAGTCTACTTCCATAAAGATTTACTGCCTCTGAAACTCATTGGGGGTCTCTGTGAGTAGGAATCCACTTGATGGCAGTAAGGTTCCCCGCCCCCTCTTTCATTACTGGTGCCACAATGGCTAAGAAATCTGACTGCTAACCAGAAGGTTGGCAGTTCAAACCCACCAGGCACTCCGTGGAAACAGAGTGCCATACCTTTCTCCTGTGGAGTGGCTGGTGGATTTGGACAAATGATTTTTCACTCGCAGCTCGGTGCTTAACAGCTGCATCATCAGGGCACCTTGGAAACCATGTTGATCTGTGGCTTTGATATTTTTTGTGGGGAAGGGTTGAGGGTATTGGTTGGTTATGGCTTTGCTGTCTGTGTCAACAAAATCAAAACCATAGACCAGCATACTAATCTTAAAAGAATGACCACTATTAATGGAGCTCTGGTGGCATAGTGGATAAAGCATCTATCTGGCTGCTTAATCAGAAGGTCAGCAGTTCAAACCCACCAGCTGCTCCTCAAAAGGAAGACGGGGCAATCTACTTCTATAAAGATTTACAGCCTCGGAAACCCAATGGGGGTCGCTATGAGTCAGAATCAACTTGATGAAAGTGAGGTTTTTTTGTTTGTTTGGTTTTTGGTCATTCTGAAAAAAAAGTTATTGTTATATGTTCACAAATGCTACTTACCACAATATAGTAGCTAAAAAACACCAGAAAGTTTGAAAAATCAACAACTATAAAAATTACTGGCAGCAATGAAAACAATAGAACATGCTTATAACTAGTGCAGATGAAACTCTGAAGTGTCACTGTGACTGGGTACTAATGACAGCTTTGACCTGAATGCATTAGAAAGCTCAAAAAGTAAATTAGCATAGTTTTAAACTTGTAGGTATATCGATACACGTAAGCTGGGCTTATGAAAAATGTTTTTGTTGTTGTAACTACCTACAGGGATATTTTTATAAGAAATAATAAATTTCTGCTGAAACACCACACAAATATTTTATAGGCAGTCATTTCAGTATCACTGCCTCTGATCATGTCACCCAGTACTGTCTGCACATCTGCATTCTGCTACGGACACCACTGGGGCTGCTCAGACCACTACTGTTCACCATTGCCATCAAAAAGCAGTCAGATTTATCAGAACACCACCATCACCATCCCAACAACAAAAATGAAGGAGCATCGAAGGATATAAAAATGGCAAAATTCTTTGGGGAAAAAGGGGGAGCTGTACAAATGAAAATAGTCCAGGACCCAAAGACTGAATTTTGCCAACAGCAAATTAGCACAATGGATGGGGAAAATCACATCCCAATTACACTCGAAAACTGTGATGAATGGAGCTGAGAAGATAGGAGATTGCCGGGGGAAGATGGAAATGCTGCCGCCCTGCAAGGGAGAAACAGCAATGTCACGTTCCAGGAGCAGAAGCAGGGGCATTTGAAAGTTGACTCAGTAACAACTGTGCCTGAAATGTCAGGAGGAAAGAGTGTTCCACACTCTTTATGCAACCATTGCCGTGGAGTCGGATGTGATCCTTAGCGACCCCCTCCTTGGGTTTCTGAGGCGATATCACTACAGCAGTAGATTGTCCAACCTTCTTTCCGGGGAGTGGCTGGTGGGTTTGAACCACCAGCTTTCTGGTTAGAAGTCAAGTGCCTTAGGCACTACGCTACCAGATCTCCCTGCCACACTCTTAAGAGCCTCGTATTAAGGGATACTTTTTCTTCAGAACTCTGGAAAACTTATCCTCTCAGGCCACAGCTGGTTGCAAGCGGTGACAGTGATCAATGGCTCCATTATGTAAATTTTCCCTTTGCTCCATTTCCTGTCCACCAGACAGTCCAGCTGCCTGTCTGGAACAGTCACCAGGGTGCTCCTGGCCACAAAGATGCAGCCTCTCTAAAGAGAAGTTCACACTCAATTCCTAACCCTCACCCCTAAGAACCCTTACCTTCTTGATAACTACTTCAGAAAGGGAAGTTTTAGAAGGTGCCTTGGTTAGGATAACAGACAGATTTTGGCATTGTTCATGGCATATCATTACCAGTACCAGTTGCCATAGTCAATTCCGACTCACGGTGACCCCATGTGTGTCAGAGTAGAACTGTGCTCCATGGGGTTTCTGATGGCTGAGTTTTGGGGAGATCTCCAGATCTTTCTTCTGAAGTGCCTCTGGGTGAACTTGAACTTCAGTCTTTCAGTTAGCACTGAAGTATGTTAACCATTTGCACCACCCAAGTTGCTGTGAGTTGGAATCAACCTGTTGGCAACCGATTCACGGCACACATTGGGAATAAGAAGCTCCTGAGCAGATTGGGGCAAGAATTCCAGAGAGAAGGGACAACCTGACGTAGGCTGTTTACAAGTCACAAAATCCTAGGGAGTTTGAAAAACAGGAAGAAATTCTGGGCGCTGGAACATATGGTGGAGGATGAGCCAGAATGGTTAGCTGAAGTCAGATGGTGAAAGGGCTTGAAAGATATGACAAGCTTTACGATGGGAACAATGGGAAGCCAGTTCCAGAATTAAACCAGAGAGTGACATTATACTTTTTTAAAGAAAGAACACCAGGTGATAGTTTGGATCCTTGTAAAGGGAAGATACCTAGCATGAGAAGGAGAGGGGCTGGCAGCTGCCTGGCCTGGGCTCCTTTTGCAATTACCTCCCTCCTTTGATAACTTGGAAGAATGCCATTTTTACCACTGCTTTTCCTTCCCAGCATGAGGCCCTGGAGAGGGAGCGCCCAAGGGCACTACCCAAAAATATCCCTCACCTGTACCTGAACAGCCTTCACTGAAAACATGGTTTCAAACTGGTTCATTCCAGCACGAGCTACTAAGAATTGCATTTCCACCTCAGATATACTGAGTCAGAATCTACATTTTAACAAGATCCCCAGGTGATTCTCTCAGATTCTCAGGTGATTCTTCTGTATAAGTAAGAATTACTTGGGGATTTTGTTCAAATGTAGACTCTGATTCAGTGTCTCTGGATGGAAATGCAAATTGTTAGCAGGGGGTCGAGCTGGAATGAACCAGTTTGAAGCCCTGACTCAACACACTCACAAGTGGCAGAAGAAAGCGTTTGGGTGGAGTTGAATGTGGACAAGGAGAAAGCAAGGGGCATCCATCTGTGAGCCCAAGTGGGCCCCTGGCACACCTGTGGCCAGGTATGAGCTAACACCTGAAATCTCAGGCAGAGGCCCACCTGGAAGTCCAGTCTACTCCTTCAATAAGTGATTTTTCCCAGCAGTAGGAGATGCCCAAGCAGATGCTTGCCTGTCTACCATCCTGCATCACACACCCCCAACACACTCACCCCATCTTATTTATACCCTCAACAAACATTCTTCCATAAATTCATGTACAAAGGCCACAAATCCAGCATTCACTGTTGACACCTGTCTAATTAGCTCCACCCAGTCCCCTCAGACCCACACCTCTCCCAACACCTGTATCTTCCTCCCGCCAGAAAGGGAGTTATCATCCCAGCTTGCTGTTCACACTCATTGTCCTGAGCCATTTTGACCTGACCCAAGTAAGAGACAAATCTGTCCTGGAAGAAGTGCAGCTGGAATGCTCCTTGAAAGAGACAATGGCCAGACTTTGTGTCAGCTACTTTGGTCATGTTGTCAGAAGGGACCATTCCCTGGAGAAGGATATCATGCTTGGTAAAGGGAAGTGTCAGCAAAAAAAGGGAAGGCCCTCAATGAGATGGATTGACATAGTGGCTGCCACAATGGGCTCAGGTAAAGCAAGGATTGTGGGGCTGGCGCAGGACTGGGCAGTGTTTTGTTATGTTGTACATAGGGTTGGTAGGAGTCAGAGCTGACTTGACAGCACCTAACAACAACCACCACAACAAGGAAGCATAGCATCATCTATTCCATTTCTTCCTGAGTTGAAAGAATTACATGTTATAACGGATTTGTGAGCATTTGCTAAGCCAGTGCTCTGCAAACCTTAACAACCAACTTGGATTCTGATTCAGTAGATCTGGGGTTAGGCTTGAGAGTGTGCGTTTCTAATGCACACTGATGCTATTGATCCATGGACCACACTTGGCATGGCAAGGTTCTAAATAATAATAGGCTCTCAGCTGCAAGTTCTTTGCATGAGTTTGAAAGTATCATTGGCCAATAGATCCATCGACCTATACTCAGCTGATCTTTGACAAAGGCCCAAAATCCATTAAATGGGGAAGAGAATGTTGGTTTAATAAATGGTGCTGGCAAAACTGGAGATCCATTTGCAGAAAAATGAAACAAGATCTGTACCTCACACCATACACAAAAATGAACTCCAGATGGATCAAAGACTTAAATGTGAAACATAAAACTATACAGTTCCTCAAGAAAAATCTAGGGGCAAAGTTAAGGGCCCTACTAAATGCCATAAATAGACTATCAAGCATAATTCAAAATGCACAAACAGCAGAAGAGAAACCAGATGATTGGGACCTTCTAAAAATTAAATTTTTATGTGCTTCCAAAGACTTCTCCAAAAGAGTCAAAAGAAAACCTAAAGATTGGGAAAAAATATTTGGTAGTAACATATCTGACAAGGGACTTATCTCTAGAATTTATAGAAAACTCCAACACCTCAATAACAAAAAGACAAACAATCCAATTAAAAAATGGGCAGAAGACATGAATAGACAGTTCACCAAGGAGGATATTCAGGCAGCCAACAAACATATGAAGAAATGCTCATGATCATTAGCTATTAGGGAGATGCAAATCAAAGCAACAATGAGATACCATCTTGCTCCAGCACTAGTAGCAAAGTTCAACAAGACAGAAAATAACAAATGCTGGTGAGGTTGTGGAGAGATTGGGACTCTCATACTCTGCTGGTGGGACTGTAAAATGGTATAACCATTGTGGAAAGCAGTATGGCAATTCCTTCAAAAGTTAGAACTAGAAATACCATTTGACCCAGCTATTCCATTACTAGGTATATACCCTAAAGAAGTGAGAGCCATGACAAGAACAGATATATGCACACCCATGTTCATCGCAGCACTATTTGCAATAGCCAAAAGATGGAAACAACCTAGATGTCCATCAACTGAGGAATGGATAACCAAACTATGGTACATACACACAATGGAATACTATGCAATGCTAAAGAATAATGTAGAATCTGCAAAACACCGCATAACATGGATGAACTTGGAGGACATTATGCTGAGTGAAATAAGTCAATCACCAAAGGACAAATATTGTATTAGTCCACTATTGTAAAAGTTAGGGAAAGGTTTATCTATAGAAGGAAATTTTCTTTGTTGGTTACCAGGGGTGGGAGGGGAGGGGAGGGAAAACTGTTAGATAGATAAAGATAAGTATTGATTTGGGTGAAGAGAAGGGCAATGTACCAAATGTGAGTGACCAATATGGCGGCATCGAGGAAGAGAAAGACATAGAGAGGTACATGGGAGGTACAGACAACAAATATGAACACTCTTGCACATACAATACTGTGTTATCAGTGAAGGCAAACATGGGTATGTGGGTGGATAGATAGGTGGACAGGCTGAACGATTAGGTATGTCTATGAAATGGGGAGGGTATCCAAGAACATATATAGGGTTGGCAGACAATGGTCCTATAAGTTTATGTGAATGATTAGAATTCCCAGGTGTATAGTAGAGCTGACAAGGGGCAAGGTTGTGGTCACTGCTTGGTCACAGCCAGCTACCCAGAGGGACCGAGTGTTTGAACCTGTGGGCTTGGGACCATAGTCGCAGAGGACATCAAGCTCAATTGCCATAACATACTAAACAAAACATTGTTCCACCTCCTACAAGTTGTACAAGCTTACTGTACAAACTAAGTACCATTCTATTTCCACCCCTGTTTTACAGATGAGAATCTGAGACAGAAATGTTAAGAAATTTCCACATGGCCACACAGCTAGTAAGTAGAAGATTCAGGATTTAAATTCAGCCAGTTAGGTTCCAGAGTCTGGACTTTGCCAGTGTGGGGTACCACACCTGTTACTCCTCCTCTTCTGGAAATAGAATGGTACTTAGCTTGGCAAGTAGCGACTGGGGTCTTAAAAGCTAGTAAGCTGTCATCTAGATGCAACAATGGGTCTCTCCTCATCCAGAGCAAAGAAGAATGAAGAAAACCAAAATTCCATGGAAACAATCAGTCCAAACGACTGGTACACCATCCGATCTGCAGCCTATACAACTATGAGACCAGAAGAACTAGATGGTGCCCGGCTACCACTGTCATCCACTTGGAAGGGGATCTATGTAGGAGATCCTTGATAGAGAGGGAGAACAATGTGGAACAAAACTCAAAATCATTTGGAGAAAAAAAAGGGGGAGGGGGGGGGCAGGTTTGCTGGTCCGATAGAGCCTGGTGGAACCACTGAGACTATGGCCCCTAGCTGCCCTTCAGGTCTGGAATTGAACCCACACCAGTGGTTTCCAGCCAAACAAAAGACAGGCATATAAGTTGAACATTTACCTCATGTAGATACACTCCTTGGAGAGAACTATCATGGGAGAAAGAAGAGTTACTTATGCACACGGAGACAGCTCAGGGGGCAGGAGTCCATGGAGGGATGGACACAGGGAGGAGGTAACTATGGGGAGGAAGTGGGAGGGGAGCTGTTGCATTATGATAAACTGTGGTAAATGTCATGAGACAAAGCATATGGGAACTGCTGTAGGGAAAGTGAGAAAGTGAATTTGCTCTGTAAATCTTCACCCAAATCACAATAAATAAATAAATAAAATATTAAATAAATGATAATACCATAAGCAATAAAAATGAAAAATAATCATGAAGGTTGTTCATGGATGACTAAAGTCTGAATAAACTTTTATCTACATTTTATAATTATAAAAAGAAAAGAAAAGAAAGTACCATTGGCCTTGAAATAAATGGGAGAGACCTAAAATCCTGTGCTGCCACAAGTCAGACCTGCAACTGTAAATGAGCCATTTCCTATCTCTGAGCCTCAGTTTCCCATCTGTAAATTATGCCTGGAGAAGACATGGGAAAGAGTCTAGGACTAGGACAATGAGGACTGCAGTTTTGGAGGAGAGGGAGGAACAGGTTAGGAAGGAGAAAGAAGACAGTATGGAATACCAGCAGCAGTGCTATTTCTTGTAGCCGCAGTGAGAGCAGTGCCAGCATAACCGACAGCATAGGAGGAGTGCTAGGGTCCCAGTCATAGAGGCACTGAGGGAACAAGAGCAGCAGAGTGAGGGCAGACGAGGAGGAGTACCAGGTGTGGTACCCCACACTGGAGGAGCCCAGACTCTGGAACCTAACTGGCTGAATTTAAATCCTGAATCTTCTACTCACTAGCTGTGTGCCCATGTGGAAATTTCTTAACATTTCTCTCTCAGTTCCTCATCTGTCAAACAGGGGTGGAAATAGAATGGTACTTAGCTTGTACAGTGGTTGTAAAGATTAAATGAGTTAGTATCTGTACAGAGAAGGGCAGGCGGCAGGGGAAATAGCCAGACTCGTGGAGACAGGCTGTGAGTTATTCCGTATCTAAAGAGGGCTGTTACAATAGACTCCCATAGGAATATGATGGTAGGGATTATACCCAGAGAAGACAGGGTTTTATTTCCTGCCTCAGAAGCCTGCCCTGTGAAATCTCAGGGCCATGGGGCCTCTGCAGGGCTGCCAAGTACCCATTGCCACTTGCCTTGAGAAGAAGAGAATGGACTCACTTCCATTGAGTCAGATCCGAATCATAGCAACTCTTTCTTGGGTTTCTGAGGTGGTATCACTACGGAAGTAGATTGCCCAGTCTTCCTTCTGAGGAGTGGCTGGTGGGTTTGAACCGCCAGCCTTCTGGTTAGCAGTCAAATGACTTAGAGTCATTATGCAAAGGAAGGTGGATTTTTGAAGTATAAGCCAATGCCCTTTTGCTCTTCTGGGATGTTCTCTTTTCCTATCTCCCCATTCCAAGAAGGTAACTAACTTTGTATGTATTCATTGCCTTAAGAGAATGGTATGACAGGGAATCGTTATTTTGTATAATCATTAACCAAGATTCTGTCTCTGTGGGAAGTTGGAGGAAGGCATGAGCCCTCCACTCTTATTTGGGGAGCATTGGGGGAAATAAAGATGAAGCACATATTTTAGTTGTTGTTGTTGTTGTTGTTATGTGCCATCGAGTCGGACCCGACTCATAGCGACCCCTTCTTGGGTTTCCGAGGCAGTATCTCTACGGAAGTAGATTGCCCCATCTTCCTTCTGGGGAGTGGCTGGTGGGTTTGAACCACCAGCCTTCTGGTTAGAAGTCAAGTGCCTTAGCCACTATGCTACCAGAGCTCCCACATATTTTAGTAGAATTGGCAATTGATGAAATGAAGTGCCTAGTGCAAATCTTCTAGGCAGCAGTGTGGGAGAAAAAAATGTAAAATCCATGAGGAAAGGGACTGTGGAACCTTGTTCATTGCTGCAACCCTGGTGCCTGGAACTGTGAGAGCCACTGAATAGGCACCAAGTAACTACTGATTGAAAATATTAGGAATCTCAGATTCTTGTCCCAGCCAAGATGCCAATTTACTGTATGACTGAGAAGATCACTCCCCTTTCTTGGCTTTAATTAAAGGAAGAAATTGGGTTGCTAAAGGAAGAAGTTGGACTGTGCTACTTTAAAGATCCTCCAAGCTATAATATTTTCTCTCTTGATGCCTTATATTATTTTTCATTGCAATCTGGAGTTCTTTTTACCATTATTATCTGTTTGTCTCCTCACTAGACTGGAAGCTCCATAAGAGGAGTAACTTGACATCTGCTCAGCCCTGTATTCCCAACACCTACCATGGAGTTTTTTGAACACAGAGCCTGGTACATACATGTATTGGTGAATATCTGTTGAATGAAACCACAAACGAGCTCTACATTCTTAAGACCACAGCAAGTAACATACCGCAGTGATTGAGATATGGCTCCAAAGAAGCGTGCTTACTCTCAATCCCTTCAGCTGCCTGGCCTTCTTCAAATTGCTTAATCTGCAAGGCTCAGTTTCCTGAACTGTAAAATGGGGATACTAATAATACCAACCTCATAGGAGTATAGAAAGATTAAATAATTTGTGCAAAGCCTGTAGCATAGTCCTGACATCCAGTGAGCCCTCAATACTTGTCAGCAATTATTACAGTAAGATTGTCATCACTTAAGCATTATCCAAGTCATTTAGAGGGAAAAGAAATCCCTTGTGAGCTTCAGACATGAGTTGACAGATGTGACATTAAGTCATCTCGCTCTAGCAAGTCTCTAAGGGGACCATTCTCCACATTGTGCTTTTGTGCCACACATACCTGCATTATTGCACTTGGAAACTCACAATCCGTTTTTGATGTGTGTAACTTTGTCTGCCTTCATAGTCTCTTTAGTGTGTCAGACCACTGTAGTAAATGTCCTCTATTCTTTTCCTTAGTCTTTATAATTGAGAAAGGTGCTTTTGTGCCTTGGCATATGCTGTTCTCTCTATCTGTACTGGACTTACCATTCTTCTCCAACTGACTAACTCATAGTCATTGTTCAAGACTCAGCTCAAGTCCCTTTACTGGAGGAAGATTTCCCTGAACCCCTGGACCGGGGTGACAAAATTCTATTCATTTTCCTGTAGTAATATAAAAATGCCAAATAATGCAATACAGCAAATGAAAACAAAGAAAAGCAAGTGGGAGTGCTTTGGAATTACTCAACTGACAATAACACCTCAATCACACCATCTTGTGGGAACACCCCAAATTTTGGGCACCCACAGCCATGCTTCCCAAAGCCCCTCTTCTCTGCCACTCCTAGAGCAATGTGAGCCTGTGTGGGCAGCTGGAGCTCACACTCTTGCTCAACTTCTTCTCCATGATCCTAAAGAGGAGTTAATATGCTGGACACCTCTTTTCTCAGCCTTGGCCCTAGCTGGGTGATTGAGAAAATGAAACAGACTGGCCAAGGCTTGATGCCCCTAAATTGTAATTTCAAGGCAATTTGAACTCCCTTCCTCTTGGGGATGGATGGAAAAGCTAAAGTCTCCTCAGATCAGCATGTTAACTCAATGAAGAATTAAGGTGTGCCTTTGCCTTGCTCCAAACCCCATGTGAGACCAGCAGGGTAATCAATTTTACAATTCTGTAAAGCTGATTGGAATGTGATTATAAAGGCAGCCAGGGCATTCTGAATGTCTGGGCATTGAAAATGCCTATTTCAGAGGGACATAAAGTGTATGATATCTGGCTAGCTAGAGCATGCCCACCAAAACCAAGGATCCCCTCACTCCTGAAGGCTTAGTTCTTTGTTCCCCTCAGTTCCAACGGCAATCCTCCCCAAGGCTCTAGTACGTGTGGTCAGTGGTCCACTAAACTTAAGCCCAGCTTGAGCAGGTAAATTTTGGACCAGACTGCTATTCAGGCTGATTAAGGGGAAGTCTTTGGCTCCAGTGCCACCCTCTACTGGGCTCCTGCCTCAGTTTCTCTCCCACTGTCCCATTCTGCTGTCCTTGATCCCTTACCTATGTCAGTCTGCCACTGCTCCAGGTGTTAGAGCTCTGTCCTCTAAAATGACTGATTCCTCTGACACTGAGATACAACAGGCACTGACTAGGATGCTGTGAACAGACCAGGTTTAGTCCTTCCTCATCATATTATCTTGGACAGACCATGAACAAAGTGAGTCTTCCCTGCTTGGGTTCCTAACTCCCTTAACCTCAGGCCTGCCTGCCACAGGCCTACTTAAGTTGGTTTTAATGTTTCCCCTTCTGATAATAAGCCCTGGAGTAGAGGGTCTGTGAAACTGGGGATGAACACCTGGGGAAGTGGGGAGGGCATGGGTTTCTCTCCTGGATATTGGACCCCAATGGGGAAGAGAAAGATGGTAATTAGACAAGTTTCAACAAAACTCCAGGGAAAAGCAGTGGTGGGGAGAAAGAATGAGTAACTTGGCCCTAGGGCTCTGAGTTTAGCGTTTCACAGAGCTTGTCATACTCTACCTTGTGTTTACTTGTTTCTTATCTCCCCCACTGAATTCTGAGCTCCCTGAGACCTGAGCCTGTTTCTGATTCTTCTTGATGTAAAAGATTATTACAGTGGCTGGTTCCTAGAATGGGAATTTGGAGTTCATTGTAGGATGAAACATCCATGACTTCTTTAAAATCAGGCATAGCTGCTAAATGGCATGGTTTGCCCAATGAAAGGTAGGCAGAAGTGACCTCTTATTTCCAGGTAGAAGCTTCCAGAGCCAGACCAGTTTGCCATTTGTTGTTGTTTCCCTCTGGCATGATGACTGGTATGTTAGCTGCTCCCTGAGTGACTCTGCTCCCTTGTCATGATGGACATGCAGTACAGATGGTTGAAAAGCTATTGATATTTAACATGTAGTATAAGCAAGAGAAGGAGTCCTGGTGGTGTACTGGTTAAGTGTTTGGCTGCTAACGGAAAGATTGGTGCTTCAAACCCACCAGCTGTTCCGTAGAAGATATGGTAGTCTGCTTCCATGAAGATTACAGCTTTGGAAACCATATGCAACAGTTCTATACTGTCCTATACCAAAAACCAAACCAAATTCACTGCCATTGAGTCAGATCCAACTCATATCAACCTCTCCTTGGATTTCCAAGGTGCTATGGAAGTAGAGTGCCAAACCTTCCTTCCAAGGAGTGGCTGGTGGGTTTGAACTGTCAGCCTTCTAGTTAGCAATCAAATGCTTTAGGCACTATACCACCAGAGCTCACATACTGTCCTATAGGGTCACTATAAGCCAGAATCAACTGGATGGCTATAGATAAAGGCAAGAGTGAGGGAAACCCTCAATGAGATGGAAATATAAGGAGATGGTTCCACTCAATAGCCACCACAATGGATTCAAACATATCAAGCGTCATGAAGACGACATGAAGATGGCACAGGACTGGGCAACGTTACCTTTTGCTATACACAAGGTCACCACGAGCCAGAGTCAATTTGATAGAAACTAACACCACCAACAAATAAGCAAGAGATAAACTTCTGGAATTTTAAGCTTTTGAGATTTGTAACACAGCCTAGCCAGACAGATACAGCGTTCAATAAATATTTCAGGGAGAATGAGATGAAGGGAGAGAGTGGGAAAAGTAAAGGAAGGAGGGAAAGAGGGAGGAAAGAGAGAGAGAGAGGAAGGAGGAAAGGGGAGAAGAAATGGATGGATAAAGGGAAGGAGGAAGAAGTCAATGGCCAGATTAGCCCTGAACTCTTTTTAGGGCTTAGTTTGCAATTTATTCAGCTGGAATATCAAGTTCTTCTTCACCAAGTTCCCTTCCACCTCCCAAGAACTGAAGAGTACTCAGACATAAAATCCATGCCTCAATTTTGCATAGAAGGAAATTCTATTTTCTCAAATCTAATGCATAGTATAGCAATATTTATAGAGAAAAGTGGCAGAGAAATGAGGCAGGAAACAAAGCAATTGTGACTTCTTTTTTTTTGTAATATATCCAAGCCATAAAGATTTCATTAGATTCCCTAACACATTACTAATGAAAAATAAGACTCGTTCCCATTTTACCTACTTTCTGAACATCAGAATCAACTTGGCTTTCCAAGCTTTGCACCCCATTACATTAATTAGAAAGTTCCATATTAAGGAAAGCTTTTAATGGGCTGTTATTGCAGATAATTTTACTGGCGAGCTGCACTGTTCTGTTTAATAGCACATAAAATGGCATCTATAGAGGAGATGTTGATAAAATTGAGTTTTGATGGACTCTGGGGCTGAGCTGGCCTTTGCTGGGTGGCTGGGGTTCAGGGAGATTTTCCTGCTGGGAAAAGTCTCTTCTTTTTCCCTAAACTAAAGCATCCAGATGTTTCTGAGTGTGGGAGAAGCCCACACTGCCTCCTGCCTGGGTACATATACCGTGTATAGCCTGCTTCCAGATCCCTGCACAACACATGGCAAAATCTTCCCTAGTCCTTGTGGGCAAAACTGTAAGATGGATTTCAGAAGGATAGATTACTTGTGCCAGGTGGACAGTATCATGTAGGGTGCCAGGGCCAGGTACATCCAGAAAAGAGGGAAGGCAGGATTTGATATGTCTATGGGCAAAGTGAGAGGACAAAGTGCTTGGATAGTCACAAATTGATGCTTCTGGGGCTTAGGAAGAGATTGCAAAGGGGATCAAAGACAGAAGAGAATGTCCGAATATAAAACAAAACAAACTCACTGCTGTCGAGTTGATCCTGACTCATAGTGACCCCTCTTTGGGTTTCCCAGGTGGTATCGCTATGGAAGTAGATTGCCCAATATTCCTTCTGAGGAGTGGCTGGTGGGTTTGAACCACCAGCCTTCTATTTAGCAGTCAAATGCCTTAAATGCTCTGGCACTACGTTACCAGAGCTCCCTGTCCAAATAATAGCAACACAGAAAGTGCAAAGTAGAGGTGAGGGAGAAATCAGGACATTGTGGTAGGTAGAAGAGGAGCCAGGGGATGGTCCAGATGAAGTCCTTCAGGGCAGTGACTCCCACTCTAGCTGTCTTCATTCCCATTCATGCCATGCATAAATGGCCCTAATCACAGGTACCCACCCAGGACTCTTGAAAGTTTTCCTTGATTCAGGGTTCTGGTTGCATATTGCTAATAGGATCTACTTATTCCTTTAGTATGAGAATGAACTGATTCAGAAAGCAGTGTAGTATGTAGTTTAGAAGTTTGAGCACTAGAATCAGTTATGATTGGTTTCAAATTCCACTTCTCCTGCTAAATAACAGCTGTGTATTCTTGGCCAAGTCAGTTAACATCTGAACATCTATCCTCAACTGAGCAATGTATTTGACCCATAGAGTTGGAAGGATTTGGCAAGGTATTGCACATGCAATGTTAGAGGTGATTCCTAGTATCTAAAATGTGCACAGTACATGACTCACTCACTGCCATCAAGTCGACTACAACTCACAGCAATCCCTCCTTGGGTTTCCGAGGCTGCATCTCTACGGAAGTAGATTGGCCAGTCTTTCTTCCGAGGAGTGGCTGATGGTTTGAACCACCAGCCCTCTGGTTACCAGATTTGGGTAGTATAAAACACTAGCAATTTGGGCAGGGCATAGGACATCTGAAAATGCAACCATTCCGAAGACCAAAGGGGATCCAATGGAGATGTGCCTTTGGGGCCATTGACCTGGGCAATCCTTCAATGCTGCATTCAGCAGAGATATTTGTGGTTAGAAATCGTGGTTTCTTTGGTTCCTGGATTAGATGCTATAAACTATGGTTCACCTGACAGTGGGCACCATGAACTCATGCAGTTTTCTTCTCAGCAGGTAATCAGAAGAACACTGCTAAACAGAGTTAATCCAAAGCAACTCTTGTTTGGGCCATTTTGGCTGATAACCTTGAAGCTGGGCCTCACAACTAGGGGTTGTGCTATATCTGAGAGGATAGGAAAATGGATAAACAGTTGAGTTTAGACAATGGACCAAAAAGAAACCCAATGCCTTCAAGTCATAGTGACCCTACAGGACAGAGTAGAACTGCCCCATAGTGTTTCCAAGGCTGTAAATCTTTACAGAAGCAGATTGCCTCATCTTTCTCCCATGGAGCAGCTGGTGGTTTTGAATTGCCAATCTTTCAGGTTAGTAGTCAATGTCTTAACTACTGTGTCACCAGAGCTCCTTTAGGAACTTTAGTCTAGTTAACCTAATATTAGTTTGGTTTAACTCCTTTAGTTTAGGGAGTCCAGGGAAGAAAATCAGATGGATGGGTGGATGGATGGATGGATGGATGGTTGGAAGGAAGGAAGGAAGAGACAGAGGAGGGAGGGAAGAGAACTGGCCATTTATCCTTCAGTGTTTGGTAGGTAATAAGAACTCAAGAATGTTAGCTATTAGTACTGTTGTAATAGGAAATAAGGAATTAATGCAAGCATATTTATTTTGTCCTCTTCTTATCACAATACAATGTTTAGGACAAAGGTCTAACATGTTTTAAGAAAAAATATTCTGGATTTAATTCCAGACATAGCACTGGCAATGCACAACAGATTCCTCAGTTGTGCACCAACATGGAGGGAAACGCAAGGGGTAGGCAGCTGATACAAAGCTGTGAGGCCTGAAGAACCCTGAGGATGATAGAAATAGGCTTTAAAGGAGTTCGATGACAGCTGCTTAATAAATGTTCACTGTCGGTGTAGTGGATAAGGCATAAGGCTGCTACCCAGAAGGTCAGCAGTTCAAACCCACCAGCCTCTCCATGGAAGGAAGTTGGAGCGATCTACTTCCATAAAGATTTACAGCCTCAGAAACCCAATGTGTGTCGCTGTGAGTCGGATTCAACTTGATGGCAATGAGTTTGTTTTTTCTTTGTCTTTGGTCAAAAGTGTTAGACTCTAAAGGATTAATGATTTTTATTAGGTAAATGGAGGAAGTAGAACCAGCACAAGTAAGTGAGAAAAGGCTGCAGGAGGTCAATGTGCACAACAGGACAGAATCAGTGTCGTAGTTAAAGGGAGGGGCTGAGGAAGAATTTGAGCTTCAGTAAGGAAAAGGCTAGGATTTTCATCATCAAGGGAAGGGGTTTATAGGACTTTGAGACCTGAGCTGCCAGCGACCTTGGCCAAGCCCACCCAAGTGGTTCATAGACCTGAATACTGACTACTTTAAAATACCTTATTCCTTCATGAAGGAGCTCTGGTAATGTAGTGGTTAAAACATTCGGCTGCTAACGAAAAGGTGGTGGTTGTTGTTGTTGTTGTTATGTGCCTGTGGTGTAGTAAATTACTTAGTGTGGCTTTTCTACCCATAAGTCTTTGTAAACTCCAAGATGGGATTTTCTATGAGCAACTGAGGAACTCCTGATTGCTGAAGTTGTCCACCTGGAGTATTTCTGTTGGAAGTGGCACAAAACAATGTTCTGGGAGGTGCCCACTCTCTCTCAGGTGCTTAGAGTTCTGATGCTATGATTGGCTAGTTTGACCACCCTGCCAGGCTCAAAAGGAGGCCTCCTAGAGGCAGAACTCTGTCTGACTGCTGGTTGAGGAAGACGTGCTGCTGAAAGAGACATGCGCCCCGGAAAGAGACAGGTGCTGCTGGGAAAGAGATGCAAGAGACACGTGTTGCTGAGTGAGACACCGAGGGACATGCACTGCTGTGGGAGAGACTTGGCTGAGAGACGGTGGGCTGGGAGAGAGACTGAGCATTTTTCCTGAACTTGAATTGTAGCCTGGTGCTTCCCTAATAAACTCCATAATCTGTGAGTTCTGTGTGGCCACTGAAGCAAATTATCGAACCCAGGAGAGAGGTGGTGGGTGCTTTGGGAGGAATGGTTGGTGAAAGGGCTGGAGGGAGGCAGCATGTCTGGCCTGGCAGGAATAGGTCTTGGGTTACTGCTGGTAACCCTGTCTTCCTCTTGTGGGATTAGAGGAGGTCAGAACATGTGGCCTCCTTGCCGTTTTTGCAGTGCCATAGAGTCAGACCCAACTCATAGAGACCCTTCCTTGGGTTTCTGAGGCAGTATCACTATGGAAGTAGATTGCCTCTTCTTCCTTTGGCGGAGTGGCTGGGGGGTTTGAACCACCAGCCTTCTGGTTAGCAGTCAAGTGCCTTAGGTACTACGCTACCAGAGCTCTCAACCAAAAGGTAAGAGGTTAAAAAACCCTCAGCTTCTCCATAGACAAAGATGAGTCAGTTTTCTTCCATATAGATTTACAGCCTTGGAAACCCTGTGGGGGTTGCTATGAGTCAGAATTGACTCAATGGCATTGGGTGGGATCCCATCATTGCCTTGGAGGCCCCAGGTGGGCCATGATTACCTGGAAAGGAATCCTGGGCAGAGGAAGGAAAGAAGAAGGAAAGGAAGGAATTAATGAGGGACAGAAACCAATCATAGCCTGATATGAATGCAATTTCATATAGTTATGTATAAGTTCTACCTTTACATGTACACTCATGCCAAGTACTCACTTGGATCTGACTTGTAGTGAACCCTCCTTCAGTTTCTGAGGCATATCACTACAGAATTAGATTGCCCAATCTTCCTTCTGAGGAGTGGCTGGTAGGTTTTAACCACCAGCTTTATGGTTAGCAGTCAAATGCCTTAGCTACTATGCCACCAGAGCTCTTCATGCCAAGTAGAGGCCTTATAGTATAGCATTTAAATACATGTGCTCCAGAATCAGACTGGCCTAGATTCTGATTCTTCCTGAACTGACTGTATACAGTGTGTCAAGAATTTAATGAAAGAATACTTTTAAAAATTTTGAAGCAATATTGGATATGTAGTAAGAACTCAATATTATTAGCTACATAGGAAGAAATGCAAGCAAATTTTATTTTTTCCTGTTCTCACCACAATATTATATTTAGGACAAAGGTACTCCATGCTGTCAGAACACATTGAGAGTCTTGGGTTTAGTTCTAGACATGGCATTGGCAACCTGCAAGAGATTCCAATCAGGGAGATAAAGTGGTGAAGGATCTGGAAATCATGCCACAAAGGGAATCCCTGGAAGAATTCACTGCAAAGAGAAAATTTCATTGATACATGATGGTGGTTGAGTTCTACTAATCAAATGGGAGCTGATTTAATGAATGATTACATTTATTTCTAATAAGTAGTAGGTGGAAAGAATAGGGAGGTAGATATGACAATGAAGAGAGAGTTAACCATTGAGGTTTCCCTGCTCCAGCACTGAGCTTGCCATTGTAAAAGCTGGGGTGCTGCCTTGCAATGTTGTGAGCTCCTGTCACTGTGGAGATTCAAACCAAATCTGGATTCATTCATCAAATGCTTATGGAACATGGACCAGTATGGGGTCAGTGATCATAGCTAGGAACACAGAGATTAATGAGATGTGGATCCTGCTTTTCAGTAATTCACTCTCTAGTGGAGAAGACAGACACATAAACAAATACTAACATCAATGAGGTGTGATACATGCCAGACTAGAAATGTGTACATGGTTGTGTCAAAGTGAAGAGGTGATGGAGGAGGAGGAGAGGCGAGCAAGAGGAAGATCAGAAGATGCTCTGAAAGGTAGCTGGATCTTCAGAATCAATCATTAGGGTTCCGATGTGTGGACAACGTGATGGTATAGGTGCCTATCCAAGAAAACAGCATCTAAAACAGCATGGAGGGTATGAAATGGCTTGGAGCTTATACGACCCTGTGGACAGCTCAGCATTGCTGGAGCACAAGGTGAAAGGTAGGGTAACAGAGATGACATTGACAAGGTGAATCAGAATCCCATTTGGAAGTCTGAACTTTATGAGCTTGTAGCAGTAATAAAAGATATTAAGCAGGAGGTAACGTTAATTTTTTTTCTCTGGCTACAGCTCTCTAATTGGAAAACTACTGCAAGAGTCCTAGAGAGAAAAAATGGTGGGTTATCTGAGACATAGAGGTAAAATTGAGGGAATTCAGGGATCCTTTGGATGTAGACAAGACCACAGATAACATGCTGCGCTGCTAACCCAAAGATTGCAGGTTCAAGTCTACCTAGAGGACACCTTGGAAGAAAGACCAATCTACTTCTGAAAAAACAGCCACTGAAAATGCTATGAAGAATGGTAGTGCTCTGAGCTCAGAATTGACTAGACAGTAACAGGTTTGTTTTTTGGTTGATGATAACTAAGATGATACATGTAGGTGTGTGTAGAGGGTGGTTTTCTTTTCCCTTCCAGACAGGAAAGGGAGAAGAAGGAAGAGGAGAAGAAGGCTAGGAAGGAACCGAGTCCGGAAGCAAGCCAGACTGCAGCTCTACTCGGACCACATGGGGTTGTCATGACTAAGACTCAACTGATGGCAAGTAGTTTTTTGGATATAGTAGGTGAGGGAAGAGCCAAGGGTAGAGCAGCTCCCAAATTTCTACGGGACCATCTCTTAGGGATGCCTGAGAGGAGAGGAACTAGATAACCCAAAGGATAAGGAGAGAATTTACACTTACTGGACCGCTGCTGCATCCAGCCACTGTTATAATCTTATGTATCTTCATAACAACCCTATGAGGTAACACTTACCATCTTCATTTCAAACGAGGACATTGAAGCTATTTTAAGTGCCTAAGATCATTAAAAAAAAAACCAAAAAAAACATCAAATTCACTGCCATCGAGTCGACTCCAACTCATAGAGACCCTTCCTTGGGTTTCTGAGGCAGTATCACTACGGAAGTAGATTGCCCAATCTTCCTTCCGAGGAGTGGCTGGTGGGATTGAACCACTAGCCTTCTGGTTAGCAGTCAAATATCTTAGGCACTATGCCACCAGAGACCAAATTTGACCCAGAAGTGTCTGTGTTCCCCAAATCATGTTCTTTCCACTTGATCCTCTAAGGCCTCTTTTTACTCAAGATTTCTGAATTCTAAGCACACTAATTCTTGTCTGTTCAAAATTGAAATAAGGCAAGCCTTAGTGTAAATAATCTGACTTTATACCTAGCCTGGTTACATACTCTCTCCACATTAAAAATATTCATATAGAATATAAGCAGTACCTATAAATATTTTTCCAATAAAAGTGAGGCCATGTATTTCTGAGTGATAATACCCTGCTGCGGGCAGTGATATAAACCAGCAGGCTGAAGGCCAAACAACTTTAGCCAGCCCAGAGATTCAATAAGTTAAAATACATTTTGGAAGAGAGCTCCAGGCCAGACCTGTTTTTTTCCTTGGCAATTATATGGAGACACCTTTATTCAGCACAAGCAGACTGGCTACAAGGTGTGAATTTTTGTTTAAAGGCACACTTACAAGTCATATAGGTAAGAGTCTCATCTGAATTTCAACTAGAATTAGAGAACTTCTTTTGTTTTGTTTTGTTTTTTCCTTCTGTTTTATTAGTTGGAAATATCTATCAACAAAGACCTCACTAATGTATCCTTTCTTTCTCCTGAAGTACCCTCTCTTAACACTTTTCACTTGGGCATTTCCTGTAGGGAAGGGGTTCTTAATGGCAGTGGGGCATGATTTTGAACGCTTGAGGGCATTTGGTAATGTCTGGAGACATTTTTGCTCGTCACAGCTTTGAGTGGGGGGGCTGCTACCAGCATTTAGTGGGTGGAGACCAAAGATGTTGCTAAAAATACTATAATGCACAGCAGCACTTCTTTCCCCCAACATAAAATGTTAATAGTGCCAAGGTTAAGAAACTTGGCTATGGGGCCTTCCCTGATTCTTAAATTATATTAGTTTCCCATATGTTATGGATTGAATTGTGTCAAAAAAGATTTGTTGAAGTCCCAACCCCTGGTCTCTGTGAACATGACCTTGTTGGGAGATAGAATCTTTGAAGATCTTATCTGGTATCATGAGGTCATATTAGAGTAAAATGGGTCCTAATCCTATCTGAGCAGTATGTTATGAAAGAGGGAATGAAATGTTACACAGAGGAAGAATGGCCGTGTGACAGCACAGGCAGACATGGCTGTAGGCCAAGAAATGCCAAGGATTCCAGGAGTGAGTACAAAGGCATGGACCCATTTCTCAGAGCCTTCAGAATCAACATGGCTGATATCTTGATTTGGCCTTTTGGCCTCCAGAACTGGGAGACAATATATTTCTCTTCGTAGAAGCCACCCAATTCATGGTATTTTGTTACAGCAGCCCTAGGAAACTAATACACCAAGATATACATTTTCATAGCAGTTATTCATAACACTCATCACAGTTTGCATAAATATCGACTTGTGCTATTGTTTGTCTAACAGCTTTCTTCCCTCCTCCACTATTATCTCTACAAAGGCAGAGACAGCATGTGTGTTCCTCCACATTGTATTCCCATCAGCCATTACAGTGCCTGACACATTATTGTTGTATGCCATCAAATCTATTCCAACTCACAGTGACTCTCCATGACAGTAGAATTACCCCCATAAAGTTTCCTAGGCTGTACATCTTTATGGAAGCAGCCTTTTCTCCTGTGGAACTATTGGTGGATTCTAACCACCAACTTTTCAGTTAGTAGTTGAGAGCTTTAGCCATTGTGCTACCAGGGCTCCTTGCCTGACACATAGCAGGGGATAAAGAGTTGATGAATAAATCAATACATAAAAGCTGGGATGTGTTCAATTGGTGGGTCATGTCACAGAGATTATCTACTTCTCCACTACTTCATTTGGAATAATTAATTAAGACAGATGAATTAATTGTTTAATTAATCAATTAATTGAAAAGTATAAGCCAGGAATTATTGTTATGCATGATTCATGCTGCAGACATACATGGAACTAGTCTTGTGTAGCCATCCTCCAAGATAGCCCCTCGTCATTCACACTCCTGTGTATCCCCTCCTATGTCCGTCAGAAAGTATTTTGTGGTTTCCTTCTTCTCTTTCTTGGATCATTCACTCTCATGGAGGTCATCTGGCATGTTATGAGAAGAGGCCCACATTACAAGAAACTGAGGACTCCAGCTAATAGCCCTGTGAGGGAGTCATGTTGGAAGCAGATCGTCCAGTCCCAGCCAAGCCTTCAGATGACATAGCTCTAGTTCATGTGTGGACTGCAACCTTGAGAGAGACCCTGAGACAAGGCCACCCAGCTAAGCTGCTCTAAAATTCCTGACCCTCAGAAGCTGTGTGAGATGAAGAAATCTTTGTTGTTTTATGAAAGAAAACAAATTAAACAAAGAAAAGGGATTTTCTCAAATACTGGGTTGTGGAGTCAGGGCTGAGTTTGAAATTTTAGATTTACTCTTGTAGCTGATCCTGAGCAAGTTACTTAACTGACTTATTTCCATCACTTTTAAAACAAGAATACTGGCTTTTACATGATTAGAATAAAACCGAATGATATGTATTGGGATGAGTAAAAGATAAATGAAGAGATATTGGGTTTTTTGGAGGGAAGAGGGAAGGCATTACTGTGAACTCTTAAAATGAGTATTAAAAGTATCCTCTTATTTCTGAGTTCTGAGCTTCCTTCCTCCAGGGAGAAATTAAGAATTGGATTTTTAGACTCTAGCTACACCTCACAAAAAAGGGGAAGAAGTCCTTTGTGCTTCAGCAAGAACATGAGACGGGTGCAGCTTGACCTTGAACACAAAGGTCCTGCTAGGCTGGGGGAGGACAAGCTGCATTCCAGGGGCAGAGACTTGATTACCTGATGGTAGGATGGAGACAGTGTGAGTACCCAGAGCAGCAGCCTCAGGAATTGGAGCCATGGCCAATGTTCTGCTTGCTGAGCCTGGTGAAGTGGGAGTGGATGCCACCACCAAAGTTTCTAGGCTCCTTGGACCTGGGTCAGTCCATCTCAGAGACAACCTAGAGGGACTAAACACCAAAGATCCTTCCTGAACCTCCCTGTAGTGAGTGAGTCAGCCTGGGATTCTTTTAAGACCCTAAGTGGGGGGCCTAACAAAGTTTCATTCAATTCAGACAAGTAAAAGAAACTTGACATGTCTTGTTTCTGGCTGCCATTGAGCAAGTAATAGAGAACAGATTTAAACACCACCTAGCTCTGGTAGCATAGTACCAAGGCACTTGACTGCTAACCAGGAGGCTGGCGGTTCAAACCCACCAGCCACTCCTCGGAAGGAAGGTTGGGCAATCCTACTTCTGTAGTGATAACTGCCTCAGAAACCCAAGGAGGGGTCGCTAGGAGTCGGGGCCAACTCGATGGCAAATAACAACAACAACAACAACTGGTGGTGTAGTGCCTTAGGCATTTGACTGCTAACTAGAAGGCTGGCAGTTCAAATCCACCAGCCACTCCACAGAAGGAAGACTGGGCAATCTACTTCCATAAAGATTTATCACCTTGGAAACCCAAAGGGGGTTTCTATGAGTCAGAAACAACTTGATGGCAATGAGTTTGTTTTTTTTGTTTAACATGCAATTGAGTGTCATTGATTTCATTTTCATTTTATTATTATTATTTTTTTAATTTAACATGCAATTGAGTGTCATTGAAGTAGAGTAACTTAATCATTGATATACAGTCTAGGCTCTTCCCAGTAGAAGGGTTCCTAATCCTGTGATGCCCCAAACATGTCAACATCTGATTGCCAAGGCCTCCACTGGCCTTCTCTTTCCTTTCCTGCCATGATGGGTGGTAGCCAGAGGAGGATGCACTTCCCTGGCCACAGCGCCACATCCTGCTCTGTCCACCTGCCCCAAGTGCTCCCTAGGTTCCCAGCAGCTTTCCAGTGGTTCTAATCCCACTGTTGTAGCTGGTGCCAGCTCTCCACTCCCAAGGCTAATTTGTTCTCACCAGGCTCTACATTTTTCATCTTATCTGCTTCCATTTCAGTGAATTCCAAGGGAGGCAATCTTGCTTAAATTCACTCAGCTTTAACACACAAACATTTCTTCCCCTACATTCCTTAGATTCTTAGACCTTGCAGGAGAATGTCTTTGTTCCTTCTCTCTATTCCAGCTGTGAGTCAACTAAGGATCTTAAAGATAAGAGGGCTGTTAGCATATATCAAGGAAAAGAAAAAAAAAAAAGTAAAATAATAGGTTTATATAGAAAAATAGAGGTTGACATTTTCTCATGATGGAACGAGTTTATTTTACTAATCTTTCTTCTGATGCTTTCTCAAAAAAAAAAAAAAAAATCATTTTTCTTTCCTTAACTCTTATATTTACCTTAAAAAACCCCTGTGATGTTGTAGTGACCCATAGTCTCCTTGGTTTAGCATATGAAACAGAGGGGTTAGAGAGTCAGATAGAGCTCATTTTGGTTTCCAGAAGAACCTGCTTCCTTTTCTCCACATGCCTAAAGATTCAGAGCTCCACAATGTAATGATGGGGAAAAGCCTGCACTGGCCCTGGAAACTAGAAAGAAGTACTCTTCCTCTACAAGGAACTTTGAAGAATGTTCATGAGGTAGGATCAGAGGGGTGGAATTGAAAGGGACATGGACAGCAAACTCAATAGTGTCATCTGTTCTAACTCTTGTTTTGATAATGTAAGCTTGTTTCAATGTGGTGGATATATTAGGAAACAATTTGAACACAATGCAAATTTTGTGTTTGATTATGTGTGATTTCATACATGAGATTTCATATGTGAAACACTAGGTGACTGCAGAAAACTGCACCCAGATGAATCCAGCCACATAGGAGTACACACAAGATACACAATGCACTTACCCTAAACATTGACATGCTTTCTCAGGTCACCATGTGTGTTGTCAGCCTCATGCACCCACACCTGTTGATACAACTTTCCCTTGGATTTCAAACAACCTTCTTTCCATCACTTCACAATAACTTCCCACACCCATAGCCACTCAAAGCATACTTGAAGTCTCTTTCAAGCTAAAATACTTTATTGAAATATTTACGTATTTCTTAACCATTTAACATGTATAAAACAAAACTGTCCTACTGTTTTTATAAAGTACTTTTTTATGTGTTAGGAGATCTGGTAGCTTAGTGCCTAAGGCATTTGACTGCTAACCAGAAGGCTGGTGGTTCAAATCTACCAGCCACTCCTCGGAAGGTTGGGAAATCTACATCTGTGGAGCTACCACCTTGAAAACCCAAGGAGGGGTCGCCATGAGTCAGATCCAACTCAACAGCAGCGCGTTGTGTTGTGTTGCATTTATTTTTGTGTTAGGAGCTCTGGTGGCATAGTGGGTAAAGCATTTGGCTGCTAACTAAAAATCTCAGGCATTTGAATCCACCAGCCACTCCTCAGGGGAAAGATGAGGCAGTCAGTCTGCTTGCGAGGAGATTTACAGCCTTGGAAACCCTATTAGAGCAGTTCTACTCTATACTAAAAGGGTTGCTATGAGTCAGAATAAACTCAATTACAGCGGGTTTGGTATTTTTTTTTTTGGGGGGGGTGGCAAGTTTAATTTTGTGTTCTTATTTTGTTAGACCCCTAACCTCATGTTCTACATAAGCTCTGCAGATTTTATTGCGGAAATTTGCATAACACAAAAGTTGCTTAGGAATGCATGCACTGTTCCAGAACTGACACTATTTCCAAGTGCCCGGGAAAAGGGAGTGGCTATTGACACAATCCCACTGGGAGACTCAAGGAAGCCGGGAGATGTGGAAACAACCTGCAAGATGCCCAGCCAGGCAGGGTTTGTCTCAAATGAACAGGCAAGAGACAAAAGGCATCGAGTCAACAGCAATATATATATTTTTTCTTATGGTATATGTCCCAGAGTTGGAAAAAGGATAGAAAAAATGAAAATTTGATAACATCCCTTCAAAAACCATAAAGATGTGCTTATCCTTGGCAAAGACATACTTATTGTCTATGTCCTGTCCACCTCCCCCCCTCTTCTCCCTTCTTCCATTTAGGCAAAGACTGGTTTGGTTGGGAATTCCCCCTTCTCTTTGTGGCCATGCACTCAGCCAATGCATATCCTCATCTCAGGGATAAACACTGAATAATCCCAGCCAGTGCTGATAACTCTATTTCCTTTCCAGTGATTAGTTCAGGGGCCAGGCATGTGACTCGGTTCTAGTCAATGAGATGTGAGGAAAAGTTTACTTTCAGGAACATCTGCTCAGGTGAAAAAAGGAAACTCTTAGGAAGGGCTATTGTGATGTCCACAAGTGATGTGTGAGATTGCAGCAGCTATCTTCTGGCTGTGAAGACAACCTGCTTGAGGGACAAAGTTGACACAGTGGCATGGACCTAGCAAAAAATCTGGGTCCATGATGATGTTTTTGAAAGAGAAATTCAGCAACTCCAAAGCATAGAATATCTTAACATATGTTGTTCTATGACACAATATATTTTTCATATTAAGTCACTTTGAGATGATTCTCTGTTACTTGTTGTTGAAAGTATCCTGATTATTATACTGTTTAGCAATACTCCTTTCAATTCTTTTGAAATAAAAATGTTTTTGAATAAAAACTATGAGCGAAGATTAATATATAGGGAAATCCATTGAACCATTACTTACAATAATGAAAACTGGAAAAACCTAAATGTCCAAGATCAGCAGATTGGCTAAACAAGTGAAATTTATTTTATACATTCCTCTGAAGCTACTGAAATTTTAGTATAAATGTATTGATAATGCAAAATGTTCAAAATATTTTTGCTCCCTCTTCTTTTATTGAACTCTCCTGTCAGAACCATAAAATTTAATGTTCTACCTACTCTAAGTCTGCTGAACAGTTGCTGAGAAAAACACAGAACCATGCTAATTAGTCTCATTGTAACTTCATGTCCACTAACTTCAAGTCTATTTTGACAGAGAGTTCCACATTCCTTATGCCAGTCACGTTCCTATACTCCCAAACTATTTTCTCCTTTGTAGAGTATTTCCAAACCTTCAACACTTCCTCCCCACTCTTGGCTCTTTGCTGATATTTTACCAAGAAGATGGAAGCTCCAACTGCTCTAACCTTGACATCTGCCAACTTTTCTGACTCTTTCCCCAGACAATCTGCCTTCCCCTCATTTCTATGGAGAACAAACACTCTAACCTGTATCTGAGGCCAATTCCTCACTTATCAAAAGACATTGCAATAGTCTACCATCTCTGGGATCAATTTCTACCTTTCCATTGTATAAGTCCCATCAGCTGTTATATTTTCCCATGTTTAAAAAAATACATAGAGATCCTCCTTTTAATCACATAGCTCCTCCAGCTACTGTCTCCTTTCTCTGACCCCTCTGTATTCACTCTATTCAATTCCTCTCCCCCTATACTCCCTTGCACCCACTTGAATCAGATTTCAATACTCATGAGAGAAACTGCTAATATTAAGTCATCAGTAAACTCCACATTACTGAATTATATATGGAGTCCAATATTTACTGAATACTTACTTTATACTAGTTCCTTATTTTGTGCCTCATCAAAATCACAACAGCTTAGGAAATAGACTAGTACCTTCATTTTCTATAAGGGTAAACTGAGCTTCTACTGCTCATTTGTCATACTGTGGTGGCTTCTGTCTTGCTGTGTTGCTAGAAGCTATGCCATTGGTATTTCAAATACCAGCAGGATCTCCATGGAGGGCAGGTTTCAGCAGAGCTTCCAGACTAAGACAGGCTACGAAGATGGACCTGGCAATCTACTTCTAAAAAGACTGGCCAATGGAAACCTTATGGATAGCAGAGGGACATTTCCTGACACAGCACCAGAAGATAAGCCACTGAGGTTGAGCACTAATGACTGAAGAAGATATGAGGTATGGGAGGACCTCTCAGGAAGAAGCTAGAGATCACTGAAAACACAAGAAAGAAAGGAAAGACCAAAATGGATGCCACAGAGACTCTGAAACTTGCTCATGGAATAGCTAAAGCAAATGGAAGAAATGATGAAATCAAAGAGCTGAACAGAAGACTTCAAAAGGTATCCCAAGAAGACAAAGGAAAATACTGTAATGAAACATGAAAAGACCTGCAATTAGAAAACTACAAGAGAAGAACACACTTGGCATTTTACAAGCTGAAAGAACTGAAGACAAAAAAAAAAATCAAGACTTGAGTTGCAATGTTGAAAGATTTTATGTTTAAAATGTTGAATGATGCAGGAAGCATCAAAAGAAGATGGAAGGAATACACCAAGTCACTGTACCAAAATGCATTGGCTGGTGTTCAACTCTTTCAGGAGGTAGAATATAATCAATAACTGATGGTACTGAAGAAAAAAGCCCAAGCTGCACTGAAAGCACTGGTAAAAGAAAACAAGGTTTCAGCAAATGATGGAATACCAATTGAGATGTTTCAACAAACAGATGCAATGCTGGAAGTGGTCACTTGTCTATGACAAAAATTTGGAAGACAGCTACCTTCCCAACCAGCTGCAAGATATAAGTTCTCACTCCAAAGAAAGGTGATCCAACAGAATGAAAAAATTATCACACAATATCATTAATAGGCACTGGCAAAAAACAAGGCTCCAGGAATTGATAGAATACTCTTTGAAGCATTTCAACAAATGGATGCAGCAGTGGAGGTGCTCACTTGTTTATGCCAAGAAATTTGGTAGACAGCTACCTGGTCAACCAATTGAAGAGATCCATATTTGTGCCCATTCCAAAGAAAGGTGATCGATCCAAAAGAATGCAGAAATTGTTGAACAAGATCATTAAAATCATACACAAGTAAGATTTTGCTGAAGATAATTTAAAAATGGTTACAGCAGTATTTTGATGGGGACCTGCTGGAAATTCAAGCTGGATTCAGAAATGAACATGGAACTGGGGATATTACTGCTGATGTCAGATGGATCTTGGTATTTTCAGTAGCCTCATATGCATGTGAGTGCTGGATAATGAATGAGGAAGATCACAAAAGAATTGATGCTTTGGAATTATAATGTGGGAGAAGAACATGGAATGTACCATGGATTGCTGGAAGAGCAAACAGATCTGTCCTGGAAGAAGTACAGCCAGAATGCTCCTTGGAAATGAGGATGTTATCAGTAGGAATTAATCCCTGGAAAAGGACATATCATGCTTGGTAGAAAGTCAGTGAAAAGGAGGAAGACAAAATGGATTGACACAATGGCTGCAACAATGGGCTCAAGCTTAGCAACAATTGTGAGGATGGTGCGGCACTGGGCAGTGTTTGTTTCATTCTGTTGTACATGGGTCACTGTAAGTCAGATCTGACTTGATGGCACCTACCACAAAACTGAGCTTTGGGAAACATAATTAAATTGCTTCTTGTTATAACTAGAAAGTGGCAGAGGTGGGAAGCAATCCAGTTTTATCTAGTTTGAGTCTCATGTCTCAAGGGGTGTGTGTGCATTCATGGGTGTGAATGTGCATGTGTCTGCACAAAAAATAGGAAAATAGAAAGACCCAATGTACAAATCTGTAAAAACTCATGGTGAGAAAAGTGAAAGTAAATTAAAATAGTGAGATAGTCTCTCTCTCTCTCTTTTTTCTTTTTTACTTTATTGACAAAAAAATTAAGCAATGATACTCATAATATGCTAACAAAATGATCATTTATGTGTGGAAAGATTTATGTGCAAGAATTTTCATCACAGCACTGATTATAAGAGTGAAAAATTATTTAGTAAAAGGAGCTGGTTAAATAAATTATATGCATCCAAACAATGGAATATTATGTTGTCATTAAAATAATGTAAAAGATTATTTAATGAGATATGAAAATGATGAGTATTATGACATGAAAAATTCAGGTTATAAAATATCATGTATAGTAGAATACCAATTATGCATCAACAAGAACAAAAATATTCTGTATATATTTCTATTTAAATATTAAAACTTGAGAAGTAAATTTTAATAATTGTTTCAGCACAGGAAATTATGTGTGATGATTTTCAATTTTATATTTATGTATCATTTTATATAAAAAATTATAGGACTGAAATAGATACTTATTGTTACTCCAATCCTTACAGCTTAAAACAATGATCTATTCTTTCTCAATCTTTTGTGGGTCAGTAAACTGGAGCATTTTTCAGCTAGACTGGCTTGGGATAACTCATTCAGCTGGTGTCACCTAAATGCTCAAAAATGCTCATCCAGGGTTGGAGGGTCCAAGATAGCCTCACTGACATGTCTGGAAATTGGTGCTGATGATCTGCTGGGGGTCGGGTGGTACAAACATTAAGCACTTGGCTGCTAAATAAAAGGTTGGCAGTTCAAGCCTACCTAGTGGTTATCTGCTTTTATTAAGGCTATAGTCATGAAAACTCTATGGAGCAATTTTACTCTGTCACAAATAGGGTCACTCTGAGTTGGAATCGACTTGATGGCACCTAACAACAACATGTGCTGCCGCACTTTGATTCTCTTCATTTGATTTTTCACTCTCCAGGAAGCTAGACTGAGCTTTTCATAGAAGGATGGCCTCAGGTTCCAAGAGGGCGAAACTGGTCATTTTGATACTTTTTAAGATCCAAATGGGAGCTCTGGTGGCGTGGTGCCTAAGGCATTTGACTGCTAACCAGAAGGCTGGTGGTTGAAACCCACCAGCCACTCCTTGGAAGGAAGGTTGGGCAATCTACTTCCATAGTGATACTGCCTTGGAAACCCAAGGAGGGGTTGCTATGAGTCAGGTCTGACTCAACAACACACAACAACAACAACAACAAGACCTAAGTTCCAAACACAAATATCTTCTCTTCTCCCATAGTCCATCTGTCAGGCAAATCATGATGTCTGCACAGATTTAAGGGAGTAGAGAGCTAGACTCCACCTCTTGTTGGAAAGACGGCAACGACACATTGCTGAGGGACATGACCACAGACAGGGTAATGTAATTTATTGACAGTCATTATTATAACACTCTAAGCAATCTCATAGATTAACCATTTATAACAAATTATTAATTTTTTCCCCAATTCAATGAACCATCTCAGGAGCCTCTCCTAAACCCAGTGTAGGTTTATCTATTGGTTTAGCAGTCTGGCTTTTCTGATGACTGGTGAGGTAGACCCACCAGGGCTTTATTATGCACAAAGAGCACAGTGGGGTCATCGTTGTCATTTATTATAACAGCAAAGATAGTCACAGCCATGACATTATAGTCAGGGATCATGGGTTAGTGTCTGGGGAGGAGTTTCCTGAATATGATGTGAAGTTTGTATTTAGATTTCCCCAGAGACACACATCTGAGTCCAAGGATAAGAAGGATGGGCATGAGGGTAGGATAAAAATTATTTTGATTATTTTGAGTGGATTTCATGGCTTAATAATGGAGCTGATAATGGTAGCATAATTGGTCTCAATGTTTGGACTATCAACCATCTCTCTAGGCAGAGATGGAAGAGCCTGCCCCTGTGAGCATCAGAATGTTGGGTCAGACATTGTGATTAGGTTTGTGTCAGCGTCTTCCAAGGAGATCCAAAAGCATCCACTGGTACTCTAGAGGTCATCACCCTCTGACCTTGTGCAGTGATAGGAGAAGCCACCTGCAATGCCACAGCAAGGGAAGACAGAAGTGGTAATGCTAGCTGGTAGTCAAGAAGTCTAGATGGCAAATGACAAATAGCACCAGGGTCACCTGGGGAGTTTAAAATAGGGATTCCCAAAGCCTATTCTGGGAGCTCTGGTGGCGCAGTGCCTAAGGCACCTGACTGCTAACCAGAAGGCTGGTGGTTCAAACCCACCAGCCACTCCCTGGAAGGAAGATTGGGCAATCTACTTCTGTAGTGATACTGCCTCAGAAACCCAAGGAGGGGTCGCTATGAGTCAGACCTGAATGAGTCTGGTGTAGGGCCAATGAATTTACCTCTTGATAAGGTAATACTCCTCAGACAATTCAGATGCTCAAGCAGGTTTTGGAACCTCAGGATTAGACACAGACTATGTGGCTGAGGGCTCAGGCCAGTTGTGAGGAATGTTGGAGAGAAGCTGATTTCCTGCTAGCCCTTGGCTGTGCAGCCACATAGCTTTGAGACTGTTGCTGTGCCCTGGCAGGCATGGGGTGCATTTAATGTCTATTCCTGCACAACTTCTCTGACAATACAGTTAAATACAATTGTGTCAGTTTCTAGCCATCATTATATCACTTTCACCCTGAAAAATGTACTGTGATCTTCAAATACCTGACTTAGAAAATGAATTTAGCAATATTACCTTTTGTAAATGGAGGATGACTTGTAACTTGGTTGCCTTAGCAACAAATTGTATTGCACATTAACAATTGAGTCCAGATGGTCATTCCAGGCAGACAAGAAAACCCAGCCTTGGTCCACTTTGGAATCTATCATCAATACTGTCCGTGTCAGTTCTTACGGTTGCCTTTAACTAACTCAGAGCCATGGGCATTTCCAGGGCGGGATTAAGTTTTTACTGAAGAGGCAGCAATATAGAAAAAAACTGGTGATTGACTTTTAAAACAAAGCTATTCTAGTGTCTGATTCAGGACCATTGTTGTTAAAATCATATGACATTTCAATATAGAGTCTTCTCCTCTAGCCAAACATTGCTCTCGGATGGGCACAGTTGATTGATTGGTTGATTCATTTATTCAAATATTTTTATTGAGAAGTCATTTTTTTTTTTTTTTTTTTTTTTTTTATTGTGACTTGGGTGAAAGTTTACAGAGCAAATTCTTTCCATACAACAGCTCACATACACTTTTTTTTTTTTTTTTTTTGCCAGGCTCTGTGTCAGGCCCTGGGGATTCAAGTATAGCTGTCATAATTTCTGCCTTCAAGGAGTTGGAGCCTAGAACGGAGATGGTATTTAAATTACAGGTGTGTGGAGTGAGAAGGAACAGCATAAAGGTGTTTGCAGACCTGGGGGAGTGCAGAGGAGCCCAGGTGAGGATGGGATTGTGCCTCTCTGAATAGGTCAAATAGGTGTCCTCTTGCTGGATAAGGGAAACTGTGCAGAGAGAGAAAAGGATGAAGGAGCATGCTTGCAGAAAGAATGCATTTGCAAAGCCCAGAAGAACTGGAAGCGCACAGTGCATTCAGCACATCCAAGCACTCTGATGTGTTGAGGTATGTGCAGAGAAAGGAAGGGCCTAGGTGCCTGGGTTGTAGGTAAGGCCTGTCTGTTTGTCATACTGTAATGGCTTACATGTGGCTGTGATGCTGGAAGCCATGCTACTGGTATTTCAAATAGCAGCAGGGTCATCCACGGTGCAAAGGTTTCAGCTTCCAGACTAAAAGAGGCTGGGGAGAAAGGACTGGTGATTTATTTCAAAAAATTAGCCAATGACAAGGCTTTAATTACAACAGAACACTGCTACTTATTTGCTTTGGATACATCATCTAGAAAGATCCATCGCTAGAGGAGGACATCATGGTGATGATGTAGAGGGCCAACGAGGGCATGGGATGGACTTGAGCATGCAAGTGAGGATGGCACAGGACCAGGCAACGTGTCATTGTGTTGTACATGAGGTCACCATGCGTTGGAGTCGACTCAATCTTTTGAGCAAGTGGTGGTATCACGTGTCTGACAGAAACATAAGAATGAATTAAAAGAAGACAAAAAGTGGTATAAAGCTATTTCTGTTGTTGGAGCAAGAGAGCAGTAGTGGGATGGGAGGGGATTCTTAGTGGCCAGGTGGATGTAGGAGTGGAGCAAAGCAATGGGGTCCAGGTTGCTCCAGGTCTGTGGCTTGCGAGTGTCGGGTCTACTTCTCACCAAGACAGGAAGACAGGAGGAGCAGAAACAGTTTTGATAAGCTGATGCGCAGACTTGGATTTCAATTTGGTAGAACTAAATATTAAATGTCAAAATGGTAAAAGAAAAAAAAGAAAGCTTTTCTCTCTCAGGGTTGACATCTTAATTCATTGCAGGCTTAATGTCTCAGAAGCATACCGATTTACCCCAGCCCTTCTCTCAGTCTATCCACCAGCCCTTGTGAACATTCCCTGACAAAACAAGATGAAGAGAAACTTCTGCAAATCAACCCATCATTTAATGAAAACCTTGGCAGCATGGTAGAGAGCTGGGTAAGTGGAGAAAGTGATGATAATGATACTAATAATATTTATATCATATTCTGTTCTTTTCAAAATCCTTCCAGCCAATCCATCTCATTGTATTAAGAAGCTTTGAGGAGAAAAGCAACAATTATTTTTCAACCAGTTGCCATCGAGTTGATTCTGACTCATGGCAATCTCATGTGTGTTACAGCAGAACAGGGCTCTGTAGTGTTTTCAATGTCTGAGTTTTGTAAGTTAATCACCAGGTCTTTCTTTTGAGGTGCCTCTGGGTGGTGGCGTAGTGCCTAAGGCATTTGACTACTAACTAGGAGGCTGGCAGTTCAAACCTTCCAGCCACTCAATGGAAAGAGGACTGGGCAATCTACTTCCATAATTTACAGTCTTGGAAACCCAAATGAGTCAGAATCAACTCCATGGCAGTGAGTTTCTTTTTTTTCTCCCCCTGGGTAGACTCAAATCGCCAACCTGTTGCTTACCAGCTGAGCACATTAACTCTGTACATCATCCAGCATCTCCAACCACCATTTCACAGGTGAGGATACACACACACACAGACCCACAAAGACCCACAAAGGCACATACAGAGCAGTAGTGGAGCGTTACGGGGAGAACTGGACTGAGTCAGAGCCAGTTTAAAACAGCATCCCTGCAGTTGATGCCTGTGCAGGAACTTGAAGAAGTCATTGTTATCTCCAAGCCCAATGCAATCTCTCTGTGAAATGGGGTTAGTAATACCGTTCTGTGTACCACCTGCTCTCATGGGTGTACCCCACCACTGACTTACCTAAAAGATAGTTTAAAAGTCAGGCATCATGGCTGTCATGGAGGCACGTTACTGGAACATGCCCTAAGCCTCTGAAACTATCTCAGTGTTACTTTTTAAGAGCATATTAAAAATATTTCATACATTTCTTCTTGACTGAGTGGGATGGGGATGGAGTATCTCTGATATCCATGCCCTCCAGTTTGTCCTGCTGGTTACAGTTGGTGGACATCTGGCCTGCCTGAGGTAATCAGATCCTTTGTCCTTGGAATTTGGCCACTGTGATTCTAATCGAAAGGAACTCTGGTGGCACAGTGGTTAAAGCATTCAGCTGCTAGCCAAAAGGTCTATGGTTTGAACCCACCAGCTGCTCCATGGGAAAAAGATGAAGCAGTCAGCTTTCATAAAGATTTACAGTTTTGGAAACCCTATAGGGCAGTTCTACTCTGTCCCATAGAGTTGCTATGAGTTGGAATAGACTTTATGGCAGTGAGGCTTTTTTTTTTTTGGTTTGATTCCAATCAGCTAAGAGGTGTTATTCAGGGTAGGAGCAGCACATTCTGCCAGGTGAAGGTGGGAGGAAGAGAAAGGTGATCAGGGCAGAGAATGAAGCAGGTTTGCAGGGAAGGCAGACCAGCTGTGGCGAGAGAGGGAACGAGAAAGACTGAGATAGGTAGAGTCAGCTGCTGCCTCAGTTTCTGGGGTGGGGTTTGGTTCCCCAAAGCTTCCCTTGAAGCTTGAGATTTGTGAGGTGCACTTGTACCTTTGCAGCCAATCTCTCCCTTGATTAAGCCAGGTGGAGTGGGTTTCTAGTATTTGCAACCAACCAAGCCTGAGCTAAAACAGATGAGGGTCTATTTTCAGATAATTGGGCCCAAGAGGCTGTAGACAAGCATGTAACCAACATATTTGTGAAAAATGTAAAGAAATTAACATGCTGATCCTGAGAAAGATGCCCTGCTTTCTAGGGGAGGAGAGAGCTGGAAGAAAGGGGAAAATCCATGGAATCCCTGAGACCCCAGAACTCAGCCAGATTTGGGATTGAGTTGGAACCAGAGATCTACTTCCAATAACATGCAGGCTTTTGGAGAGAGAGAAAATATGGAAGAATGTCCCCAGAGAAAGGAACGGTGAGAGCACATAACAGAGAAGGGGCCTCAACAGTCTGGTTTTCAACTAAAGAAAAGAGATAATAATGCACAGTGTGGATAATAAGGCACTTAATCTTAAGGAACTTGCAGTGTTTGTGAGATCTGCCATTGCTCACACTGTCTTGTGTCTTCACTCCCTCGGGGAGGACTGTAGTGTGTGTGCATGTGTGTGTGCACGCATGCGAGTGTGTGCTCATGTACACACTCTTGGATGTATTCATGCATCAATCAGCACATGGGTTTTGTGAGGACGACAATAGTATTTGCTTCTGTGAATAGCTCAAACAGGCAGCTATATGACAATGACACAATTTTAACAGGATATTTTGTTTTATTATTCTAAATGCAATACTTATGGTATTGAATTTTGGAAACACATAAAAGGAGGAAAAATAGTGTTGGTCCTATTACCCAAGATAGCCACTGTAAATATTTCCATGCATTTCTTTCCATTTTTTATTTTCCTTTTGCCTATTCATTTTTACATACTTGCAGTCATTCTGGATACAAAATTTTGTATTCTGCTTTTATCATTTATGTTATTATATAAACCTGTGTCGTCAATTCTTGAAGCTCTTCATAAATATTTTCAATGACTCTATAATATCCCATTGTGTGTGTGTACCATCATTTACCTAAACCTTTCTCAATTTCTTGATACTTCAGTATTTTCATAATTATTGATGCCATAGTGATTAGCTTTTGAACCCTATGCTAGTCATGTATTGTCAGCTGCTTCACAGTTACTACTTTTACTAGTACCATTTGAGAATTACCTTTTTAGGACCTGTGGGATTATAAATGGAGGCTAGCTGGTACAAGAAGTTTACAATCAACTACTAACCTAAAGATTGGTGGTTCGTACCCACCAAGTGGCCCCACGGAAGAGAGGCCTGCCACACTGCTCCTGTAAAGATTACAGCTAAGAAAACCCTATGGAGCAGTTCTCCTCTGTAACATGTAGGGTTTCTGTGAGTCAAAATTCACTTAAAAGCAAGAAGTTCTGTTTTGTTTGAGGGAGATATTAAAAAAGTTAACCTCAGGGTTAAGTTTTAATATTAGAGAGATTAATTTTTTTTATTGTGATTTGGGTGAAAATTTACAGAGCAAATTCACTTTCCATACAGCAGTTCACATACACTTTGTCTCATGACAGTGACCACAATTTACCACAATGTAACAGCTCCCCCCAACTTCCTCCCGATAATTACCTTTTCCCTGTGTCCATCCCTCCATGCACTCCTGCCCCCTGAGCTGTCTCCTTGTGCATAAGCAGCCCTTCTTTCTCCCATGATTGTTCTCTCCAAGGAGTGTATCTACCTCAGGTAAATGTTCAACTCATATGCCTGTCTATTGTTTGGCTGGGTTCAATTCCAGACCTGAAGGGCAGCTAGGGGCCATAGTGTCAGTGGTTCCATCAGGCTCTATCAGACAAGCAAACCTGCCCCCCCCCCTTTTATTTTCTCCAAATGATTTTGAGTTTTGTTCCACATTTTCTCCCTCAGAGAGATTAATTATTTTCTGAGTTGAAGATTTTCAGTCTTTAAATGCTCCTTTCACTATGCAAACATATTAAGTGATACTTTGGGACAAGTCTGCCCTGTTCAGTGAGCAGATCCATACATTAAGCCTTGCAGAAAGATGTCTGGGGCTTAGGGCCTATCTGTCTCAACCTTCCCACCACTACTCACTCCCCTCCTCACACCTGTCCTTACCTCACTCAGTCTCAGTAGTAATGCTTTCTGGGCCAAGCCCCATCCAAGCCAGTTCAGTTGGTCCAGGTGACCTATCTTCACCAATTAATAGTGCTGCTTTTTGTACATGGGAAAATACTGGGCTCTTTTGGTTTCACTGAGTGGTAGTCCAGTCTTCACTCCTCTCAGCCCTCTGGGTAATTGCCTTGGTTTTCAAAAAAGTTCCAATTCCCAAACTCAGTTTAGAACCTCTCATTCCGAGCCCCAGACCAATAAGAGCCCTGGCTCTGGTGAGTTCCCTCTTCATGCCCACATTCAATCTTATGCTCCATGGAGAATACAATGCATCAGAGGCTGGCTAGATGTCCACCAATCCCAGCTCTTCTTCTGACACACAGATTTGCAGTTTAATATGACCACGTGACTCAGTTCTCCACCAACAAAAAGTGGGTGGAAATGATATGTAGCACTTTTAGATCTGGTTCATAAAACACCCTATGGAATCCACTACCCTCTCTCTCTTCCCTTATCTGCCAGGTAGATCGAGCAGAGGACTCAGAAGCCCCAGGAGATGATGGAGACACCAAATAAACATACCCTGAGTTCTTGCACATCAGAGTAAAGATATCATGCCCACCACCCTTCCAACATTCATTGAGCTGTGGGGTAAATGAGAAACAATCATCACTGTGCAAAATCTCCGAGATTTTGCCCAACCTTCCTTCCGAGAAGGAATTCTTCTAGTCTTAACACTTTTTGATTAAAAAAAAAAAAAATTACAAGGAACATGACAACTTCAAAGATAAGGGATTGAAAAGTCACTTGAAATTAATACCTAAAAAGATATGAGGTATAATGGTCATTAAACAATTTAGAAGTCAAACATGTAAAACAAAAATTCCTGGGAACAAAAAGAGAATGTCATAAACACAACTGAAGTATGAGATTTTAATATTTTTTTTCAGAATTTGACAAACGAGATAAAAATAAGTACACACAGAGAAGATTTGATTAATAAAATTATATTCATTCATACATACATGATACATCCCAATGCAACCAAACCTGTTGCTGTTGAGTGGATTCCAACTCACAATGACAACTGCCCCATAGGATTTCCAAGGTCTGTCGACACATAACAACAACAACAACAATCTATATGAAAGCAGACTGAGACATCTTTCTCCCATGGAGTGGCTGGTGGGTTTGAACTGCTGAATTTTTGGTTAACAGCTTAGTGCTTAACCAACGTACCACAAGGGCTCCTTTTACATACCTACATACACATAGATTATGTATCATGTAGCACACTTATGCACTCGATGAAGTTGAAGTCCTATGAATAGAAGACATACACTCTTTCCTTGTATCTTTGGATGTATCTAAAATTTGATCATTATTTGGCTAAACAAGAAATCATAATTAGTACTACCAAAGGAGTAATTTTACAGGTCACATTTTCTAACCAGCAGCTAATCTACTTAAAATGAAATAATTTATTTGAAATTAAACAACTTTAAGATAAATACCCAACCATGGCTTAAACAGGTGACCAAAATAGAAATTAAAAACTATCTAGAAGTAATGAAGAAATAAAAGAGAGAGAGA
>NW_006921607.1:20838889-20840163 GCF_000298275.1 Orycteropus afer afer
AGCATCATATTTGAAAATCTAGAGAGTGATGTTTTTCTAGCGGGGTGGTAAAAAAATTCAACCAAGGAGTGGAAACCCTAATGGGATATACAACCATGAGCTAGTTTAAAAAAGTTATTCAAACATCTTTTATTAAAAATACCTCAAGTCTTGATCCTTCTTTGACTAGTTGCTTTTTTTAAATATAGCTTCTAAAGACAGATAGTTGTAATGATATTTAAATTATTTAAGTCCATTGAAAAATAAGGAAAAGTCCCCCATTCATTTACGAATCAAATATAATCTTAATGTCATAATGTGATGCAGATAAAGCAAAAAAATAAAACCAGAGATCAGTTTCACTTATGAAAACAGATGGAAAATTTAAAACAAATGGAATTCATCATTGCTTCAAAAGGATAAACCATGACTAAACAAAAATCATTCCAAAGATGGTTCAGCAGCAGCAAATATATCAAGATAATATATTACAATGAGAAATTAATGGGGAAAGCCATATGCTTGCCTCAATAGATGCTGTAGGGACATCTGTTTTTATGCTACCCATTCTCTGTTTCACTTATTCTGGTAACTGAAACCAAGACTTTCCCCAAGGGAAGCACCTGCTTCTCTCCTCTCAGTGGATGTGTATTGGATGGGACTCTACCCTGGCTCCAGAGAAGAGCTTTTGATCGAAGGCTGAGCCAATCAGCACATCCAATTCCCCTGGTTTCAGTGGTCCACTTATTCAGAGGTAAGTCTATGACCCTAGTGAAGCCAGTGAGATGTAATATTTCCTGTGACTCCTGGGAATACCTATCATCTTTCTCCTCACTGGGTTGGAAGCTCAATGGATGTCAGTCATAGAGTTGCTGCATCCTATGAAGTGACCACAAAGGGAGAATCTGTGAGATATCCTTGATCCTGGTGACATAGTAGGAGCCCCTCCAGCCAACCAGCCTCAAGTTAGCCTTATCTTGGGGGTTTTTAGGTATTTGCTTTTTGCTTTCAGTTTGAGTTAGATTTCCTGGTAATTGTCACAGAGGAAGTCTTCATTGATATATATGCCAAGATACATTTCATAAAATCCAGTAGATTAAAACTTTAACTAAAATAGGAACTGATGGGCACTTCTTTAACATAATAAAACCTCTGGTAGCATAGTGCCTAAGGCACTTGACTGCTAATCGGAAGGCTAGTAGTTCAAACCCACCAGCCACTTCTCGGAAGGAAGGTTGGGCAATCTACTGCTGTAGTGATACCACCTCAGAAACCCAAGGAGGGGTCACTATGAG
>NW_006921607.1:20841688-20842992 GCF_000298275.1 Orycteropus afer afer
TATGTTGCAGCTCTGTAAACTTTCACCCAAATCACAATAAAAATTTAAAAAATAATAAAAAAGTGTATGTTGCCTATATATGAGCCAGTAGAGAGGTAAATCTGATAACAGACCAATTTGTCTTGCAATACGATAATGACATTGTAAGGAAAAAGATAACCTATTGGATAGATCCAGGAAATCTTTTTGTTGTCCTGAAATGGAGCTATAATATGGCAATCAAAAACTTGGAAAAAAATCAGAACTGATGCCAAATTGAAAGTAGTATTTGTACAAACTAAAGTTGTCCCTCGGTATCCATGGGAAATTGGTTCCAGGACCCCCACAGATACCAAAATCCATAGATGGTCAAGTGCCTTATATAAAATAGTGTAGCACTTGTGTATAATGTATGTACATCCTCCCTTACATTTTAAATCATCTCCAGGTTACTTATAATTCCTAAAACAATGTAAATGCCATGTCAGTAGCACTTGACACTCCTTCTTAGCCCTTGAAGCATTGCTTTGACCACTTAATTGCTTTTTTAGAGCCTTTAATTAAATTTCATTTTTTATTTAATTCCTCACCCCTGACCCCAGCCACATTTTCTTGGAACCTGCAGATAGAAAGGGCCTACTGCATTAACAATTTCTTGTGCTACAAAAGTACCAATGCATTGTTGAGAGGCTAAATATTTGAAAGGTGAAGCAGCCTCAAATAATTTGCAGCTGCCTTTTGCTTTGTTTTCTGCTCTGGTTTCAGAAGGAAATGTTAGTATAAAATAACTAGTTTTTAATGGTGCCTCCACAACAGGGTTTGGCTCAGCTCAGCTCTTGAGCCAAGTCCAGTTGGCCCTCTGTTTTTGTAAATAAAGTTTTATTGCAACCTGACCATACATATTTGTTATATATTATTTATGGCCATTTTCACAGTACCTACTAAGACTGAAAAAGAAGATGCTACATTCTAAAAAATGTCCAGACTACATCTTCTCTGACAACAAATCAATAAATTTAGAATGAAGTTCCAAGAGTAGGAACAAACAAAACCTCAAACCACCCAGAAATTTTTAAAAAGCTAGTCAAAACTGGATTCAAAGAAGAAACAAAAAACATAGTTCTAGAATTTTAGAAAACAATAGTAACCATTATACTTTATTTAAAAAATTAGGAAATGCTGCGAGAGCTGCATATTTCACTATTTTATTACTTTCAGAGAGAGTGAAAATAAATTATTTGAAGCATTTAAATCAAGAAATTGGAGAGGGCAACAGTACAACATAAAATTCTGAGGTAAGCAAGAGGAATTAATTGATGAATAAC
>NW_006921607.1:20848915-20850870 GCF_000298275.1 Orycteropus afer afer
GAGTGTATATTGATAGGGAAAGATATTCCTAATATATCATTGAATAAAGACAAGCAGATTATACAGTGAGATGTATATAATATGAACCTACAATGCATAATTGTGTTAATGAGTTTAAAGGTCTTTACTTCCCAACCTCATCGAATCCCAGTATTTACTTTTGACAATCCCCTCATGCACCACCTCTTTCGGTTTTCCCCTGGCCACCTCCCAGGACCCACTGGCCTTCTATGTGCTGTCCCTAAGTCAAACAGAAGAAATTACTTGCAGCTTAACCCCATGCATAATTCATGACTGACTCTGGCTTTATCTGCTTTGTCAGCTTTTGATCCCCTGGTCATACAGATAACAGTGTTATCTGTATCAGAGTAACAGTGTCCAGTAGTAGGGGAATGGGTAAGCAAATTAGGGTCTATCAGCTTGATGAAATAGTACATAGTCACTGAATAAGATCATGAAAAAGACTGGCAACATGAAAAAAAAGTTTTTAACACAACACTAAGTAGAAGAAAGTACGCTATTTGATTGTGTATCTATGATATAATAATAACTATGAGAAAATTCTTCCTGGATGTGGGCAAGGACTTAAAGGCTTGACTCTTTAGACTATGAGATTGTGGATATGTTTCTTCTTTCTTTCACTGAGAGTCTTAAGAATGTCATTGTAGTGCTGTTTATATTATGATAAAAAAAGAAAATAAAAAGATCATGGAAGCTTATAGTACACTCCAGGGTTCCACAGAATCTGGAGGAGGAAGGGTGGTGAAATATCACCAGGCAAAGGGCCCTGTCTGGAAGCTCTACCTAACTTTGTCCTAAATGTGAATTGGACACGTTGTATTACAGTATGGTACCTTGTGTTTTTGAATGAAGTTCAAGTTCATATGGGCAAATGCCTAGTAAATCTTTCCAGTCATTGGGTATGACACAAACCCCAAACAAACATATCCTTATCCCAGGTCTTCCATGATCTGTCCTGGGACCTTACCCAACCAGCCTCCTGTTGCCAATTCCTCCAAATACCTAATGTTCCTTCCTAGGGAGGTCCTTCCCTATTTCCTGGACATCCTTGTTTTCTCTTTCTTGCAAACACAGAAGCTGTCCCTTTATCACTTCTCCTCTTTATGAATTAATAAACCACCTGGTCACTCTTTAAGGCTCAGCTCTAATGCAGACTCTTCCAGAAGACCTTTGGGGATTTCTCTGATCAGGCTGACCCCGTTGTGTACTTCCGGAGGAGAGCCTGGGCTTGCCTGCAGATAAGAACACTGAGGTCTAAAGATATGCCCTGTCCCAGGATGCCATGTGGAGCTTGGAATCTTGAAGGTTAACTGGATGCCCTGTTCCTGCATCCCAAATGTCTAGGCCAAGGGTCAGAGTTCCTCAGGGCAGGCAGGCTTCTAGGCACTGAATCTGGGACCCAATGTAAAAACCCAAGGTGACCTCCAGCAGCACATCTTCAATGATAAATGAAGGCAAAAGTCCAAGGGCAGTGGGTTCAGGAATGATTGAGAGGGAGAGGAACTGTACATAGTCAATCAAGACTAATGTGCCTGGAAATTTTAGGGGTAAAATAAAAAGAAAATTATAGCTGGGAAAAAAATAACAGTAACACAGACAAGCTAATATCTATTATATTTACCATGCTCATTTCTATCTTAGGTCAAAGGCTAAGCTCTGCCCACACCCCAAACTGGATGAATGATAGGAAAGTGAGGGAAGCTTGAGCCATTGGTGGATTTCCGACCCCTTTCCTGGAGTTGTCACACAACTGAAATTGAAACTTGGCTGTTGAGCACATGAAATATGATTACTCCAGATTGAAATGAGCTACACATGGAAAATATGCACTGAATTTTGTAGCTTTAATGTGATAAAATGAATTAAAATGATACTATCTAGGGTTTTGGGTTAAATGGAATTTATTAAAATTAATTTCCTCATTTTTTTTTAAA
>NW_006921607.1:20851077-20857731 GCF_000298275.1 Orycteropus afer afer
AACAACAAGAGTCTGGCTTGGTGCCAGGCTGGTCCCTGGATGGTACAAATGCTTTGGAAGGTTGGTGGTTGGAATCCACCCAGTGGTGCCTTGGGAGAAAGGCTTGGTGATCTACGTTGGGAAAATTACAGCCATGAAACCCCTGTGTGGTACAGTTCTACTCTGAAACACATGGGGCCACCATGAGTTGGGTTCTACTCCATGGCAAGGAGCAAGTTTGGTTTTGGTTTGGACCCACATGAGTGGCCCCCAAACAGACCATCTTCTTCCCCTCAGTCAGATCTCTGCCTCCACAGCAAAGAGCTCAAGTTAGAAAACAACAGTTCAGAATTAATGTAGAAATGGTTAACACGAGGGAAAATTAACCCAGCTAGCAATCATTAACGTGCGGTTTGCAGGTTTGCAGCCGATAAAGACAGACAAGAGGATCAGTGGCAGTCAGCATGCCCTCAGAATCAATGTCTAAATCAGATCAGAACAGAGAGATGCAAATCACCTGGGCGAGGAGGACAGACTACCAGGCACCAAGAACAGACCGCAGGCACAGAGTGCCGAAAGAAGGAACCTGCCGCCCAGAGAGGATGCAGGGTCCCAAATGGGGCGGAGTACACAGGCAAGGGAAACAGTGGCTCTTTTGTGATTGCTGACTCATCTGCAGTGAACAGTTCCACAGGGGTGTCACCACATCAAAGAGGGGTGAGTCTGTGATGTGGTGACAAAGATGGGCAACTGTTCACTGCAGATGAGTCAGTAAGCACAAATAAGCCTGTGCTTCCCTTGCTTATTGGGTACTCCATCCCTGTTGCGTTTGTAAATTTGAAAACAGGCTTTGATTCTGTAATAAGATGCTGTAGGGCTGAGAGAAACAGGTGCCAGCCTTACCTAAAAGCAGAATCTTTGATGTAGTGAAGTCCATGTGAAATTGTTCACTATAGATTAGTGAGTAAACACAAGTAAGCCTGTGCTTACTTTGATTACTGGGTAATCTGACATTGCTCTGAGAATGCCCAGGAGAGTAGCGGTGCTCCATGCCACAGTTTACATCCAGCCCTGGCCCCAGAGAGGCTATGCTGTGTGGACCCGGGGTAGACACAGGTGGACACCATTAACTAATAATCCTCTGGCCTTTGCTAAGGGCCCACCAAGCTGCGCCCTATTACAACTCAAACGTCAGCTCCAGGAGGACAGAGGTTTGCGTGTTTGGTTCACTGATGTATCCGAGTGCTGAAAACAGCACGGAGCAGAGTCCGAGCTCAGTAAACATTGAAAAGGTGATGGAGACAATGAATGAATGTGACATGGGCACCGCCTACAGGGAGAGCCTGTGATGGTGATGAGGCTGGTTTTCACGAGGACCAGACACGTGTGAGTCTTTTTGTGTGCTCATAGCAGGTGCGTCCCTGTTCCAATTACATCAAGCAGGTCCACCTTGCTCAATTCAGAATAGGACAGAGGTCAGCGGCTCCCCAGGTCTCAAGTAACTGGAGCCAGAGGCACCTCCCCATAATTTGTATTACCACAGGGGACATCAACAATGCGGAGGAGGAAGGCCTCTCCAGAGCCTACAGTGTGGAGGTTAAGAGGCAGAGTTTGAAGGAGCAAAGCACAAGGAGCTTCCCCTTGTTTAGTGTCTCTCTGATTTAGAGGCGTTTACTCCTCACAGCCCTACACCTCACCGACCTCCATTCTCATCCCATGATGTGTGATTTGAATGGTAATGTTGGGGATCTTAGAACTAGAGGCTGGGATGAGCAGCCTTCAGGACTTTCTCTCCCCCTCACTTTCCTTCCTTCCTTCCTCTGTCCTAGCTACTCCTCTCCTCCATTCTTCCTCACCCTTCTGGTCATGTCCACCTCCCCAAGAAGTTTCTCTTCAGGCAGTGAAAGGTGAGCTGAGGACACACAGAACAGAGGAGGTAAGTGGTGGATGTGCAATAAAGCAGGAACAACCTTCTCTGTGCCTTCCCACGGTGAGGGACAAGTGCACGGCTGGACCAGAAGCTGGCCGTGCCTCTGCCACCTCACACAGGGTTGGAGGGTGTGGTTCTAGAAGCACAGGTAGGTGACTAATCCAGCAGATCCCAGTGTGGCCATGTACAATGTAATGTAATGATGTCATTCATGGGGGGGGGGGGGCTTTGCCTCAGTCTGTGTGTCTCTGAAGGGACAGAAGCAATAGCAGGTGAGTTCATTGTAAGGTGTGTGTGGGAAGAAGGAAAAGGTAGCTGTTCCGAGTAATTGTATACCTTTGTCTGGTGGGCCAGTCCTCACAGTGGACCTGGAAGACAGTTGAGTTAGAGGCTACTATGTGAGTGTGTCTTCAGCTATTATGGGCAACTTGGTACCAATGGGTTTAGTTTTAATGGGGGGCGGTGAGCTGTGCCATTAAGTGAATACATTTATCTGTGGGCCTGTCATCTCCAAAGGTTCTCATTATCACAGCCAGGAAAGCTGGGCTAGTTTCCACTTGGATATATTTCTGAGTTGTGGTTTATTCTGGTGTGTTTGACTTCCCTCCCCCACGCAAATGGTTTTGTTGTTCTGATTACAAACAAAATGCATGCTTGTTAGACACAGGAGAAAATGCACAATAGTGCACGTGCATGCGTACGCACACACACACACATACACATGAGCATAAAGACAAAATCATTCACCTCCCTTTTCCTTATCCCAGACTAATCACTGTTGATGTTTGAGAGTGGCTCCCTTCCTCTTCCCCATTATGCTTCTCTCACAAAGGCATGCAACTCGCCTTGCTGCCTGGCATGGTGCTCGTGAACGTGAGCTTGTGGGCTTGGTTACTGAGGCGTTGAGGTTTTCCTCACAGGCCCCACGTTGTGAGGTGAACTGTCTCAGTCAGTCCTCAGTGTGCAAAGTGTCTTGATAAACTGGCAGAAGTTAAGCAAGTTTGGAATTTACCCCTACCTGGTGAGTGTGTAAGAGCTCCCCTAGCGTAGTGCCTAAAGCACTTGACTGCTAACCAGAAGGCTGGCAGTTCAAACCTACCAGCCACTCCTCAGAAGGAAGGTTGGGTACTCTACTTCCGTAGTGATACCGCCTGGGAAACCCCAAGGGAGGGGTCGCTATGAGTTGAATCTGACTAGATGACAGTGAGTTTGTTTTTTTTTTTTTTTTTTGGTTTGGTGTGTGTATAGGCACTGCTAGACCTTGGGGCATTGTGGGGAATGCTGAGTGGGATGGGATTACTGAGATCAACTGGAGCAACTGTGGAGGACGGAGCTGGCAGGTGGTTGAAAGGCCTAGAAAGCAGTTCTTACACCTCAGTGAGAAAACTAGAAACAAAAAACCAAGGATCTCTGGTGGCGTAGTGCCTAAGGCATTTGACTGCTAACCAGAAGGCTGGCAGTTAAAACCCACCAGCCACTCCTCAGAAGGAGGGTTGGGCAATCTACTTCCATAGAGATACCACCTTGGAAACCCAAGGAGGGGTTGCTATGGGTCAGATCTCAGTGAGAAGCCACTCCTTTTTCAGGAATTCCTGGCTGTTGTTGAGCTTGACTCCCCCAACACTGTCGAGCTATAGCTCTCCTAGAGATGGGTCAGAATTACACCAGGTGCCTGCCTCTGATGGACTTAAAACTCTTCTCCTCTTATTCTCCCTGAAGTCAGTCAAGTTGACCTCTATCTAAACCCTCAAAAAGCAAAGGGTCTGAATACGTCCTGCATTCTTGGAAAACGAACTACACATCTTGTCCTCCTCTAGAATATCTACATATGGTATTCTCCATTTCTCAAAGGAGTTGTTTTCGCTGAACTGAGAGGAGTATCCAAGCTCTTTCATTCTTTAGAATCAAAGAGAAACCCACATTTAACATCCAAGAAGTACCCTTGAGCAAGCTCTCCATCAAACTGCATGGGACCCTAGGTCTCTAACCCAGTATATTGACTTAGAAGTGAAAGAATGTCAAAAGCACTATGGAGGACTATTTGAGTTTGATTCAAGTTGTGGCGTATTTTCAATGAGGTCACAAATAAATTGTGTGTGTTGGGGTGTCTGGGGATGTGCTGGCTTGCTGAGACTGGTACCTTTCCTTTGACGGGTTTCAGGCAGGAGAGTGACATACCAAATGGACATTTTAAAATCCTCCTCCAAAGAGAGTGGACCATGATGAGTACGTGGCAAGTGAGGAAACAGTAGGAATATTTAGAAGATTATTGTAGTAGGTGCCATAGATGGTGGTGGCTGGATAGAGAGCAGTGCCAGTGAAGGCAGAGAGGTGGGGAGGATTTCAGGAACATGTTGCAGATAGCACGTCGAAGAGTTGAAGGAGTGTGTGTGTGTGTGTGTGTGTGTGTCCGGGGATGTGGGGCAGAGAGTGAAAGGAGATCAGAAAAAAGAAGAAAAAAAAACTCATAGTGACCCCCTCCCACTGGGTTTCTGAGGCTGTAAATGTTTAAGGGAGTAGATTGCCCCATCTTCCTTCCGTGGAGCAGCTGGTTGGTTTGAACTGCTGACCTTCTGGTTAGCAGCCAAATGCCTTATTTCCATGCCAAGTGTATTCACATGAAGTTCTTGTCCACTCTGCAACAAACTTGCCAGAGTCGTCATTATTCTCCCCACTCACAGGTGAGGTGAGCTCAATGATTAAGTGCTCTACTGCTAACCAAAAAGTTAGAGGTTTGAACCCACCAGTTGCTCTGCAGGAGAAAAGACCTGTTGATCTGCTCCTTTAAAGTGAAATAACCTGGGCAAACTCCATGGGGCAGTCCTACTCTGTCCTACAGGGTTGCTGTGTATCAGAATTAACAGCATACAACAACACAGGTGAGGAATTGAGCCCAAAGGAAGGGCTTACAAACATCAAGAAGAGGCTAGTGGCAAAGTTAGATTGGATCTGCCATCTCCATGGATCACTGTTCTCTCTGTTGTTGTTGTTGTGTTAGGTGCCGTCGAGTCATCTCTGACTCATAGCGACCCTATGCACAGCAGAACAAAACATTACCCATTCCCGTGACAGCTCCACAATCCTTACAATACTTGAGCCCATCACTGTAGCCACTGTGTCAATCCATCCCATTGAGGGCCTTCCCCTCTTCCATCGACCCTCCACCTTGCCAAGCATGACATCCTTCTCCAGAGAATGGTCCCTTCTGATAATGTGGCCAAAGTAGGTGAGATGAAGTCTGGCCGTTCTCGCTTCCAAGGAGCATTCCAGCTGCACTTCCTCCAGATCAGATATGTTAGTTTTTTTTTTTTAGCAGTCCACGGTACTTTCAGCATTCAACACCACAACTCAAAAGCATCGATTCTTTTTGTCTTCTTATTCATTGTCCAGCTTTCACATGCATATGAGGTGATGAAAATATCATGGTTTGTGTCAGGTGCACCTTAGTCTTCAAGGAGACATCTTTGCTCCTCAGCACTTGAAAGATGTCCTTTGCAGCTGACTTGCCCAGTGCTATATGTCATCTGATGTCCTGACTGCTGCTTCCGTTGGTGTCAGTTGTAGAACCCAACAACGTGGAGTCTTTGACAACCTCAAAGACTCTCCATTTATCATGATGCTGCTGTCCTCTCTACTGTGCCCCCATTCTGACCCCCACTCTCTTAAGTCCTTGGTCTCATTCTGTGCCCAGACCCTTCTGTCCTCAACCTTTTTCCAGCTAATGCTTCCGTTATTACAGTGCCAATCATGAAAGCTCGGACTGATGTCTGGGGATTGTACCACTAAAGAGTACACAATGTCAAGCGGCCATGTTCTTTGATACCACAATCACAATTCTGGAAACTTACCTAAAGGAAATAACTTAAAAACAGGACAAAGGAAATGCAGGAAGCCATTCATTGAGGCCATATGTATATAGTAGAGAAATACCGGAGGCTGTGGAAATGTCACATTGGGTGGTTAAATAAATCGTGGTCATGCCACTTGATGGGACGTTATACAGCCATTAACATGCTAATATTATAACTGATAATAATTTTAAGTTAGGAAAAGCACTGAAAATTATGAAGATGCAATAATTACAACTATATAAAATTTTCATATGCATACAGACAAGGACTAGAAGGAAACGTGGGGAAAAAAATGTGAGATTCTGGGAGCATCTGGTAGTGCAGTGCCTAAAACACTTGACTGCTAGCCAGAAGGCTGGTGGTTCAAACCCACAAGTCACTCCTCGGAATGAAGGTTGGGCAATCTACTGTAGTGATACTGCCTTGGAAACCCAAGAAGGAGTCACTATGAGTTGGGTCTGACTCGATGACATATAACAACAACAACAACAACAACAATTTGTTTGAAGGAGCTCTGGTGGCACAGTGCCTAAGGAACTTGACTGCTAACTAGAAGGCTGGTGGTTCAAATACATCAGCCACTCCATGGCAGGAAGACTGGGCAATCTACTTCCATAAAGATTTACCACCTCAGAAACCCAGTGGGGGTGGCTATGAGTCAGAATCGACTTGAGGGCAGTGGATCTGTTTTGGTCTTTGGACTATTCGTTTATGCTGTCACTGATCACATTTTTCATAAGTAACTTTTTCAAACAAAGTAAAAGTTGGTGTTAAACTTCAGCTCAAGAACTCCCTGTGGAACAAAGTACAGGCATGTGAGTTAAACATTTACCTCAAGTAGACACATGCCCTGGAGAGAACAATCATGGGAGAAGGAAGGGCTGCTTATGCACA
>NW_006921607.1:20858066-20917377 GCF_000298275.1 Orycteropus afer afer
CTGAAAACATTTCCATTGCTGTTTTATCAGTGACTTTGGACCTTCAAGCTTTTCCAAACCTCCACGAACAAAACCTTGGTTTTCTCAGCTGACATTTGATGTCACAGGTACAGTTTCTCTGTGCAAACAAAATACTCCCAATTCAATGATGGAAAGTTGCACAAAGAATCACGGCTTTCAAGGTTAGACCAAGAGCGTTGTTACCCTAGGATTCCGATGGGTTAGGCTATGTTTGCCAGCAAGCAAACACTAGTGTTGGTAATTGGTGACTCACACCTCTCTTTCTTGCTGGAACTGAGTGATAATGATCTTCTGGGATTTGTGGGGTGGTGGAGGGGGAATTGAAGCCTCAAACAGCAAGATGACCTGCTTAGGGCCTAATTTAGGGATGATTTTCTCATTTACTCAAACCACTGAAGTTTTGGCATGATTAACTCATGTCACTGGAAGTTGTTGTCCATGGGGGGACACATGGCAGCCATCACATCACACCAAATGCAGCTCAGTGACAGCAAATTGCAGTGCTCCTGGGCATTGCAAAACAGACTTTGCCCTTGCAGCCATAGGCATGTTTTTTTGTTTGTTTTTTTCTCCAGGTGAGGACACAAATATAAAATAGTCCTTAGCAGCCTCTGCCTTCCCAAGAAAAGAATGCAGGAGGTGATCTAGGATCTTACATGGGAGATGGTTCAACTAAGAATCCTGAATTAGAGAGGTGTCTGTCTGTTATATGTGTGCAAGAGAGGGTGAATTTAGGCAAGTAGACTAGAAGAGAACATGAGAAGAGAAAATATGAAGTACTTTGTCTTTTCCACCTTCTGTTAACATTAAGTAACCTTCCATCTAAAATAAATCAATACATCGGGGAAAAGAAAAGCCATAAGTTCATGCATGTGTCAAAAATCCATTGAGCATCCTCTATGTGCTAGGGCCCTGTTCTTTGTGTTGGTAATACATTGGTGGATAAGACACAGCCCTTGCCTGTGTGTCTAGTACCACACACACACACACACACAATGTAGTAATTGCACTGACATACAGTCAAGACTATTGCAGGAGGAGGTGCATAAACCATTTGGAGGAGGTGAGAGGAAATGGTCTTGAAAAGAGGTGAAGATTGAGGTGACTTGAGATGAGCAGACACACAGAAAGAGGGTAAGGGAAGGAGGCTTTTATGGCAAAGCACGACATGCACAAAGCTGCATAGTGATGAGCAGTTGGAGGCAGAGATGGCAGCAGAGGAGTTCAGAAAGGAGGCTCAAGAGCTCTGGGGGCCAGGGAGCATTCTGTGTGAAAGCTTTGCCCCTGTTCTGCTGGGGAATGGTTGCCCGTGTGTTGGACAGTTGGCGCTGATGTGGAGGGCAGACCTCAGGGCAGGGAAATCCAGCAGGTGATGGAGTCAGGAATACTGGAGAAGTTGGGACCCCAATCAAGGAAAAGATAAGGAGGAAGATACCATACAGAGATTTCCCACACTCCAGCTACACATGGCATTTTTGTGGCTGCTTTTCTAAGTATATTCTGGCCTCACTCCTGACATTTCTGATTTAGCTTCAGAGAGGACCTGGGCCTCCCTGTCTTTGCTAACCTCCCTGGATTTGGAAGCTCAGCCAGATTTGCAAGCTTCTGATTTGGAATGTAAAATCTGCCCCCTCTGCTGTCCTCCCTTTTTTCCTCTGTAATTAACCTTAGGTACACACTGTATGGCAAGAATTTACTAAGATTCAAAAGCACCATGGGAATCAGTGTCTAATGGAAAAGGTTTTTCATCCCTTTAGTGTTCACCAAACTTAAAAACGTGTAAACCCCAAGGATAAATCTGTGCATGCCCACATCCTGGGGTTTCATAGGCTCCAGTCTGAGCACTGCCTTGATGTCCTAACATGTCATAAACCATCATTTAGGGGCTAGACCTTCTCCACTGGGATTGAGAACACAAATCAAATGTGGTTACTGGGGTCTTCTGTCAACCTTTCGGCTAAAAAAAGTCATCCAAGAGGTCCAGGGATATGTTTCTTTTTAAAAAATAATCATTGACTTGGAAAATAAATAACTTCATGACCTGCAGTGTCGGTTTAAAGAGAACACCGCCCATTTTGACACTGCTATATGGATGTTGGTGGTGTAGTGCCTAAGGCATTTGACTGCTAACTAGAAAGCTGATGGTTCAAACCCACTAGCCACTCCTTGGAAGGAAGGTTGGGCAATCTACTTCCATAGTGATACTGCTTCAGAAACCCAAGGAAGGGGTCACTATGACTTGGGTTTGACTCAACAGCAGTGTGTTTGGTTTATGCGGATGTACAAGAGAGTTTTTTTTTTTTTTTTCTTTCCCCAAAAGTACTTCAGTGTTGGAAACTTCTATTCCAGTAATGAGAAATATTATCCTAATTATCCTGGTGCAATTTTCCTTTGATGTCTGCAAACCACACAGTGCAAATTTGAGTCAGAAACTGGTGTCAGCACTTTCCCAAGGTCATCAGGTCAAGTATACCATTCACCTGCATAAAAGGATGCTATTCAGCCACAGCAATCTGAACCAGCTTTGCCAATGGAATCATGATGAGGAAGCACCACCGTTATTGAGGGTTATTGAAGGACTGAAGCCTCCTCCCCTAGTCTGGCCCCACCTGTTTTCTCCCACCTCCCTCCCTGCACTGGTCCCTGGCCTATACTTACTCAAGGATCTGACAGTTCTAGTTTGAGAGACAGTGTGGGCTGAAACAGGGAAATAAGAACCCAAGATTTCCAAGCCAAGGTGGGTTCCAGACCTCAGACTTTCTCTTTGCCCCCAAACCCTCGTGTGCAACTTCATGGCCAACAGGAGGAGTAATTAATGATAGGAAATTCAGATCAATCCCATGATCATTTATTAAGAACTTTTGGCAGAGACACTTTGGCTAACTAGCAAGGTGGGCAGGCTTTGTAATCAAACCTGGTAGGAATCCAGGTTCCACTGATGAGCTGTAGGATCTTAGACAAGTCACTTTGCCTCACTATTGCATAGGAATAATGATCCTTGTCTTGAAGAGTTGCAAGGACTGATACAAAGTGCCTAATTGTCAGTATACTGACTGGTCGATACATGGTAACGATAACAGTGGTCTCAGTTGGGGTCCTGAGCAGGAAACAATAATTCAAGGGGAGCTGAATAAAGGCACTATTTGCAATGCTGTGGGTAGGTAAGGGAAACAAAGAATAGTGCAGCGAGAGGCAGGGAGTAGTAGCTCGTAGAACCTGTCCATATGTGGGGAAGGTATAAATCAGGAGAGGCCAGCAAGGGCTGGGTCTTTGATGGAAGGACTTATTAGTCAAGTTGGGGTGGAGTTTAGATTTTATCCTAAGAGCCAATGGGATCTGTGGGTGGATTTTAAGTAGCAGAGTAACTGGTGAGAGTTGTGTTTCAGTAAAATTACTTTGGTCCCCTCAGGAAAGGTATTGGCTACTGAAAGACTGATATGTAATTAGGTAACACCAGGCTGTTTATGAAAGTAAAACTCAGGCCCACAACCTGCAGCACCCAGCCCAGGAAACCAAACTACAACCTCTAACAATAAGCCCCAAAATGGCCAGGGCTTTCTTACAATGTCCCTAATTTTCTGCCCCTGTTTTTAATTGAGGACTAATCAGAGATAGCCAATTATGTTCTAACCAATCACTCCAAGGGAGGTTAGGTGGTGCAGTGGTTAAGCACTGGGCTGCCAACCAAAAAGTCGGTTGTTCAAGCCCATCAGTCACTCTGTAGGAGAAAGATGTGGCAGTGTGCTTCGGTAAAGATTTACAATATTTGCAATCCTATGGAGCAGCTCTACTCTGTGCTACAGAGTCACTGTGAGTTGTAATCAACTCGAGTTTTTTTTTTTTTTTTTTATTGCCTTGGATGCTCTGCTTCTAGTTAGTGTATGTACATCTTCCTCATGCCATCAGGGTACATTTGAAACTCTCATTTGCTTCACTATAAAGCTTTCCACTCCCGTGCCTGTCTTTGAGTGTCTGCCACTTTCAAGCGATGGTGGCTGACTCCCTTGCTATAGAAAGTCAGATGTTGTCAAGTTGACTCTGGCTCATGGCTCCATCATGTTGCAGGTAGAGTTGCACACAGTAGGGTTTTCAACAGCTGTGATCTCATGGAAGTAGATTGCTGGCCCGGTCTTCTGAGATGCTTCTGGAGGATTTGAACTACCAAACTTTTAGTTAGTGGCTATGTGCTTAACCATTTGTCCCACCCAAAATGCTTTTACCTGTTTTCATGTGGATGGTTTTTATTTCCACACTGCTCTGACCCTAACCCTATCTCCATGAGAAAGGAGATGGGTTCACCAACTGTAACTGGGCAGGGGAGGAATCCCACTGCAGAGTAGGGAAGTTCTAGGGTAGTGCAGGTATGTGTAAGAGGAGCGTGGTTTCAAACTGAGTATCCCAGCAAAGGTTCAAAGATGGTAGAAGATATTGGTCAGAAAATAACAGAGTAGTACCTGTCAAGCTCTAACGTGCACAGAGATCACCCAGAGGAGATCGTTATAATGTGAACTCAGCAGATCTGGGTAGGATTTAAGATGCTAGGTTGGTAACAACTTCCAGATGCTACTGATACAGTTGATCTGTGGACCACACTTTGAGTATCAAAGGCTTAGACTATAATTCTCCAATTTGAGTGTTCATCATAATCACCTGGAGAGCTTGTTAAAACACATTCTGGGCCCTGCCTGGAGGGGCTCTAATTCTCCATGGGTCTTGGATGGAGCAGTTCTTAAAAGCTCGCAATTGATACTGATGCTGCTGGTCCATAGGCCACACTTTGAGGGATAAGGCTTTAGAAGCCTACTACTTCAACTTTTTAGGGATAAGCAAACTGAGCCTATGGAAGGCCTGACTGGCTCTGTATCATAGAGTAAGTTGGGGCAAAGTTTTTAGAAACTTGGTTTTGAGTCCTCCAAATCAGTTCTTAGAAGGGCCCCCAGGACACTCCGGGGGATTCCTGAGGGCCATAAACTCTACTTGCTACTTAAGGGCAAAAAGGGGAGGGAGTAAATGATGAGTTGATGAGGCAAGAGCATTTCCAGCATCCATGTCCTTGAAGAGTGCAAATAGATCTGCCAATGTGTGTGATGAGTTCTTCACATGTCAGCCTGCTCTGAGGGTATCAGGAAAGCTGACATAAATCTCTGGTGGGCTGCCAAAGACCTGCTTCCCAGATGCAGTGATTGGTATAACATCTCAACACAAGACTGAAAACACATGCTCATAGTGGTGCCATCCATTTGAAGAAAAATTTGGCAATATGTATCAAGAGTTACAAAAGTGTTCATTCCCTAACCCTGTAATTCCACATGGGAGAAATGGTTAACACAGAAACACACCAAACAGGAGAAAAAGGACCAACTATGACATGAGATGGCTGCTGGGAGGTTATGACAGCTACATATCTCTAAACCCTATACATGCTTGAATCACAGTCTTGAATACTGCTTCCCTAGAGCACTTATCAAACAAATACTATAACCAAATATCAGAGTGGTTAATTCACCCAAGAGCCACCCACCCAAGCAATGTTAGAATCAGGATATGAACCCAGGACTATGTGATCTAAAGACCCATATTCTTTCCACCATGACACACCAACACTATATACTTGAGGTCCATCACAGTGTTAATGGGAACTATGGAAAAAACAAGAGGAATGATTAAGTAAAATAGGGTCTATATACTCCATGGATAATTAGGCACTCCCTAAAAAAGATAAGCTGTTTCCATGGTGCTGTGATATCATTACAATGGTGATAAAATGCATAATGAAGAAATGACTATGGAAACCTTTATATAATTATAGCTATGTAAAAGATGTATGGGTATTAACAGTTAAAATACAACGTGAAATAATTATCATGCTAGAGGAAGAGATTACAGGGGATTTTTTTTTCTCTGATGCCCAACTTTCTATAATATTGCTTTAAAAATTGTCTGGGGAAGGCCAAGAAGGGGGTACATACATGAACACATATGTTGGTGGGGAGTGCACTGGCCTTACATCTACACAAGATCCTTAAGGGGAGTCTCAGTATAGTCTTGAAACAAATACAGATGCTCCTACTAGCAAAGGAACTCTGATGGTGCAGTGGTTAAAGCATTCAGCTGCTAATCAAAAGGTTGGTGATTTGAACCCACCAGCCACTCTGTAGGAGAAAGATAAGGCAGTTGGTTTCCGTAAAGACTTAGAGCCTTGGAAACCCTACAGGCAGTTCTATTCTGTCCTACAGGGTCACTATGAGTCAGAATCAACTCGATGGCAGTGGGTTTGGGGTCATCTTCCAGCAGCTTTGCTTTTTAGTCATAAATTCTCTCTGGATGACTTGTTCTAGTTCAGACTTCCGCTTCTAGTGTCTTCCTCAGGAAGCTCTCTCCAGCATTAACCCCGGTCTTCCAAGGAGGCACACAGGTCCGCATCAAGACAAAGAACTGCCTGCTAGAATTGCCGACAGCACATTTACACAGAAAGTGGGGAGGGACAAAGAGGGCTGTTAAGCATCCCGGCTGACAACCTGGCTGATGCTGGGAATGAAGAGCTAGTGTCCTGGGCCATGGCTCATGGGACCAGTTCCTAAGGGCTCCAGGGAGAGCATAAGTTTGTCTTGTTAGGACTAGGACAGGCAGCTGTGAGAGGAGGGTGCTGCCAAGGCCATTCTCAGTTTCTATCTTTCCTAGGCCCTCCTGATAAAATGTTCATAGTCTCCCCATGAAGGCCAAGCTCCATGTAGGGCCAAGGCACAGCAGCCCCTTCAGCTAGAACAGGAAAACCAACCACCTCTGTGCCTAACACTGCCCTCCCTGGGCCTGGGTGGGTCTTTTTTGTACAAAGAGGTTTCTCCATGGTATTTCCCGACTAGGAGATTGGCTGAACCAAGAGTCCTTGCATGGGGCCTTTTCGTGTTCCCAGCAACACACGCTAAGCCTGCTGCCTGCTTTAGTATCCGCCCTGTCCTGCTCATCATGCTGACTCATTATACGGAATTCCAGCTACAAGATAGGAACAATTCTAATACTGATAAGTCTGGTCCTTGCTTTTGTCCACTGGCAACTGGATACCCAGCTGCCCAGTACAGGCTAGCGTATATGGGGAGTTTCCCCAGAAACTCTGACCAGTTGCTTCATCTTCTCATCGGCCCAGAATGCTGAGCTCCCTGCAGGTATTGTAGCCAAGTCCAGTAAGATGATGATCATTGTGAAAATTGCTTGAAACTGAAACATGCTCAGGGAGTGGGGTGAGGGTGGGGTGGGGGTGGGGAAACCTCCAGAAATTATAGTAAAGACAGATTCTGTAGGACAATAGATGGATGAGGGCAGAGCTTCACCCACCCCTATATCACTGTCCTGAGAATAGGCCAGGGATGGCAGACACAATTCACCTTGAGTGCTAATCCCATTCTATTGAAAATGACCACATAGAGTACTATGATGAGAAGGCTTCTGGAGGCTATGTCAGAGTTGAGTAAAAAATCATGCTATTGTTGTCCTTCATAGGAATCTTATCAGGGAGGTGTGGAACACATTTACACCATCTTCACCGCTCCTTGTTAGAAAATAACCAAACAGAGACTCAAGTTTTAAAACAAAAAGGAAAATGTGTCCACCATTTCCAATCTCATATTTACAGGCTTCCATCCAAATGTGTACATATTGTTATACTCCCCTCCCTTAGATTCATTTCTATTGAACAAAGAGCTATTATTTTGAGCACAGTTCTCCGATCAATAGAAGGCATGTGAATGTCTCTGCTTGCTGCTGACAAATCTATTGAGAAAGAAAAAGAAAGAGTTCAAAATTCACTGACCAGCTGTTAAGGAGATCCAGATCACCCTTATCATACTCCAAAAAATGCTGTCTTACAATCTAGCAAGATCAATAAACATGTCCCAAAATAGAGTGATTAGAAAGTAAAATATGGCCAATGTGCTCAAGGGAACTGAAAGCTATTAACCAAGATAGTTAAGTAGATTATACAGAAAGAGAATAATGTTTGACACAGTGGAAAGTGTGATGTGATTCTAACTACACAAAAGATATGACAAATGGACAAAGACCAGGAGAAAAATAAGCCCATACGAACATGGTTGGGGTATAAGGGAATGGTGGGATAGTGGCTACTCTCCTTATCTTTCAAACATGACTTAATGTTGTTATAACTACCAATTTCAATAAAGTAGAAAGATTTTTAAAAGAACAATCGTTGGGAAGTAGTTCAATATTATAGCTGTTGTCTTGATCCTGATTTAAATTTAGAATAAAGTTTTATTTAATCAACAACTGTTTCTGGAGCACCTGCTCTGTGCTAAGCACTGTTCTAGACACTTGGGATATCAAAAACAATGACCCTTGACTTTGAGAAGTTCAATATTAGCAGCTGAGCTTTGTGAGCTAAATGTAATTCATTGTAAATTCATTGGTCATATTATATACTATAGGATTTGGGACATAATCTTATTATTGTATGGTCATCTTGATTCGTATCTGTTCATTAAATGGTGCCAAGAGTCACTCTTGACTATTGTTGTGCCTCAGTCATCAAAGGGAACTTCTCAAAATTTTCATGCATGTAAAAATCAGTTGCATACTTCTTGTGCTCCTGGTACTAGGTAAGGCACTGAGTTCTGTAATGGTGAGAAATATTTTTGGGTGCTTACAGCATAGGGAGACACAGTTATAGACAAATATAATCACAACTTGGGGTACATGATATTCAAGAAGCAATAGAGGAAAACGGTGAGTGGAGGTCCTATTTTAGAGTTGCTAGGGAGGTGGTAGCATGTAAGTTGATAACCATTAGTTTGAAAAGAACTGAGTAAAAAGTGTATAAGAGCTTTCTGGTAACTGAGAAGTCTATGTGTTACAAGCCTGAATGTGGAGGGAGTTTGGCAAGCTGGAGGACATAAAAGAAGGACTGTGGCATACTGCCTAACACACTTGACTGCTAACCAGAAGGCTGGCAGTTCAAACCTGCCAGCCACTCCTTGGAAGGAAGGTTGGGCAATCTACTCCCATAGTTATCCAGCCCAGAAACCCAAGGAGGGGTCACTATGAGTTGGATCCGATTTAATGGCAGTGGGTTGAAGAGAAAGAGAATGGATGGGGTGGTGCAGGGTCTTTTAGATCTGAGTGAGAAGATTGTTTTTCATCTGAGATGCTGGTAGGTGTTAAGGGGGCTGAGACTTAGTGGTAGGCAAGTGGCAAAAAGAAACCGTATTATTATTGTAGGGGAATGTTGGGGTAAGTCAAAGAAGAACAGAGGTTTAGAGATAATCTTTGCCAACTGTCTCAGGTTACCAACCAACCAACCAACCTCACTGCCCTCGAGTCAGATCCGACTCATAGTGACCCCTCCTTGGGTTTCTGAGGGGGCATCTCTATGGAAGTAGGTTACCCAACCTTCCTTCTGAGGAGTGGCTTGTGGGTTTGAATCACCATCCTTCTGGTTAGCAGTCAAATGCCTTAGGCACCAAGTCACCAGAGCTCTCTGTCTCAGGTTACAGGTGTGGAAAAGAAACAACTCTTAGCTTGATAAAACCAGGGCTTCAAATCCATTCATTCTGGTCAGAGCCCTTGCTGGGAATTTGCATTTCCACCCCAGATACCTTGAATCAGAATCCACAGTGTAACAAGACTCCCAGATCTTACATAGCCCCTATACATAAGAATCACCTGGGGAATCTTTTTAAACTATAGGTTCTCATTCAGGATATCTGGGGTGGAACTGGAAAGAACTGACTCAAAGCACTGCATTAAATCAAAGCAAACCCATTGCTATTAAATCAGTTCTGACTCATGGCACTCCATGTGTGTCAGAGCAGAACTGTGCTGCATAGTATTTACAATGGCTGTGATCTCACTGAAGCAGATCACCAAGCTGACCTTTCTTGGTGCCACTGGGTGAACCTGAACTGCTAACCTTTTGGTCATCAGCCAAGTACAAAGTATTTGTGCCACCCAGAGACCTTGGCCTGATAAACCAAGACCAAACCTATGGTCATTGGGTTGATTCTGACACATGGCAACCCCGTGTGTGTCAGAGCAGTGCAGAAGTCCATCCTGTTAGGTTTCCGGTGTTGAAGCTCATGGAAGTACATCACTAGGCCTTCCACAGTCCCACTGGGTGGATTCAAACCATCAAACATTCAGTTAGTAGCTGAGTGCAATTGGTGCCACCTAGGGATCTTAGCCTGAAAAGGGCTCCATAAAGGAAGGTGGGGGAGGGGGGGAGGACCCACAAATACACTTAATGGGAAATATTAGGAAAGATTTGGAATCATAGCAGCTCTCATGCTCTGCTAAAACTGGGGAAGTCACTTTAGAGACTAGTCATTTTCTTGTAAGATTGAATATTCATTTACTCTATGACCTAGTTTCAGGGCATAAACTGAAGAGGCAATGTTGCAAGTATACAACAGGAAATACGTACAAGGATGGTCATATCATCTCTGTTGATAAAGCCAAAACCTAGAAGTGAGGTGAAATGCCTATCACAGAATAATGGTTCAATATACCATGATACAGTCACATAATGGAATATTATAGAGCAGTCAAGATGAATGAAGTCCCTCTCTACTCATCAGTAGGGACGAATGTTAGCAATAAAATGTGGAGAAAAGTCCAAAAGTTTGTATATAACATGACATCTTGTATCAAAGACAAAAACAACAAATAATACCCTTTTAAGAAGTATATACCAGAAAGATGTTATCCATGAAGAAAGCAAGAGATCACTAAAAAGACAAGAAGAGAAGACCAAAGTGGATGACAGAAGAGACTCTGAACCTTGCCCTTGAGTGGAGAATCGCTAAAGCAAATGGAAGTAATGAAAAGGTAAAAGAGCTGAAGAGAAGATTTCAAAGAGCAGCTCGAGTAGACAAAGCCAATTACTATAATGAAATGTGCAAAGACCTGGAGTCTGAAAACCAAAAAGGAAGAACACGCTCAGCATTTCTCAAACTGAAAGAGCTGAAGAAAAAATTGAAGGCTCGAGTTGCAATCTTGAGAGATTCTATGGGCAAAATATTGAATGATGCAGGCAACATAAAGAGAAGATGGCAAGAATACACAGAGTCACTGTACCAAAAAGAACTGATTGGTCTTCATCCATTTCAGGAAGTGGCATATGATCTAGAACCAATGGTAATGAAGGAAGAAGTCAAAGCTGCAATGAAAGAACTGGCGAAGAACAAGGCTCCGGGAATTGATGGCATACCGATTGAGATATTTCAACAAACAGATGCCCCATTGGAGGCACTCACTCAGTTATGCCAAGAGATTTGGAGGACAGCTACCTGGCCAACTGACTGGAAGAGATCCATATTTGTGCCCATTCCAAAGAAAGGTGATCCCACAGAATGTGGAAATTATAGAACAATATCATTAATATCACACGCAAGTAAGATCTTACTGAAGATAATTCAGAAACGTTTACAGCAGCATATTGACAGAGAACTTCCAGAGGTTCAAGCCGGATTCAGAAGAGGATGTGGAACAAGGGATATCATAGCTGTTGTCAGATGGATCTTGGCTCAAGGCAGGGAATACCAGAAAGATGTTTACTTGTGTTTTATTGATTATACAAAGGAATTTGATTGTGTGGATCATGACAAATTATGGATGACATTGAGAAGAATGGGAATTCCCGAGCACTTGATTGTACTCATGAGGAATCTGTACCTTGACCAGGAGGCTGTCGTTTGAACAGAACAAGGGGACACTACATGGTTTAAAATCAAGAAGGGAGTGTGTCAGGGTTGTATTCTTTCTCCACATTTATTTATTCAATCTATATGCCAAGCAAATAATCCGAGAAGCTGGACTATATGAAGAAAAACGTGGTATCAGGATTGGAGGAAGAATCATTAACAACCTGAGATATGCTGATGATACAACTTTGCTTGCTGAAAGTGAGGATGACTTAAGGCACCTACTGATGAAGGTTGAAGAATACAGTCTGCAGTATGGATTACATCTCAACATAAAGAAAACAAAAATCCTCACAACTGGACCAATGAGCAGCATCACAATCAATGGAGAGAAGATTGAGGTTGTCAAGGAATTCACGTTGCTTGGTTCTACAATCGATGCCAATGGAAGCAGCAGTCAGGACATTAGATGACGTGTAGCATTGGGAAAGTCAACTGCAAAGGAACTGTTTCAAGTGCTGAGGAGCAAGGATAACTCCTTGAGGACTAAGGTGCGCCTGACACAAGCCATGATATTTCCAATCACCTGGTATGCATGTGAGAGCTGGACAATGAATAAGGAAGACCGAAGAAGAGTTGATGCTTTTGAGTTGTGGTGCTGGCGAAGAATGCTGAAAGTACCATGGACTGCTAAAAGAACTAACAGATCTGTCCTGGAGGAAGTGCAGCCAGAATGTTCCTTGGAAGCAAGAATGGCCAGACTTCGTCTCACCTATTTTGGTCATGTTGTAAGAAGGGACCATTCCCTGGAGAAGGATGTCATGCTTGGTAGGGTGGAGGGTCGACGGAAGAGGGGGAGGCCTTCAAGGAGATGGATTGACATGGTGGCTGCGATGATGGGCTCAAGTATAACAGGGATTGTGGGGCTGGCACGGGATTGGGCAGTGTTTCGTTCTGCTGTGCATGGGGTCGCTATGAGTCGGAAACGACTCGACGGCACTTAACAACAACAACAACAAAGAAGTATATACAAATAGTAAAGCCATATAAAATGCAAAGGAATTTTACATAAGATTAAAAATAGTGGTGGAGGCAGTGGGATGGAATGGGGAGGAGTTCGTAAGTAGATGGAAGTTGTTTTCAGTATTCTGGCTGTCCAGTCAGGCCATGTATCATTGAAGAAATGAATGAAGAGAAGCAGAGGAGAAACAGGCATGGACCAGTGAGGAAAGTGTTTCATGAAACTAGGAGTGGGATTAATTCAATTCTGGGCATCCAAGTGAGTGGTCAGAGCAGGAGGGGCCCTTTGAATCTATCTGGTACAACCCTACCAGGTCACAGATGTGGAAATTGAGAGACTCATTCAAATGCCTTACTGGGCTATGGCAAACTAAATATCGAACTTAAATATCCTAATTGTACAATTCATTATCTGCATGCAATGATCGACATACCTTAAAAGCATCTGTAAAAGGGAGTCCCAGCAAGCAGGGTCATTTCTATGACATCCATTGTTTCGTGGACTTTTGAAAGACTCCAAAGAAGACTTGATATGTACATAAGTATGTATGCACACATGCATACGCATGTGCTTGCATGTATGAACATATGCATAAATTAAGGGTGTGTGGGTGGAGGGGGTGTATTGAAACCATAATGAGGTAGGCCAAGGCCTTGTACTTGGGTGTCAGATTCAAGGAATTACTATTCTCTCAGGGTAGACTCAACAAAAAGTTGTCCAAAGGGCTCATTGGCTAAGAGTGAAAGGAGAAAGGCCACTTGGCATTCCATGAGGCCAATGAAAGAAGTCACCACTGAATCACAGTTGGAACTGCAGTCTCAAGGGACTTCAAATGCCCTAACTGTAGATAAAGGCCCACAAACACCCTTCATTCAAGCCCCAACACAGAGCTGTCCTGACCAAAGCAGGAATGAAAGGGCCAGCCAGTTAAAAGCGGCTAATTCCTGCTGCATTGCCCAGCCCAGATGGAATTCCAACAGGAGTAGCATGGTGAAACATCTGAGATGAAAAGAGAACAACTTGTAACGTTTAAAGAGACACTCTGTAGCTTAAACACTGCCTCTGGGCACAGCTCCATAGAAAGGACCCTGTCAGCCAGAGAAGGGGGTTTCTTCTGGAGCCCATGTGGCTGTGTGTATGTATGGGGAGGGGTCCACTACAAAGGGCTCTGGGAACAAGTGCAACCACACAATTTCCCTCCCATCTAAGAGCCCATGCTGTGCCAAATGCAGACTAACCTTTCATTTCCTTCCCTCCTCTCCTAAGACAGTTACAAACGCATAAGATTTAACCTGGGGATTTTTTTAATCTAAAGTTTTCCTTTATTTAAAGCTCTAGAGAGGAATTATGGTGGAGGTTCATGAGAAACAGCTGGGAGCATATTGGAGTGACAGGAGTGTTCTCCTTTGCCATTATAATGGCATGTCTGTGAGGTAACCAGGAGTTCCAGTCCCAGAGAAAACAGATGTAGCCCTGTCTCTCAGATCTCCTGGCAGTTAGCTCCCCAATATAATGGAGCAGTTTTGAAGATGGAAGATGAGTATAGCCCAAATGTGAATGTCTTGCACGCACATGCCAACAAATACCCCAATTATCTGTGCACACACTGCTGGTGTACAACAACAAAAACTCACAAACACCTGTGCTCACACAGGCACACACCAAGACAAAATACTTAGTCCCATGCATGCGCATACCACAAGCACTTCCCAGCAGTCCTCATTTTTAGCCTCCACTTGAACTGAATGATGAATGTTTATTGTGGTAACCTGTTCCCTACCAGGAGAAGACGATTGGCTGTGCTTTGATGTACTGGTGTGATGCATCTGTTGATTCCTACCATCAAGTTGCCTGGCTCCCTCACAAATGCCTGTGTTATAACAGGGAAAAAAAACACCTAGAAGCAAATGTAGGCATTCCTGATATCCCTCAAGTAGATGACAGGCAGCTGTAATGGGCTCACTTACATAAATACAACTTACTCAGTGCAGAACACAACTTCTTTCCTTCCTAGACTTTGAAGGCAAGAAATCATCCTTTTCAACTCAGCACCATGTCTATGGAAACACCTGTCAGCCCAGCAGGCCTGGGAATGGCATCTACCTAGGCTCCTTGCATTTGTCAAGTCTCTGGAAGGGAAATATCCTATGATAGGCTGAGGGTTAGGAAAAAATGTCTCCTATACATCCCAGGGCCCTGACCTTTAAGATTTAGGGAAGGTCTGCAAACAAATCTATTATGGTGTGTGTGTGTGTGTCTTTTTTAATCTCACAAAAGAAGTAACTTCAGAACTAACTTTATATAGAAGAGGGAGAAAGGTTTATAAAGGTATAAGGTCTGTGGTGGGCTCTGGCATTCAAGTTGCAGGATGTGGTTAGTAAAACACAAAGGGGTACTCACAGAATGAAGACCCTCTGTGTGTCTTCAGTTACTCCATGAAGTGTTGGTTTAGCAACCTTGAGAAAACAGGTCCATGCTTCTGAAATTTAAACCCCAGCATCTCAGTCCCTGGCTGGGTGTGCATGATTGAGTTGACTGTAGTGTTAGATCAGATAGAGATAGATTTGGTCACAGTGAGAGTGAAGACAGGGTAAGGCCAGCATCAAAATAGTGCTAACTGGTATTAAGCTGGGATAATGTATGGAGAGGGAACTGATTGGATTTATTCAGGGCACTGCTGCTTCTCAACCCTGGCTGTGCATTAGAATTTCCTGAGGACCTTTCAAACAAAACGCATGGGTGGACTCCATCCCCTGGAGACTGATTTACCTATACTTCAGTGAGTCCCATGTATTCTTGCATCTGTCCATGTATCCATCCATCCTTCCACCTATGCATGCATCCCTCCACATATGTGTTCACATATCCACCCATTTAAACAGGTGACTTTGATCTTAAGCTGGACTTGAGAGCCACAAAACAGACAAAATTTCCATCACCACCCCTTTGTAGGGTAAAGCACAAATCCACACAATCATTCAAGGACTGTTAATTGAACACCTACTATATGCAAGCCACTGTTTTAGGTGCTTGGGATACATTGAAAAGAATAGATACAGTCTCGCCCTCATGAGGCTAGCAAAAGTCCAGTGGAGGTCTGGCTGATACTAAAGTACACAAATAAAGTAAGAGCAGGCTATGAAGATGGTATAAAAGAAAGAAGTTGCTGAGAGAGAGAACAGAGGAGAACTTGCTTTGGAAAAAGGATAGTGGAGCGGAAAAGCCTCTTAGACATGAGGCATGAGAAGGACCCATCCACAAGGAATATAAAGTGAAGAGGGTTATAGGCAGAAAGAAGGCCCATATACAAAGTCCTGTGGGCTGAAAAAACTGGGTGGACTCGAGAAAATACTAGAAGGCTACAGGGCTGGAGCACCCACAGTGATGGGAAGAGAGGCAGGAGATGAGGGTAGGCCAGGGCCAGACCATTTGCTCTCCTAAGCAAAAGAGATGGAAGAAAGACGTTTAGATTTATCTTTTAAGATGCTGTCTCTGGCTACGGTGTGGAGAAGTGGAAAGGGGATATGGCAGGGAGATCAATTAGGAAGTATTTGAAGTGGTCCAGGCATCAGATGGGTGCTCAAAACAAAATGCAGTGGTCGAGATGGGTCCGTGAGGAGTAATCTGAGTCTGTGTGGAGGCTCTGAGTGGTGCAAATGGTTAACATGCTTGGCTGCTAACTGAAAGACTGGAGGTTCAAGTCTACCCAGAGGCACCTTGGAAGAAAGGCCTGGTGACCTACTTCTAAAAAAAATCAACCATTTGAAAAACACTGTGGAGGATGGTTTACTGACACACATCGGGTTGCCATGAGTTGGAATTAATAGCAACGTTTTTGGTGGGGGGAGGAGAAGTAAGTGAACTTGGTGGTAGACTGGAGGTGTGGCAGCTGGGTGCAGGGGGAGTGGATGATCTCTACATTTCTGGTTTGAATGAAAGAAAAAATCATATCTCTTACTATCGGGTCATTTCCATCTAATAGTGACCCTACAGGACAGAGTAGAACTGGCCTGTGGGGTTTCAAAGACTTCATAATCTTTGCTGGAACAGACTGCCTCAACTTGTTCCTGCAGAGCAGCTGATGGGTTCAAACCGCTGACCTTTTGGTTAGCAGCCAAATGCTGAACCACTGAGGCACCAGGGCTCCTTTGGGGGGTGGGGCGGGGAAGGAGAAGCTTTTGTCTAGCTACCAGCCTGACTTGAGTTACACCTAACAGCAACCTGAATTATGCAATGTGTACCCTAATTAAGGTAGATACAGTTTGTTATGCAAATTCTTGGTCTGAGCTGTGTTAGTCGCAAACCAGCTGATCCCTTCTTGCCTATACTACTTCCTGCCCATCTGGACTGTAGCCCATCCTCCCTGCTGTTCCACTGTTGACCAGAGCGAGATCTGGGGTCATAAACCCTGAGTGGCCCATGTGGCCAACCTAGGAGAGAGGAGGCAGGGTGTGCTCATCCATCCAACTGAGCTAGGGACTTCTGATGGGCCTCTCTCTTTGAGAGGTTGCTCAAGAGCCATCTTTGAGGCCTGCCCATCCAATCAATATGTGTGTTGTTCCACCCCTGTTGAGATCTCCTCTCTGTCTCAGAACATGCACCCAGACCTCTTGCAATGCACACTGATGGAGCGTGGTTTCCTGATGCCCATGCTTTTGGTTCTGATCAAACCCAACCATTTGTGTGCTGGAAAAATATTGACAACCCTTTGATCTCTTGTCCCTTTTGAAGGCTCCCACAGAGGAATGCTACCTTGTTTTATTTAGGCAAAATCTGTGTTTTATTTAACTGTGAACGCCCAGAGCCTAGAATAGCTTGCAAGATAAATGTCACTCAACTCTAGCATAATCAAGACACCCATTCCTACCTCATTAGGGTCTACTCATTCCCTTTAAGCTTCCCAGATTTATACACTGTAATTAGAAACTTGGTGATTTTGACTGCTAAACAGAGAGGCTTACTGGGAAGCTTTGCATGTCTGAATTTTAAATATTTTCACACTTCATTAACCCAGTTGCTGGTGTAACATCTTCTGGCCCAGTTCCCTCAACTGTGTGATTTTTATTTTTGGATAGAGACAAGAGCAATTAATTGAATTGAAACACATATTGATTACTATTTTTCATGAACTCTGAATGGTTTGTCTCTAAATGATTTTATTGAAGAGTTTTGAGACAATTGCTTGCCTGGGTTGCTTCCCTGGTGACCTCAACCAGGCTATAAGTGCCTGTCTGCAGTTGTGATGGTCTGCTTTTGGTGATTTCCAGTTGTCACTATGGTCTAAGTCAGGATGAGAGAGACCACAGCACCCTCCTTCATGTACATGTCCTGATTTGGGAACTCTGAAATCTCATTCAAATGAAGAATAGGGCTGTGCAGGAGGCTGTGCTAATGGTATAGTCCCTTTACCCCGGTGGAAACGGTTCTTTGGACCCCACAGTTGACCACAGGTTTTCACTGACTAGAGCTTTCTAGACCAGCTGATATCCTCTTGTGACCCCCACCATCTTTCTTGTGCAGCATAGTTTTGTTCCCCTCTCAGAAGACATCAAAAACATTCCAGGCCTGTGACCAGGTCTCAGGGCAACAGTAAAGTCTTGGGACATTGAAGAAAAGGAAGAGGCCATAAGTGGCATAAGATGAGTCTGGAGAGGGAAGCAGGGGCCATGCTATGGAGGCCTGTAGGTTATCATGGTGAACCGAGTTCTCTTCTAGATGCAATAAGATGCTGCTAGGGTGTTAAAAAGGAGCTCCAGTGGTATAATGGTCACATGCTCAGCAGCTACCCAAAAGGTTGGCAGTTTGAATCCACCCAGTAGCTCCATGGGAGGAAAAAACCGGCAATTCGCTTCCATGAAAATTACAGCTTAGGAAACCCTATGAGGCAGTTCTATTCTCTCACACTGGGTTCCAATGAGTTGGAATCAATTTGACACCACCTAACAACAACATCATGGGTGTCAAAAGGAGTCCCAAAGTGTGGTGCAAATTGTTGCTTGGCTGCTAACTGAAAAGTTTGTGATTTGAGTCCATCCAGAGGCACCTCAGAAAAAAAAAAACTTGGCAACCTACTTCTGAAATACCAGCCACTGAAAACCCTGGAGAGCACATTTCTACTCGGACACACATGAGGTTGCTATGAATCAGAATCAACTCAATGGTAACTGGTTTTAGGGGGTTAATGCAAGGTAACGATTTGGCCCAATCTTCTTCCCAGAGAAGATGTGCTCCTGGCATAGCTCAATGCCTCTCAACCTGCGAAATGTTATGAGTTAGTGTTATGTTAACAGGCTGAGATACTCAGTGTGAACACTGGATGTGGGGTGAGTGAGATTTATTATGCTCTCTGCTTGACTCCAACAGCCCAGCAAGGTTGGGACTGTTGACCCCACTTTGCACATGAGGAAACTGAGCTTCAGAGGGTTTTCCTGGGTCTCAGAGCTGGGAGACAAAAAGCTGGGATTCAAATTCAGGTCTGTATGGTTGGGCAATCTACTTCTGTAGTGATATGCCTCAGAACCCAAGGAGGGGTCACTATGAGTCGGGGCCAACTCGATGGCACATAGCAACAACAACAAACAAGTCTCCAAATCATTCATTGCTTGATCAACTGAACCGCATCAGTGTCTGCCATGAGGGACCATCAGTTCCCTTGGGGTTGGGGCCATCTCCTTATCTCTCTGACTGGAAATTCAGTATAAATCTGGACTGTGGAATTTTACAATGGCTCTTGGCCCAGTGCTTGTCAAACTTTAGTGAGCACATGAAACACAGGTTCTGATTCAGTGGGTCTTACCAGGGCCCAAGATTCGGCATTTATACCAAGCTCCCAGACAATGCTGATGCTGCTGGTTTTTGAGCACACTCTGAATGGCCAGGCTGTGACACGGCCTCTCTCTTTGCACTGTCATTCCCTTATGAAAGTGATCACAGAAGTGCATTCTGTATCTCCTGCTAAAGTGCAAATCCACAAAGACCTGAAATCATGTTCTAATTTACCCTCATACTTCCTGTGGTGGCTGATGGGAGGCTGGCTTCCATAGAATCTGGTGAGTATTCTGAGCTCCCATTTCAGTGGGCAGGGGGAAAGGCCAAGGACACTGCAGAATTAGGATGTTCCATAGTCCTGGGGTGACAACATCCCTTAGCAAGGGTGGGCCCAGGCTCGGACAGTTTGTGGTTCCAGAGGGCTCATCAAGATGAGAGCTAGTTATTGGACAGTGGTTGTGAGAACTGGGTGAGCATCAGGAAAAAGGCAGATGGGACAAAGCTTTCCCATTTACCAGCAGGTACAAAGTAATCCAGTAAATATCTTGAGCCCTCATCATGATGTCATAGGTGATGGGGATGCCCTTGCTTCCTGGTGCATTTTCCAGATGTCCCCAACAGCCCATTATTGGCATAAGATCTAGGGTGATTTTTTTAGAATACAAATCTGACTCTTTCACTCCTCTACTGAAAACAATCCTAGGGCTTTCAATTCTTCTGCTGAAACACACACTCTGTACCATGGCTGGAGCCCTGCGTAGCCTGACCCTGCCTGCCACCACCCTGTCCTCGGTGTTCACTCAGATTTTGTCCACTCTGGCCATTCTTCTGTTTTTCAAACATACCAAGCTCATTCCTCCCTCAGGGCCACCGGCCTGGCTCGTTTTCTTTAAGTGTCTTCACTGCTTTACTTTGGAAGATTGGCCATAGGCAAAGTTTAAACAGCAAAGTGACTCCAAAATGAAGTATAACCTTTGATTTTTGTGAGTTTGGCATGGATTTATTTTATCTTTTCCTGGCTCTTACCCAGTTGAAGTTGGGAACTGTGTGACACTATCATGGCAGAAGAAAGGGGATAGAAGCCCAGAGACAGAATGAAACTTGGTCAAAGCCAGTCCAATGTGGTGGGGGGCAGACCATCTAGGAGTAGACCAGAAGTTATGACTTGGATTCACGGGCAGGAGATGGAATCTTCGCAGGCTACTTTGACCTGATGTATTTTACAATATGTGTATGGTCCTGCTAACCAAAAGGAGTCCCTGGGGGGCATGAATGGTTAAGGGTCTGACTACTAGCTGAAAGGTCAGCACTGTGAGGCCACCAAAGGTGCCTCAGAAGACAGGCCTGGTAATATCCTGAAAAAATCCACTGCTGAAAACTGTACAGAACACAGATCTTCTCTAACAACCACGAGGTTGCCCAGAGTTGGAATTGACTCGACAGCAACTCACCTCTTTGTCTTTTGTCTTTTGACTTTGCTGAATCTAAGGTTGTACATCTTTACAATCTACTTCCATAGTGATACTGCCTCGGAAACCCAAGGAGGGGTCATTATGAGTCGGGTCTGACTCAATGACATATAACAACGACAACAAGGCTGTACATATGAGGAAACAATCAACTCTGGATTTCTCTTCCATTTGTGCTAATCTATTTTCTTTCTTTTTGTTTTTGGTAACAAAATATGCTTTTTGAGTCCAGAGGAGGGTGATTTGTAATTTATGGATTTCTCTCTAGAAATTACAACCAGAACCTAATTTTAAAAATCAAATTGGTTTCATCTAATTAAATCTGGAAATTGCCTCATAAACACGTATTCTGTTATAAATGTCTTCAAAAGCAAGCTTCTCCTGCTTACTGTCTGGGGCAGGATTGGGTTGAGCCTGGTGTGGGAGGGACCCTTGATCTCTGCTCAAGGACATACCCTCCTACCAACTGCTGACTGAAACTTTCTAAAGAGCAGTATGGTCTAGAGCACAGCATTCTTAAACTTTAATGCCAATATGGACCACCTGGGGCTCTTGCAAAAATGCAGATTTGGATCTGTGGGTTTGGAGTGGGACCTGAGATGCTAAATTTCCAACTGGCTCCCAGGTGATGATGATGCTGTAGTCCCTGGATCACACTGAATAGCAGCAGAGCACAAGACATTAACATCTGCATTCAAGAGACATGAACTTGGTGCCTTGGCTTAGTGTTTTCATTTCACCTGAGTCTCAATTTCCTCACTGATGTGAGGATAAGCATGACAGTGTATAATGCTGTTTCTAGGTGCTAACCACTGTGCTAAACACATTTAATTTGATTCTCACAGAAAGCATGTAAGGTAAGTTTTAGTACTGCCCTTGTTTTCAACTGAGAAACCTGAGTCCCTAGAGTGGAGTTGTTAGCTCCTCTTCTGAGGAGTACTATTGTTGTTGTTGTTGTTGCTGTTTGCCATCGAGTCAGCCCCAACTGACCCCTCCTTGGGTTTCCGAGGCAGTTATCACTACGGAAGTAGGATTGCCCAACCTTCCTTCCAAGGAGTGGCTGGTGGGTTTGAACCTCCAGCCTCCAGGTTAGCAGTCAAATGCCTTAGGCACTATGCTAGAGTTAGTGATAGAAGCATTTCCTGAAGGTGTTTTCTCAGTGCGGTGTCTATGGTGGTTGGTGTTCTCCCTCTGAGAGATTCTGGGTCCATTGATTCATCCTGAATGTTTCTTCCTCATCAGTCAGTCCCTAACTTTCTTTCCCAGAACTTGTCCTCCCTTCTGGTGGACCATTGTCCCCCAGCCCACTCTCAGCAGGTACGTAGTAGGTGTATATTTTTGCATGAACACTCATTGGCCTCCACCCAGCTGCGGGCCTTTCATGCATGCTTCAGCCTGGGGATCTTGTGTCCTTTTGCTTCTCAGACTCCTGATAGCAACCCCGCAGCACTGATTACCACCCCTACTTTACAGATGTGGAAACCAAGGCTTGGGAAAAGGAGGACTCTGCCAAAGATCTCTGGAAATTATGGCAGAGGTGGGATACTAGGCTACATCTTTCCAGCCTCAGCATTCATGCTCTGCTTTCCTTTATTTTTCTTTTATATCTCATATTGCAAGCTGATAATGTGTCAGGATATAAGGGTAGGAGGAAAGGCATCTTCTCTTTCTCCCCATGGTTAAATCTTACCTAAATCTGGTTGTTGAAGTTGTGTTGTTGTCGTCGTCTGTTTTTGTATTCGTTCGGTACAGTGAATTTCTATATAGCTGCAGTTTTGTAAGTTTTCAGAAAAACACATTATCCTGACTTAATGGATACATTCCTGCCTGAGGAGATTATTTCCCCCATCACTGATATAACAAGGCCTTGGCAATGCTAATTAATGCCAAAAGGAACTCTGGTAGTACAGTGGTAAAGGCATTTGGCTGTTAATTATAAAAGGTCAATGGTTTGAATCCACTAGCTGCTATGGGAGGCAACTCACATCCCTAGAGATTTCCAGCCTTGGAAACCCTATGAGGCAGTTTTACTCTGTTCTACAGGGTTACTATGAGCTGGAAACTATTCAATGGCAATGGGGTTTAATTAATGCTGGGTGGGTGTACTTTGGATACTACCTCCTAGGGATGACAGTATAATATACCTTGGACACAGAGTAATTTAAATATCAAGATCCTGTATCCTCAGGGTAGAGAATTACATTGGGACTATTTTAGAAGCTCAGGGACAAATAGGGGTGGGGTGTACATTATGGTTTCCTAGATGAACTATACCTACCATGTGCTGGGCTTGGCTGTTCTCTTCTGTGTCAGGACAACCTTACTTCTTGAATCCTCACTCTGCTACTGAAAGAATCAGTCATCACTGTGCTCAGTGCATGCTGTAACCAAATTTCTTTGTCATTGTGGATAGCAAGACAGCTGAATTTTGTCACCTTGTATTTTCTTCCCATTGTACTGTCAGAAGGCTTTTGGAAAATTGTATCTTACCCATGTTTATATCCTCACTGGGGCTCCACATAAAATAGGTTTTCACCAACTTCACAGTGATGTGACTTGAATAAAGCTAAGCTACTTGCCGTGAATGGACCACCTTACCTCGTAGAGGGTGATGACCCCATTGGTCTCATTGGGAGGTTTCCACTGGATATAGATCTTCTCCTCAAAGGGACCCCCTTGGATGGATTCTAGAGGGACAGCTCCTGGAACTACAGAAGAGAAAAGCCATGAACTTAAGATTACCTTCCATCTCATTTCCCCAGCCTCATTATCCTAGAACAGAAGTTGGTCAAGTTTTTCTATAAACAGCCAAACAGATATTTCAGGTTTTGCAGGCCATACAATTGCTATTGGCAGATACTCAATTCTGCTGCTATAGACAAGGCATTTGATTGCTAACCACAGGGCTGGTGGTTCAAATCCACCAGTCACTCCTCAGAAGGAAGATTGGGCAATCTACTTCCATAGAGAATACTGCCTTGGAAACCCAAGGAGGGATTGCTATGAGTCGGGATTGACTCCACAGCACTGAGTTTGGTTGGAGGAATAGGTGTGCAGTGTAGTAAATTACTTTGTGTGGCTTTTCTACCCATAAGTCTATGTAAACTCCAAGGTGGGATTTGCTATGAGCAACTGAGGAGCTCCTGATTGCTGAAGGTGTCCACCTGGAGTATTGCTGTTGGGAGTGGCACAAAACAATGTTCTGGGAGGTGCCCACTCTCTCTCATGTGCTTAGAGTTCTGATGCTATAATTGGCTAGTTTGACCACCCTGTGGGCTCTAAAGGAGACCTCCTGGAGGCAGAACTCTTTCTGACTGCTGGTTGAGGAAGACGTGCTGCTGAAAGGGATACGTGCTCCTGAGACGCATTGCTGGGAAAGAGATGCAAGAGACACACAACGCATTGCTGAGTGAGACACCGAGGGACCAGCACTGCTGGGAAAGAGACTGTGAGAGAGTGTTGGCTGAGGGACGGTGGGCTGGGAGAGAGACTGAGCGTTCTTCCTGAACTTGAGTTGTAGCCTGGTGCTTCCCTAATAAACCCTGTAATCTGTGAGTTCTGTGTGGCCACTGCAGTGAATTATCGAACCCAGGAGAGAGGTGGTGGGTGCTTTGGGAGGAACGGTTGGTGAAAGGGTTGGAGGGAGGCAGCATGTCTGGCCTTGCAGTAATAGGCCTTGGGTTACTGCTGGTAATCCTCTCTTCCTCTTGTGAGATTAGAGGAGGTCAGAACATGTGGCCTCCTTGCCGTTTTTGCAAGGTGCATGAATGACCTATGACAGCATTCTGCCCTAATGAGCACAGCCTGCTCCTGTAGGTAGGCCAGTCTTCCTGGCAGTGTCCTTCTGCTGGAATCCACCATCACTAGGACATTCTGGAGGGATCTGCACTGGAAAATAAATGCTTTCTCAACCTTCCAGGGAGAACCTCCTGGGGAGTCATGGATTCATGCCAATGATTACCAGATCTATTTATATTTTTGCCATTATAATAGCAGGTACTTTTACTAAGCACTTATACTTTGATCACAGTTTCACATACATTATTTCTTTGAAGCCACAAAACAGCTCTGCCCAATGTGTGTTATCTCTTTTGCGCCGATAAGAGAACTGAGGCTGAGAGAAATAACTTACTCAAGGTCATTCATCTCTTAAGTTGTAAAGAGGGAACTGAACACCTGTCTGTGAGCTTCACAGCATATACTCTTAATCACCATGCAGTGCCTCTCTAGATAGAGCCTTGGCCATATGTTGCAATCAGTTTGCTATTGTTAAATTAAAATAGATTTCGTTTTTCTCATGGCCATGGTACATAGAATTTGTTGAATATTAAGAATATCCAGAAAGGTTTAAAAAAGGAAAGAACTAAATCACACATCATCCCCATACCCAAAGATAACAAATGTTTGCTTTTTGCTGTATGTTTTCCCAGTATCTTTATGCCTATGCATAAACATATTTTATTTTTTAAAAATTTAACTCATTGCATGGATGGATGGACATAGAGAAGAGGTAACTATGGGGAGGAAGTGGGAGGGGAGCTGTTGCATTGGGGTAAATTGTAGTCAATATCATGGGACAAAGGGTATGTGAATTGCTGGATGGAAAGTGAATTTGCTCTGTAAACTTTCACCCAAATCACAAGTTAAAAAAAAATTAACTCATCATGTGCATATTATGTTATCATCATCTTTTATCACTAAACAAATCACAGGCTTGTTGTTAATCCTTCAGTGTGCTTTGGGGCCATGCATTTTAATGGCTGCCTAGAGGGGATATGCCCATTATAGTCACCAGTCCTTTATTATTTGGCATTAAAGTTGATTTGACCTCATCCTTGTAAATAAGTATTGGTATGCAACTCTGAGGAGCTCTGGTAGCATAGTGTCTAAGGCATTTGACTGCTAATCAGAAGGCTGGCTGTTCAAACCCACCAGCCACTCCTCTGACAGAAGGTTGGGTAATCTATTTCTTCAATGATACCACCTCGGAAACCCAACGAGGGGTTGCTATGAGTCAAGTCCAACTTGACGGCACATAACAACAACAACATGCAACTTTGCTTATGTCCCTAAGATAAATTCCTGGAAATTATTTCAGAGAGCAAACTAGATTAACTATTCTACTTTTAAGGCTGTTGACATATACTGCCAAGTTGTCTTGCAGGATGTCTGTGACATTCTGGGTGGCCCAACATCAAAACATTCTTAAATCTCCAATTCTTGCCAACACTGACTATTCATTTTAAAAATTAAGTGTTTATATGTGGGAGAAAAAAAGTACATGAGTATTAAAAAAAAAAAAAAAAACAACTTACTGTCCCTGAGTTGATTTGCCTCATAGCAACCCCTCCTTGGGTTTCCAAGGCGGTATCACTACAGAACCAGATTGCCCAACCTTCCCTCCGAGGAGTGGCTCATGGGTTTGAACTGCCAGCCTTCTGGTTAGCAGTCAAATGCCTTAGACACTACGCCACCAGAGCTCCCACATGTGTATATGTGTGTGTATGTATGTATGTATGTATGTATACACACACACACACACACATATATATGTCAGCTGCTGACCAAAAAATTTGCAGTTCAAACACACCAATGTCTCCATGAGAACAAAAAGGGCTAGTGATCGGCTTCCACAAAGATTACCGTCTAAAAAAACCCTATGGGGCAGTTCTGCATTGTCAAATAGGGTCACTAGGAATCAGAATTGATTCTGGCCCACAACAACAAATCTGTGTGTATGCATATATCATACCAGTTAGCATCAAGGTGATTCCAAATGATGGTTACCACATGGGTGTTTAGTAAGGTTTCTAAGGGGTGATATCTCAGAATATATCACTAGGTCTTCCTAAGGTACCTCAGGGTAGACTCAAACACCCAACCTTGTGGTAAGCAGGTTAGTCTGTCTGTGTCTCTCTCTTTTTCTCTCTCCTCTCTGTACATACACACAGATGTGTATATGGCTTTTCAGAATACTGAAGAAGGTAATTTTTTTTCACTTTAATCAGTCATTTGCGTTGATAACTTCTTTTGAACATGCTCTCTATATCTCATGTTTATTTCCCTTAGGGAATCTCCATTTTTGTTCAGTTTGTCTTGTGGGCTTGTAAGGTTACAAATATTTTTGCTAGTTTCTCACTTGACTGTGAGCCTTTACATACATAGAAGCTGTTAAGTAGTGAGATACCTCAATGTCTTCCCTTATCCATCCCTCCTTTCCACAAATATTTATTGAATCTTCAATAAGATCCAGGAACTGATGGACACTGGGGATACACCAGTATGTGGAGAGGGGAGAGAGAGAGAGAAGGAAAGAGGGAGTTGGTCAAATCCCTGACAAAGCTTGCATTCTGGAAAGGGAGACAGACATTAAATAAATAATTACACTCATAATTCATTACATTTGTTATAATGTCTCTGAAGTAAGGCGCAAGACACTAAGAGAATTATAACAGAGTAAATGTAGTCTGATAAATTAAGGATATGAAGTAGCAAAAAGTTAGAGGTGATGAGTAGAAATCAGGAGGACAGAGGTAGAGGGGAGGGTCGGAGTGTTGTGGGCAGCTTCCTGAGGGCACGAGCAGAAGGAAAAAGGTAGTTAGGAGAGGACTGTGGTCATCCTGAGGAGAGAGAACAGGAGCTTGGCCCAGGGGGAGAGCAGAGGAGCAAAGAAAGAGCTTTCAGGAAACTAACTACTGTGACTTGATGGTGAGGGAGGGAATGGGGGAGGTGTGAAGGAAGACTCCTGCTCTTCTTTTATATAGCTGTGGGGCGGGCAATGAGAGTGGTGTTCATAAAAGAAGCCTTTAGAGGATGACTAGTTTTGGAGAGGAAGCTGGTGAGCTCAGTTTTTGTCATTTTTCACCTGAGGTGTACGTGGTGGTGGTGGTATGTGCCATTCAGTCGGACCCCACTCATAGCGACCCCTCCTTGGGTTTCGAAGGCAGTATCACTACAGAAGTAGATTGTGAAACCTTCCTTCTAAGAAGTAGCTGGTGGGTTTCAACCACCAGCTTTCTGGTTAGCAGTCAAGTGCCTTAGGCACTATGCTACCAGAGCCCCCTGAGGTGCACACAGAGCATCTAAATGGAGGTGTAAATTAGCAGCTGGATATATGAGATTGAGGCCAGTGTTTGGAAATTGAAATGATGGACAGGGAATAGATTTTTGTAGCCAGTGTGTAATGGAGGGAGAGAGGGAAAGAAGCAGGTCTTAGACTAAGTCTAAATCAAAAATTCAAACACTGCCGTCAAATCAATTCCAACTCATAGAGAACCCCATTGGGTTTCCGAGGCAGTACATCTTTACAGAGGTAGCTTGCCCCATCTTCCTTTTGTGGAGCAGCTGGTGGGTTTGAACCTCCACCCTTCTGGTTAGCAGTCAAATACCTTAGGCAATGTACCACCAGAGTTCCTTAGGACTAAGTCTAGAGGAATGCTAACCTTCACAAAGAGGAGGGGGAGAAAAAGGAACTGAGAATCAGACAGAAAGGGCAGCTTAGAAAATCAGGAATATGAGTTGTCATCACAGCAGCTGGGTGGGGGAGGTGGATTCAAGAAATGGCTGGCCGACAGCACTGGATGTTGTTAAAATGTGAAATAGGGTGTGACCTTAAAATTGCCCATTGAATTTAGAGTTTTGAAAGCTACTTGGGATGTGAGCAGGAGTAGCTCAGGAAGAACACTGGAGAAAGAAGCCATTCTGCAGTGGGTTAAGGGTAGAAGGTGAGATACTGTGTTGAGACAAGTAAATAATTTTGGCTATGAAGCCAAGGAAAATGCAAGGAAGTAACAGGGAGAGGATGTGGGGCTAAAAACACACACACATTTCCACTGAGTTGATGCTGACTCACAGCAACCCTATGGGACAGAGGAGAACTGACCCAATAGGGTTCCCAAGGCTGAAAATCTTTACAGTAGCAGACTTCATCTTTCTCCCATGGAGCAGCTAATGGGTTCAAACCACCAAGATTTTGGTTAGCAGCCAAATACTTTAATCACTGCACCACCAGATCTCCTGGGGCTAAAGTAACCCCTGCACATAGGAGAAGTTGTGGCATATTTAAAAGTGATGAGAAAAAAGGCAAATTAGAGGTAAGGGGTGGAGGAGAGGCTAACTGACAGGGGAAGGGTCCTGGAAAGGCAGGGGAGAGGAGTGGAAAGAAGGTACCTTTCTGGGGAAGATCCAAGATGGCGGACTAGGCAGATATACTACCTAGACCCTCTACAACAAAGACAGAGAAACCAAGTGAAACAGATACAGATGATAACCTTGCAACCCAGAGCTTTAAACAAAAGGACAAGCAAGTAGATCAAATATCAGTTAGAGAAAGAAACTGAAAACAGCAAACAAGGAAGCATAGAGAGCAGTGAATTGCCAACTGGCCCAGCACAGTACAGCCATTTTGAATTACTGTGAGCAGTGTTCTGATTAAGGCAGGAACTCCATAACAAGCTCTGCTTGCCCAGGATTACACAGGCACTCACATTGATTATTAGTGACTAGAGAGCCAGGATCTCTCCCTTTACCCTGTATAACAAATCTATTGATACTAATCTGTTAGAGGAACAAACATAAAAAAGAATGACAAAAATGAAGAAAGCCTAAGAATTACATGAGACATCAAGAGGAATAATTTATGTGATGATAATCAATCACATAAAGAGACAAAAAGAGACAAAAACACTGAGGAAACTGTCAAAGATTGGTTGGAGAAAAAACTTCCCTAATATCATGGAAAGCAAAACAGAAAAATGCATTCAAGAAGTTCAATGAAGCCCAAATAGGATAGCTATCAAAGAAAATCAACAACAAGATATAATCAAACTTTCCAAGACCAAAGATGAAGAAAGCATCCTGAAAGCAGCTTGGAAAAAATGAGAAATTGCCTACAAAAGAGAACAAATAAAACTGAACTCTGATTTACAAAACTCTGAAAGAAAGAAATTGCCAACCAAGAATTATGTATCTAACAAAACTATGATGGAGAAATTAGGACATTTCCAGATAAATGGAAATTATAAAACCAGACCAACCAGAGATGCTAAAGAAGTCCTTCAGTCAGAGAAACTACAATGGCACATAACAAACTGAGGTTAAGACACACAACATAATTAAGAAATCAACCAAGATGATGCACCTACATATTCTAGGGAGATGCATCCCTTGGAACAATGGACCATAGGGCACCAGGGGGGCAACATTCACTTGGAAGAAATGCAGGGCTGCATAACTATTAGGGGCACAGGGAAGGGGGTTACTGGGAAGGGAGGAGAAGAGGGTGGGTTAGGGTCAGGGATATAATTGGGGAGTGAAACCAAATGTACATGAAACATTGAATGTAAAACAAACTCTGTAAATTTGCACCTAAAGCACAATTAAAATTAAAAAAATAGACATATAAAAAACAAAATCTACAAGACTGGAATAGGGAAACTGTAAACAATTAGTAAATGATGAAAACTACAAAGCAAAAAGAGGGAATAAATGGTGTAGTTACAGAATTTCCAAAGCAGAGGAATTCAAGATGATATTAAGATAGAACATAGTGTTTTATACTTGGGAAGATAAAATCACAAGGTAGCATCAAAGAAAATTATTAAACCTTCTCACAAAATAAAGAAGAAAATGATGAAGACTCAGTAAATACTTAAACTACAGCAAGAAAGGAAATAAGAAAATTGGTGAACAAAATGAACTTAGCACAGAAAATATATGCAACAGTGATCCATACAACATCACACATTGCAAAAACCACATAGCAAAATAACAGCAGTAAATTCATACCTATTAATAGTTACACCAAATGTAAATGGATTAAACGCACCAGTCAAGAGACAGACAGTAGCAGAATGGAATGGATAAGAAAACATGAGCCATCAATATTCAGTCTACAGGAGGCACCTCTTAGAAACAAAGACAAAAATAAGCTAACAAATCAAAGGATGTAAAAGGATATATTAAGCAAATGTAAACAAAAAAGAGTGGGCATGTCAATATTAATTTCTAATAATACAGACTTCAAGGCAAAATCAGCAAAAATGACAGGGAAGAGCATTATATAATTAAGATTTTAATCCAACAAGATGACATAATCACAATAACTATCTGAGCACCTAATGAAAGAGCTCCAAAATATACAAATCAAACTAACAGAATTGAAAAGGGAAATAGACAACTCCACAATAATAGGGGAGACTTGAACACTACTCTTAACAAAGGACAGACAACTAGAAAGAAACTCAACAAAGATACAGAAGACAATTCAATCAACCAACTTGACCTCATAAATGTACACAGAACAATATACATTCCTTTCCCAAAGCACATGGAACATTCTCCAGAATAGACCATAAATTAGGCCACAAAGCAAGCCTCAATAAATCTAAAAAGATCAAAATATTACAAAGCATCTTCTCTGATCACAAAGTTTTAGACTTAAAATCAACAGTAGGAAGATAAGGGGGAAAAAAAATCAAATCCATGGAAATGGATTAACACACTGCTTAACAACTACTGGACATTAGAAGAAATAGTATTTCCATGGATCAAGTGAGAATAAAAACACAGCATACCGAAATCTTTGGAACACAGCAAAAGCAGTACTCAGAGGACAATTTATAGCAATAAACACACATCAAAACAGAAGCATCAAGATCAACACCTTAACCCAACATCTCCAACAATTAAAAAAACAGAAAAAAAAAGTCCTAAAGTCACCAGAAGAAAGGTAATAATAAAAATTCAACTAGAAATAAATGAAACAAAAATTATAGAATGAATTATCAAGATTAGAAGTTGGTTCTTTGAAAAGACTAAATTGACAAACTACTGGCAAACTTCACAAAGGAAAAGGAGATGGATGTAACATGAATAAGATAATAAAATAAGTGATGTTCCAACAACTAATTGAAAAGGATAATAATGGAATATTATGAATAACTGTACTCCAACACATTTGAAAACCTAAGAGAAAATGACAAATTTCTAGAAGTGAACCACCTACCCTAACTAACACAATCTGTGACAGAAAATTTGAACAGACCCATCTCAAAAGAAGAAACTGAACAGGTCATATGAAAAAGGCTTCCAAAATTACTGGCTTCACTGGTGAATTCTACCTAACATTCAGAAAAGAGCTGACACTAATTCAACTCAAACTATACCAGAACATAAAAAGAATGGAATACTCATAACTTGTTCTATGAAGCAAGCATAACTCTGATACCAAAACTAGACATAACACTAAAAAAGAAAACTATAGAGCAATACCCATCATAAATACAGATGTAAAAATGCTAATATTGTAGCCAACAGAATTCAACAACATATCAAAAAGATACATAATGAGCAAGCAGATCCAAACCAAGTATGCAAAAGTGGTTAACATTAGAAAACCAATCAACATAATCTACTCTTAATAAAACACGAAAGGACCACATGATCATATCAATCAAAGTAGAAAAGGCATTTGACAAAATCCAGCACATTCTTGATATAAACATTCAGCAAAATAGGAATAGAAGGGGAATTAGTTAACATAATAAAAATCATATGCACAAAACAATGGCCAACATTTTTCTCAATGCTGGGGAGACCAAAAACATTTCCTGTGCCACACACAGGGAAAGAGACAAGGATGCCCTTTATCACCACTCCAAAGTTGTACTGGAAGGCCTAGCCGGTGCAATAAGGCAAGAAAGATAAATGAAAGGTATCAAATTGGCAAAATAGTAAAAATACTTCTACTTGCAGATGATAGGATCCTGTGTATGTTGAAAATCACAGCAGCTGAACAAGAAAACTCCTGCAACTAGTAGGTTTCAGCAAAGTGGCAGGGCACAAGATCAATATATAAAAGTTATATTCTTATACAGTAGCAAAGAGAACTCTGAAAAGGAAATCAGGAAAGCAATACTATTTACAATAACCACCCAAACAATGAAGTATTAAGAATAAATCTAAACAGATATAAAAGATCTATATAAAGAAAACTACAAAATACTGCAAGAAATCTGCATAAAAGGAAAAATGTACATACTCATGGATAGATTTACTATTATAAAAATATCAATACTGCCCAAAGTGATATACTCATATGATGAAATCCTGATCCAGATTCCATTATCATTCTTTAAAGAGATGGAAAAAACATTGACCAATTTTATATGGAAATGAAAGAGACTGCAAATAAGCAAAGCACTACTAAAGAATACCAAAGAAGGAGGCCTCACATTCACCAATCTCAAAACCTACTATATATTCAAAAAAGCTTGGTATTGGTACAATGACAGACATATTGACCAATGGAACAGAACTGAGAACCCAGACTAACCCTGTGGACAGCTGATCTTTGACAAAGGGCCAACATCCATTCAATGAGGAAGAGACAGTCTCTTTAACAAATGGTGCTGGAAAAGCTGGATATGTACTGCAGAAAAATGAAACAGCATCCATATTTCTAACCACATAAAAAAACTAATGCATGTTAAATCAAAGGCATAAATGTAAAACCTAAAATGCTAAAGATCATCAAAGAAGAAAGAGAGACAAACTAAAGGGCCCTAAATGTATGGCATAAATACATTAACAAACATAACTAAAAATGCACAAACAGCAGGAAGACAAATGACTGGAGACCTCCTAAAAATTAAACATTTATATGCATCATAAGACTTCACCAAAAGAGTAAAGAGAACCTACAGACTGGGAAAAAGGTTTTGGTAACACATATCAGACAAGGGTCTAATCTCTAAAACTTACAGAAAACTAAAACCTCGGAAGAGACTCTCTAACTTGCTCTTGAATGTTGAGCAGCTAGAGTGAATGGAAGAAATGCAGAAATAAGAGCTGAACAGAAGATTTCAAAGGGCAGCTCGACAAGACAAAGGATTATAATGAAATGTGCAAAGACCTAGAATTAGAAAACCAAAAGGGAAGAACATGCTCAGCATTTCTCAAGCTGGAAGAACTGAAGGAAAAATTCAAGACTTGAGTTGCAATACTGAAGGATTCTATGGGCAAAATATTGAATGATACAGGAAGCATCAAAAGAAAGAAGGAATACAGACAGTCACTACACAAAAAGAATTGATAAATGTTCAACTGTTTCTGGAGGTAGCACATGACTAAGAACCAATGGTACTGAAAGAATTCCAAGCTGAACTGAAAGAATTAGTGGAAAACAAGGCTCCAGGAACTGACAGAATACAAATTGAGATGTTTCAACCAATAGATGCAGTGCTGGAGACACTCATTTATGCCAAGAGATTTGGAAGACAGCTACCTGACCAAATGACTGGAAGAGATCCATATTTGTATCCATTTCAAAGAAATGTGGTCCAACAGAATGTGGAAATTATTGAACAATATCATTAATATCACACACAAGTAAAATCCTAAAATGGTTGCAGCAGTATATTGACAGGGAACTTTCAGAAATGCAAGCTGAATTCAGAAGAAGACAGAGGACATGGAACAAAGGACATCGAAATCAAAAAGACCAGGCTTACTGGTCTGACAGAACCTGGTGGAACCCTTGAGACTCTGGCCCTTAAACACCCTTCAGTCCTGGATCTGAACTCCCCCTGTAACTCAACTTTCAGCCAAACAATAGGCCTGTAAGGTGAATGATAACACCAGGGTGGTATGCACTCTCTAAAACAATAAACCATAAAACATTAAAAGGGCAGTATTCATCCAGCATAAAGCCCAGAATGCAGGAAGGGATAGGAAAGAAGGACTAACAGAAACAAATAGGAAACCAGGGAGGGAGTGGGAAGAATGCTGTTATATCGTGAGGCCTGAAATCAATGTCTTGAAAAAATGGTTGAATGGAAAACCAATTTGCTCTGTGAACTTTTGTCTAAAGACAATAAAAAGAAAAAGAAAAAGTCACCCTTCTGGAACCCTCTGAGGTAAGAGAACAGGAAGAAAACATGTAGATGCAAGGTAACTGCAAAGGTAACTCCCCTTCAGAAAGGGGAATTGAAGTTTCCTTAATAGTTACTTTTCCTTGAGAAGCCACCTACCAAAAGTTGTAGTATGGGAATTGGGTCAGAAATGTGGAAAGAATAAAGGAGCCCCGGTGGTGTGATTGTTAAACTGCTTGGCTGCGAACTGAAAGGCTGGTGGTTTGAACCCACTAGCCGCTCTGTGGGAGAAGAGACCATAAAGATTACAGCCTTGCAAACCTATGAGGAAGTTCTACTCTGTCTTATAGTGCCACTATGGGTTGGAATCAACTCAAAGTCACACAACAACCCAACCCAACTCGTTGCCATCCAGTCAATTCCAACTCATTGTGACCCTTTAGGACAGAGTAGAATTGCCCCATAGGGTTTCCAAGGGCTGTAAATCTTTATGGAAGCAGATTGTCTCATCTTTATCCTGCAAAGCAGCTGGTCGGTTCAAATCACTGGCCTTTCGGTTAGTAGGTAAATGCTTTAACCACTATCTCACCACAGCTCCTTCACACAATAACAAGGAAGCTTTAATCACTGAGAATTAGAGCATGAGCTCAATAAAGACACACAGAAGCTACTCCTTAAGAAGGGGCTATCTTTGGGAGGTCTTCATCCCAGATAGCGAGCTAGTACCATTAGACCACCTGATTTTCCCCTTTAATTTCATGTTCACAACAAATATTTCTTACCCTAAGATCAGATAAAGAATCTTGTGTATTTCCTTCTACTGATTTTATGATTTATTCTGTCTTTTTATAGTTATCACTTTATCTGGAATCTATTTTGTATACTGTTGTTATTATGTGCTGTCAAGTATACTGTATAAAAGACAAATCTCACTGTGGTTCTTTATAATTTTCTTAGGATACTTACTTGACCAACCAAAACTTTCCCCAGTGATTAAAATGGCATTTTCCCACCACATTTAATTATTTTATATCATGGCAACTGTCATGGGGCTCTCTGTTGTATTTCAGCCAGCTGTCAGCTTCCACTCTGACAGCATCCCTCTGTTGTATTTAGATAACACTTTTTAATATTTGATGGAACAAGCCCTTCTCTTTCATCGTCATTCTTCTGCGAAGTTCGCAGGGCTATTGCAACCCATTTATTCTGTCAGAAGACTTCGGAATAATTTTGTAGAACTTCAGAAATTGTTCCATCAGAAATTTTATTGCATTTGCAGTCTTCTCCTTTTTAAGGGCAAATGATATCCTTTTATTGCAATGAGTCCTCCTACCCAGAAACAGCACATAAATTGTCATTTATTACTTTCTTTTGATACCCTCATTTAATTTTAAAAAAATACCTTACAAATTTTATTCCAAGGATTTTACTATTTTTATTATCTTTGCATTATATTAAAATGTTTTTCTTATAAAAGGTTTCATATAAAAATTGATATAGTTATATGAAACATACAATCCAAAGAATAATTATGAAATGAACACATCTGTTCCCACTTCCAGACTAAGAAATTAAACAATACCATGCCACTGATGATTCTTGCCTTCCATGTGGGGGGAGACCTGGTTGGGATTCCTGGTCAATGCATTTCAAGAGCAGCCACCACTTGTGTCGGGCAGGCTTGAGTGTTGATATGATGCTAAACAGAGTGTGGTGGTACTTCCAGACTAAGAAAGAATAGGAAGTAGGGCCTGGCAATCTACTTCCCCAAAATCAGCCAGGAAAAACCCTATGAATCACAGCAGTCTGATCCCAGTATGCATGGGGTGCCATGAGTTAGGGGCTGAGTTGAAGGGAGCTAACAATAACGTGTGTTCTTCACCATTGATACTATCTCCCTCTCCATCAAAAAATAAATAAATAAATAAAATACCATCCTTCATTTCATGTTAACCACTATTTTATTTTTCATTTGTAGCTATAAATAGATGGATGAACTCCAAGACAGTATGTCATATAATCCTTCCTGGTTTCCGATGTGTGTGGAGCCCTGGTGGTACAGTTGCTAATTAGAAGGTTGGTGGTTTGAACCCACCACCAGCTCTGTGAAAAAGATTTGGCAGTCTGTTCCCATAAAGATTACGGCCTTGGAATCTCTGTGTTGTTAGATGCTATCAAGTCTGTACCAATTTACAGTGACCCTATGTACAGCAGAATGAAACAATGCTCCATCCTCAAAATCCTTGCTACATTTGAGCCCATTGCTGGAGCCACTGTATCAATCTATCTCATTCTGAGTCTTCTACTTTTTCACCCTCCACTTTACCAAGCATGATGTCTTTCTCCAGGAACTACCCTCTCCTGGTAACACGTCCAAAGTACATGAGGTGAAGTTTCAACATCCTCTTTTCTAAGGAGCATTCTGGCTCTACTTCATATGGGATAGATTTGATCATTCTTCTGGTAGTCCATGGTTTTTAATATTCTCCATTGATACCATAATTCAAAGGCATCAATTCTTCTTTTGTCTTCTTTATTCATTATCCAGCTTTTGCATGCAGATGAGTCAAATGAAAATACCATGGTTTGGGTCCGGGATACCTTAGTGCTCAAAGTGACACCTTTGCTTTACAACACTGTTTAAAAGAAGTCTTTTGCCACAGACTGCCAATGCAATGTATCATTACTGCTGCTTTCATGAGTGTTGATTATGGAACAAAGTGAAATTAAATCCTGGACAACTTCAACCTTTTTGCCATTTATCATGATACTGCTTATTGGTCCAGTTGTGAGGATTCTTATTTTCTTTATGTTGAAGGGTAATCCAGACTGAAGGCTGTAGTCATTGTTATCCATTAATCAGTGCTTCAAGTCTTCTTCACATTCACCAAGCAAGGCTGTGCTATCTGCATATGGCAGGTTATTAATGAGTCTTTCTTCAATCCTGATGCTGTGTTATTCTTCATATAGTCCAGCTTCTCAGATTATTTTCTCAGCATACAGATTGAATAAGTATGCTGAATGGATTCAAACCTGATGCATACCTTCCCTGATTTAAAACTATGCAGTATCTTTTTGTTCTGTTCAAATGACTACCTCTTGGTCTATGTACAGGTTCCACATGAGGACAGTTAATTGTTCTAGAATTCCCATTCTTTGCAATGTTATCCATAATTTGTTATGATCCACACAGCTGAATGCCTTTGAATAATCAACAAAACATAGGTAAAAATCTTTTTGATAGTCTTTGCTTTCAGCCAAGATACATTTGACATTTGCAATGACATCCCTAGCTCTAAGACCTCTTGAATTTCTGGCCATTCCCTGTTGATGTACTTCAGCAAACATTTTTAAATTATTTTTGGCAAAATTTTACTTGTGTGTGATATTAACAAAATTGTTTGATAAATTTCACATTCTGTTGGATCGCCTTTCATTAGAGTGGGCACAGATATGGATGCCTTCCAGTTAATTGGCCAGGAAGCTGTCTTCCAAATCTCCTGGCATAGATGAGTGAGCACTTCCAGTGCTGCATCCGTCTGTTGAAACATTTTAATTAGTATTCCATCAATTCCTGAAGCCCTGTTTTACACCAATGCTTTCAGTGCAGCTTGGAATTCTTCCTTCAATGCTGTCATTTCTTAACCATGTGCTATCTTCTGAAATGGCTGAATGTTGAGCAACTCTCCTTGGTACAGTGACTCTGTATATTCTTTGTTCTTTTGATGATTCCTATGACATTCAATATTTTGTCTACAGGGGGGAAAAAAAACGCACTGCTGTGGAGTCAGATCTGACTCAGAGCGACCCCTCCTTGGGTTTCCCAGGCAGTATCACTACGGAAGTAGATTGCCCAACCTTCCTTCTGAGCAGTGGCTGGTGGGTTTGAACCACCAGCCTTCTGGTTAGTAGTCAAATGCCTTATGCACTACACCACCAGAGCTCCTGTGTCTATAGAAACATTCAGTATTCCAACTTGAGTCTCAAATATTTTCTTCCATTCTCTTGGCTTTAGAAATACTGAACATGTTCTTCCATTTTGGTTTTCTAAATCCAGGTATTTGTACATTTCAGTGTAAGACTTTGTTTCCCAGAACTGCCCTTTGAAATCTTCTGTTCAGCACTTATGTTTCATCATTTCTTCCTTTTATTTTAGGTAAGAGTGTATGCTCAAGAGTAAACTCTAGAATTTCCTTTTAGTCCATGGTAGTCTTTTCTTGCTTTCCTGTTTTCTTAATGAACTTTTGTTTCCTTCTTGTATGATACCCTTGATGTCATCCCACAGCTCATCTGCTCTTTGGTCATTAGTATTCAATGCATCAAATATATTCTTGAGATGGTCTCTAAATTCAGCTGGGATATATTCAAGATCATATTTTGGCTCTTGTGGACTTGTTCTAATTTTCTTCACCTTCACCTTGAACTTCGATAGGAGCAATTGATGGTCTATTCCACAATTGGCCCTTGACTTTGTTCTGACTGATGACATTGAGCTTCTACATTCTCCTCCCATAGACGTAGTCTCTTTGATTTCTGTGTATTCCATCAGATGAGGCCCACATGTAGGGTCACCATTTATGTTGTGGAAAAAAGGTATTTGCAATGAGCAAGTCATTGACCTTTCAAAATTCTATCATTCTATCTCCAATGCCTTTTCTATCACCCAGACCATATTTTCCAACTCCTGATCTTTATTTCAGCTTTTGCATTCCAAACACCTGTAATTATCAATGCATCTTGATTGTATGTTTGATCAATTACAGACTATGGAAGTTGGTTAAATCTTTAATTTCTTCATCTTTGGCATTAGTGGTTACTGTGTAAATTTGAATAATAGTCATATGAACTAGTCATCCTTGTTAGATATGTGGGTCACTGATAAGTGTTGTCCTTCAGGCTAGATCTTGAAATGTTCTTTTTCATGATGAATGTGAAGCCATTCATCTTCAATTTGTCATTCTTAGCATAGTAGACCATACGATTGTCTGATTCAAAATGGCCAATAACAGTCCATTTCAGCTCATTAATGCCTAGGATATCAATGTTTATGCATTCTGTCTCATTTTTGACAACTTCCCATTTTTCTAGATTCAAACTTCATACATTCTATGTTCTGATTACTCATGGATGTATGCAGCTGTTTATTTTCATTTTATGCCATGCTACATCTGGATAAGGGACTTGACTGCTAACTGGAAAGTCAGCAGTTCAAACCCCCAGCTGCTCCACAGAAGGAAGACAGGGCGATCTATTTCTGCAAAGATTTACAGCCTCAGAAACCTGATGCAGGTCACTATGAGTCAGAAATGACTCGATGGTAATGAGTTTCGTTTGGTTTTACAACATACGAAAGTACTTGGAAGCTTTGTTCCATCTATATCAGTGAAGTCAACTCTACTTTGAGGAAGATGCTTTTTCTCAGTCATATTTTGAATGCTTCCAACCTAAGGGGCTCATCTTCCAGCACTATATCATCAGACAGTACTCAACTGATACTCAAAAGGTTTTCAGTAACCAGGATTTTCGGAAGTACAGCGCCATGTCCTTCTCCCTAGCCTGTCATAGTCCCACCACTCATCTGTCACTTTGTTGTCCTGTGGTGGCTTGCATGGTGCTGTAATGCTGTAAATGATGCCACCAGCATTTTAGTATTGGGATTGCCCATAGTGGACAAGTTTCAGCAGAGCTTCCAAACTAAGACAGACTAGAATATAAAACCATATAGAGTAGTTTGACTCTGTTCTGTAGGATTTCTGGGATTTGGAATATACGTACACAGATTTTTTTCCTTGGTTTCTTTAATTTTCATTCTTTTAATTGGAATTGCATGATTGACATTTCCCCCTCAGTACTATTTTGAGATTAATCCTTGTTGGTTTGGGTAGTTAGAGCACATCCCTTTCCATTTTGCAAATATAGCCTTTTTCACCATTCTTCTGTAAGTGAGTACTAGGGTTGTTTCCAGTTAGACATATGTATGAACATTGTTGCCATGAATGTTTCTATGCATTCTGTTGAACCTGTACAAATTTACCTTTTAAAGACTGTTGCAATATTGTCCTTTTCTTACTGATTTGTAGAGGTCCTTTTTATGTTCTTGTTAACTGGTATTTTTATTGGTTATATGTGCTATAAAAAGACCTTGATTTATGTCTTGCCTTTCTTTTTGTGCTACTTTTGGATATACACCAATTCTTAATTTTAATGCAGTCAAAGTTTTCTAAGTTTTTCTTTTTTGAGTGTAGGAGAGAGACAGACTTTGTAGCAGACACCCTGGTGTCCCACCATATCCTAGTGAATAATGCTTACTGCAAAACACTTGTTATTCTATGTGAGACAACACAGGCAAGCTTGGCCTTCATACAGGCCACACAAAATGTGCCAGAAAGTAAATGTCCCCAAAACAGCCTTAAAGAAACCAGAGATTGGAATCTCTGATGGATCAATATCCCAGTTTCCTCGCCGTATGGTTGGGATAAACTCTAAGACATATACTACTAGTACTTGACAAACTATGTCAAACACTTAAGCATCAGTGTTGTTTACTAGTAGTATCATCATGATTTCCAATGGATTGTGAACTTAAACTGTTATAAAATATAACAAAAATGAATTACTAGGAAAGTTAAATGAAAACAAATCAAAAAGCCATAAAAATACAAGCTCCTATTTTAAAAATGTTGTTGTTGTTGTTATGTGCCGTCGAGTTGGCCCCGACTTCTAGCGACCCCTTCTTGGGTTTCCGAGGCAGTATCACTACGGAAGTAGGATTGCCCAACCTTCCTTCCGAGGAGTGGCTGGTGGGTTTGAACCGCCAGCCGTCTGGTTAGTAGGCAAGTGTCTTAGCCACTATGTAAAATATATTCTGTTTTTTGTACCTCTCTTGTCACGGATGAGAAATAAAGAGTTTGTAAGTCAGTGCTGGTCTGTGGATCACACTTTGAGTGGCATTTTCCTAAAATCCAATTATTCAAACTGGTAATTTGCTTGATAACACACCTTACAGTGGCTTTCTTCCCTTCCCTGTCTCACTTCCTCTCTCCCTTACAGTACATATTGGTATCATCTCCCAAATAAATCACTTGTATTTGAATCTTTTTCTCAGGGTCTGCTTGTGAATGAACCCAACAAGAGTCTTATTTAAGAAATGCTTATTAGGAAATACTTTTCCTATCCTGAGGTCCTAAGAATATTAACATTTCTTCAAAAAGTTTTAAAGTTATAAAACAACCTCACTCCATCTGCAATTGTGTTTTCATGTATATAGTTGCCTTTCCATATCCACAAGTTCTGCATCCAGAGATTCAACCAACCACAGATCAAAAGTATTTGGGAAAAAAGCAATTAACTGGTCAAAGTAACCCCTTAAAGGCTAAGAGGGAGCATAAAGTGCTATTTACATAGCATGTACATTGCATTTGGTATTATAAGTAATCGAGACATGATTTAAAGGATATGGGAGGTTAAGCGTAGGGTATAATGTAAATGCTACACCATGTTATATAAGCAACTTGAGCATCCACAGATGTCTCCACAGTGAGCCCTGGAATCACTACCCTGTAGACACTGAGGGAAAGCTGTGTGTGTGTCTTCGGTATCTAGTGCTGCTATAACAGAAATACCACAAGTGGAGGGCTTTAATAAACAAAATTTATTCTCTTAGAGTTTAAGAAGCTAGTAGTCCAAAGTCAAGGCACCATATCAGGGGGAAAGTCTTTGTTTCTTTTCAACATCTGTGGGCCTGGCATTCCTTGGCAGTCTCCAAGTGTCCTGTCATCAGTCTTGCCCTGGATCTAGGAGGTTCTCAGCACAGGGACCCTGGGTCCAAAGAGCATACACTGCTTTCATCTCTTATTTCTTGGTAGTACTGAAGTCTCAGCCTCCTCACTTCTCTCTCTCTTCATCTCTTGTAAAACAAAAGGTGATGTAGACCACACCCCAGGGAAACTCCCCTTATGTAGGATCAGGTCTGTGAACTAAGGGTGGTGCCTTAAATAAAGGTGATTCATCCCTCCTTAACCCTGTCATCAACATCACAAACATAACTTAAACCTCTTTAACATAACCTAACCCTGGCATCTAACACATTACAGAATGGAGGATAATCACACAATATTGGGACTCACGGTCTACCAAGTTGACACATGTTTTTAGAGGACACAATTTGACCCATGACAATGTGAAGAAGGGATCCAGTTTTAATTCTTGTTCCCCTAAGAAGAAGCTCTGGTGGTGCAGTGCCTAAGGCATTTGACCGCTATCCAGAAAGCTGGTGGTTCAAACCCTCCAGCCACTCTGCAGAAGGACGATGGGGCAACCTACTTTGATAAAGACTTACTGCCTTGGAAACCCAATAGGGGTTGATTTGAGTCCAAATCGACATTATGGCAGTGAGTGTTTTGGTTTCTTCCCATAAGAGAGCCTTATCCTAGCACCAATTAGTGGGGGTGGGAAAAAAAAAAATCAACTGACTTGCCATATTACTTGTGCCTTGTATCACATTTTCTCACATGTATGGGGCTATTACTATATTTTGTTCAATTGTTCTATTAGACTATTAGCCTATGTCAATAACATATTTTCTTAATACACATTTCAAGATCTTGATATTTGGTCGAGCCAGGCTTATACCTTTGTATTTCATTTTCCTCATGTTCAGGAATGTCTTCTCTATTACGTTTCCTCTTTGTATGTACATTTTAGGATCATCTTAAAAATTAATTTTTTTTTTATTGGCATGCCTGTACTATAGGTCAATTGAGAGAGAATTAATGTCTCTATATATTATGTATTTATAACATTGGGTATTCCTGTTCACAAACATGATAGAGGAAAGTGAAATGAAACAAAAGTAAAAAATACATAATGCAAGCTTTTAAAAAATATTCTGTTGTTTAGTTCATTTTTCTCATTAAGTCATCTTCAGTGTCTTTCAGTGTTTTATTCATGCATATCTACACACTTTGAAATCTTGTTGGATTTATTCCTAAATACCATACCATTTTATTGCTATTGTAAATGGTTTTTTAAAATAAATGTCACATACTTGTTAGGTGAAGAGAAATGTAATTGACTTTCTAATGTTGACTTGTTTGGCAAACGTTCTATAGCCTCTTATTAATTCTAATAATTTGCAGATTGCTTTGGATTATCTATATAGATAATCATAGCATCTGCATTTAATAATCTGTATTTCATAATGGTTTGGTTCTTTTCCAATCTCTTCCTTTCCTTTATTTATTTATTTATCTTAAACTTTTTCCTGTGAATTAGGTGAAAGTTTACAGAGCAAACTGCCTTTTTGCCACTTCCACTCAGTGTTCACCATTTCCCTTCATCCTTCTTTCCTCTCTCTTCCTGAACTTCTTAGCTTTACCCCTTGGCAAATGCTGCATCTCTATCTCACATGGTTGATCTAATGAGTACTTACCTCCTTGGTATCATTGTTCACCTTAGGGCTGAAAGTTGAGCAGCAGGGATTGAGTTGACTTCCCAGTTTTGAAGGGTGTTTAAGGCCCATCGTGTCAGGGGTTCCACCAGTCTCTATCAGACCAGTAAGCCTGGACTTTTTTATGATTATGAATTTTGTTTGACATTTTTCTCCCATTTTGTCCAGGACCATCTAATGTGATTCCATTCAGAGCAGTTGATAGAAGTAGGTGGGCACCATCGAGTTCTGGTCTCAGGGTTGTGGAGGCTGAAGTTCATGTGCTCAGTTACTTTTTTCAACCAATTGTTTCCTTACACCTTTGATTTTCTTCAGCTGTCTTTGCTCCAGATAAGTTCTACTTAGCTCCATTAGCTGCATCTTTTCCAGTCTTTTAACTGTTTATTTCATTTTCTTGTCCTCAACTAGGGCCATCAACACAATATTTAATGGGAATGATAATAGGCATCTGTTTTGTTTATTTTTAATTTTTGTGATTTGGGTGAAAGTTTACAGAGCAAATTAATTTTTCATATATCACTTCATACACATTTTCATGACGTTGACTACAATTCTCCACAATGTAACAGCTCTCTTCCCAATTCTCTTCCCAATTCCTCACTGTAGTCACCTCTTCCCTGGTCCTTCTTTCTTATGCATTCCTGCCCCAGTATCTATTTTCTTTTCATCCTTGGAGATGCTGTTTTTAGGTTTTTTTTCTAGTTATCTTTTATCAGATTAATATCTTGTTTCTTTTTGATGTTTTCTTTTTAAACAATATGTGTTTTAACTGATGTTTTTATATTGATTATAGCAATCAATGTGTTTTTTTCCCCTCCTTTCTTAGTATTTAATGTAGTGAATTGCATTAATAGATGTTGAAGCAATATTGATGCCTGAAATATATATTTTTTTAAATTTGTAACAATGCTGAATTGTTTGCTAACATTGTGTTTGGGATACTTGCATCTAATTTTCCTTTTCCTCCTAATAAGCTTGTCTGGTTTTGACATTAAGGCTAAACTGGCATCATAACATAAGAATAGGAAGGCTCCTTTTTCCACTTGCTGAAGTGTGTAAGATTGAGATGACCTGTGCCTTCAGTATTTGTCTGATTATACCTGTGTGACCATCGGGACTGGTGTTTTCTTAGTTGAAAAAATTTAAACTACTGATTTTTTAATTTGTTTATTGTGGAACTACAGTGAATTTTTTTTCTTCAGTCAATTTTCTTCATTTATATTTTGCCAGTAATGAGTCCAGTTCACCTAAATTTCAAAGTTCTTGGTATAAAATTATATATAATATCCTAACTTTAGGAGCTCTTGTTGCACAATAGTTAGTGCTCAGCTGCTACTCAAAAGAATGACAGTTTGAACCCACTTAGAGGCTGATGGGAGAAAGGGCTGCTGACATGCTTCTGTAAAGATTACAGCTAAGAAAACCCTGTGGGGCCATTCTACTCTGTCACATGGGGTTGGTATGAGTCAAAACTGACTTTACAGCACCCAACAACAAAAACAAAATCATCATTTTTTTCCTTTTTGGTCTTTTTATTATGAGATAAGCATTACACAAATGCATAAAACAGCTGTAATTTCTCAGTATAAATTGAGCCATGTAAGTGTAATTCATCAAGTCAACTTCATACCCCAAATGGTAACTACTCTTCTAACTTCATAGTATTCTATTTAGAGTTTCTACTCCTGAAACATACATCCTTAAGTACTATAGAGTTTGAAAGTTTGATTTCTTACAAAATCTACAGAAATGGATTCATAGAGTTTGTTATTTTGTACTTGGTTTCTTTTGCTCAAATTATGTTTGTGGGATAGATCCATGATATTTCACATAACTGGTTTCATTCTTTTTTTTTTACTGCTGTATATATTCCATTATGAACCCACTAAACCAAAAACAAACTCACTGCCATCAAGTAGTTTTTCTGACTCATAGAAACCCCATCTTGGGTTTCCGAGGCAGTATCTCTATGGAAGTAGATTTCCCAGTCTTCCTTCTGAGTAGTGACTAGTGGGTTTGAACTGCCAGCCTTCTGGTTAGCAGTCAAATGCTTTAGGCATTATGCCACCAGAACATACTACATACAATTTATTTTTTCCATTCTAATACTGATGGATACTTACATGGTTTTCAATATAATATATAGTAAATAGTGCTGCTTGGAACATTCTGATGAATGTCACTTGGAGCCATATGTACAGATTCTGTTAACCACATTTAAATTTGCTGGGTTATAAGATAGGAATTTTAAACTCTTCCAAAGGTCAGTCTGGAAGAAGTAAAACCTTACAATATTATCCTTTACTCCATGAATATGTTTGATCCAAAAATATATTTAGATATTCTTACTGAAAATGTGCATTAATGAAGTTGGGTTTGTGTGTGTGTGTGTGTGTGTGTGTGTGTGTGTGTGTTTTGGTTTGTTAATCATATTTATTTAATTCTTAGGGGACTTTTGCTTTGAGATATCACAATAGTCCTCTTTAATAATAATGAAAGCATTGTTTCATCTATTCAGTAACCTATCTTTATGCAATCTTAGAAGTGGTAATACGTGTGGTCTAGTTAGATGAGTTAAGATGGTGATTATGAATCTCTGATTTAAATCTTTCCACCCCACAGCAAAAGTGATTAAAATCCTTTAATCAGCCAGTTTAAGGGGTCTGCTTGCCTGTGGAAAATAGGGAAGGTGATAATCAGACAGCAAGAACTTCTCTGTAGAGAGAGGGCTTTCTTTGGTATTTGTTGGGGCACTCTGATGTTACTAGGAACAGTGCCCCTTCTTTATAACTGGAGTGTTCATTTGAGAGCCATTCATTAAATCCCTCTGCTCTCCTTATTTGGAGTCTCTGGATGGTGAAAACAGTTAAGTGCCCAGCTACTAATCAGGTGGGCAGTTTGAATCCACTCAGGGTTGCCTACGAAGAAAGGTCTGTGATATACTTCTGAAAGATCACAGGTATTGAAAATCCTACAGAGGGCAGTTCTACTCTGAAACACAAGGAGTTACCATGACACAGAATAGCCTTCACAGCAACCAATTGGATTTTGTTTTCCTTCTTTACCACGTGCCCTGAACTCAGGCTTTGAGTGAGAGCTCTTGTCCTCTTTTCTCTGGACTGGCATCAAAAGATGTTACAAAGTTGAGATCCTCCTATCCTCCATCCCCGGCAACCAGCCCCATGGCCCACCCTTCCTTTAGCCCTGTGAGTCAGAACCTGAGGGCATTAGTACAGGTAAGCTTGGCAGGTATTTGCTTGGTGTTTCAGGGGGATTCTGACTCTTCCCATTTGGGTTTCCTTTGCCCCACATCATCTTGAATTAATTTGGGCATGGGCATGGCATCCTTCTGTAGTTCTAAGGTCAGGTTTAAAGATGTCTTTCTCCAATCACTTTGGGAAAGTAGTTCAGTAAGTTAGAACAGATTGCTTATCTTGAATCAAAACTCTTACTTTCATCACGTAGACCCACAAAAGCAGTACCATCTAATGACTAAGATCATGGGTGGAGTTGGACTGTCTGGGTTTGTGTCCTGTTGTCAGCACTGTTTGACTGTGTAGCCTGGGGGCAAGTTGCTTTTCTTTCCCTCAATTTCTTTACTTTAAAAATGGGCCTAAAAATTGCACTTCATGGGTTGTTATAAAATAGTCGACAGATCTTGAACTTTTACTCTGAAGGCTAGATGCACCTGACCCAAGCCATATGCATACATTATATACACACAAAAGCTGTACGATGAATAAGAAAGATAGAAGAATTGATGCATTTGAATTGTGGTATTGGTGAGGAATACCGAATATACCTTGGACTTCTAGAAGAATCCATCTTAGAAGAAGTATAGCCAGAATGCTCCTTAGAAGTGAGCATGGAAAGAATTCATCTCACTTACTTTGGATATGTTATTGAGAGAGACCAAGCCTTGAAGAAGGACACGTTGCTTGTTAAAGTAGAGAGTCAGCAAAAAAGAGGGAGACATTTAATGAGATAAATTGATACAGTGGCTGCAACAATGGTCTTAAACATAGCAATGCTTGTGAGGATGGCATAGGACCAGGCAACACTGTGTAATGTTATACACAACATATGCAAATGCATGTGAGAGCTGGACAATGAATATGGAAGACTGAAGAAAAGTTGATGCTTTTGAGTTGTGGTGTTGCCAAGAATACTGAAAGTACCATAGAGTGCTAAAAGAACTAATAAATATGTCTCAGAAGAAGTACAGCTGGAATGTTCCTTGGAAGCTAGAACAGCCCGACTTCGTCTCACCTACTTTGGTCATGTTGTCAGAAGGGACCATTCTCTGGAGAAGGATGTCATGCTTGGTAAAGTGGAGGGACAATGAAAGGGGAAGGCCCTCAACAAGATGGATTGACATGGTGGCTGCAGCAATGGGCTCAGGTATAGTAGGGCTCATGAGGCTCAGGAGGCCCAGGCAGTGTTTCAATCTGTTGTGTATAATGTTGCTATGAGTCAGAGACAACTCGGCAGCATGTAACAACATACATAAGGTTGTAATGAATCTGAACCAACTCAATGGCACCTAACAACAACAAGGTTATAAAGATTTAGTACCATTTAATAAAGAATTTAACCATACACAAAGCTAGGTATAGCCTTTGCCCTCAACTTCTGAGAGATGAGCTCTAAGCCCTTGGAATGTCATGCTTGATTAAAAAAAAAATAAAATCTTTGTTCAATATGTGGGGTGAGGCTGGCCTCATGGATAGTCTTAAGGGTAGGGGTTGGTCATTCCAGAAAGACAAGCAATGTAATTTAGGTGGGGGGCTTTGGGTCATACCCAAACAGACTACAGACAGAGATAAGTCATATGGGCAATCAATCACGTCTATCTAATGGATCCTCCCAATAAAAACTCTGAACACCAAGGCTCAGGTGATGCTAAAATGCCGAGGTGGCCACATGTTCTGACCTCCTCTGATCCCACAAAAGGAAGACAGCATTACCAGCAGTAACCCAAGGCCTATTACTGCAAGGCCAGACATGCTGCCTCCCTCCAGCCCTTTCTCCAACTGTTTCTCCCAAAGCACCCCCCACCTCTCCTCTGGGTTCGATAATTCGCTGCAGTGGCCACACAGAACTCACGGATTATGGGGTTTATTAGGGAAGCACCAGGCTACAACTCAAGTTCAGGAAAAACTGCTCAGTCTCTCTCCCAGCCCACCGTCCCTCAGCCAACAGTCTCTCACAGTCTCTTTCCCAGCAGTGCTGGTCCCTCGGTGTCTCACTCAGCGATGTGTGTCTCTTGCGCCTCTTTCCCAGCAGCACGTGTCTCTTTCTGGGGTGTGTGTCTCTTTCAGCAGCACGTCTTCCTCAACCAGCAGTCAGAGAGAGAGTTCTGCCTCTAGGAGGCCTCCTTTTGAGCCCAGCAGGGTGGTCAAACTAGCCAATTATAGCATCAGAACTCTAAGCACCTGAGAGAGAGTGGGCACCTCCCAGAACATTGTTTTGTGCCACCCCCAACAGAAATACTCCAGGTGGACACCTTCAGTAATCAGGAGCTCCTCGGTTGCTCATAGCAAATCCCACCTTGGAGTTTACAAAGACTTATGGGTAGAAAAGCCACACAAAGTAGTTTACTACACTGCAGGTGAACAACACTGTATGGTCACACATCAATACCAGGAAAGTAATGTATCTTAACTGCAATAGGAGAAGACACAGAAACCACTTGGTACCTCTTAGACTCTTCCCTTAAGGAACTCTGATGGCACAGTGCCTGAGGCATTTGACTGCTAACCAGAAGGTTGGCAGTTCAAACCCCACTAGCTGCTCTGTGGAAAGGAAGATGGAACAATCTACTTCTATAAAGATTTACCGCCTTGGAAACCCAATGGAGGTCACTATGAGGCAGAATTGACTTGATGACAGTGGGTTTTTTGTTCATTTGTTTTAGATTTCTCCCTATGCACTTATTGCCTTTGTTCATTTTCATCTGTATCTTTCCCCCTGTAGTAAATTTTAACCATGAGGATAATAGTTTTTGTGAGTTCTGTGAGTCCTATGAATTATGGAACCTGAGGGTAGTTTTGGGAACTCCCGTGAACTTGCAGTTGGTATTAGAAGGTGAAGGAAGTCTATGGAAACCATCCCCTCTAAACTCCTGCAGTTGTTAACTTTTGCAAGTATGTTAATACCTATAAAGTGCTTAGCTAATACCTATAGAGTGCTTAGCTAGCAAAGTGCCTGGCACAGAGTAAAGGCCCTGTGTGCTTGCCCTTCACCCTGCTCCTGACTGTATTCTCTGACATTGCTCTAGTGTAGCTTGGAGATCATTAATTTTACTTTTTTTTTTTTTTAAATAAAACCCATTAGAATCTTTATTATTTTCAGCGATCTGTTCTTTCTGAATACGGCTAATCATAAAAGCCAAATCTTCTCATAGCTTATTAAGGATGTTAAACACCTTTTGAGAGTCTCTATTCAATTTCTACAGTAAATAACTTTTAAATCTACTTTTTCTCTGAGGAATCAGGATTCATTCATTCAAAAGAGTATTTCTTGTGTGTCTACTATCTACCTGGCACTATTCTAAATGTTTGGGAAATAACAATAAAAGAAACAGGAAAACACACACACACACACACACACACACACACACACAATCCTTATCTCCATGTAGTACATTCTAGAAGAAGATAGATAAAAAAAATGTGTAGAAAAATATGCAGCATGTCAGATGATAAATCATAAGGGAATGCATGAAGCAGGGAAGAACAAGAAATTTGGTGCTGCACATAGTTTACAAAAAATTTGCTCTACAACCTAATTTGATGAGTAGTGACTGGGGTCTTAAAAGCTTTCAAGCAGCCATCTAAGATGCAACTATTGGTCTCCTCTCATCTGAAGCAAAGAAGAATGAAGAAAATCAAGGTTATCTGGAAACAATTGGTCTAAAGATAAGATAGACTGTAAGAACCTCAGCTTCCACAACCTGGGACCATAAGAACTAGATGGTGCCCAGCTACCAATACCAACTGCTTCAAAAGGGATCAAACCTGGAGAGCCTGGTTAGAGTGGGAGGAAAAAGGGGGAACAAAATTCAAAAACAAAAAATGACCAGAATTTCTGGATGGATGGAGGTTGCTGGAACCCTTGACACTATGGCTCTGGGTTACCTTTTGAGCCTAGAAATGGACTCACTTATGTGACTGGCTCTCAGCCCAACAATAGAAAGACCCACATACAGAACACCTACCCCAGGTCGATGCACCTGCCTACTCTAGGGAGGTGAAGCAGGCATGGGACACCAGAGGGGTAGCTTTCACACAGATGAAAGCCTGGACAGACAGGAATGCATGGATGAGAGGGGCTAGGGAGGGAGGTGGTCATGGGACGGATAGGGGAGGAGACTTTCTTATGGTTGGGGATGGTAATTGGGGCTATGAGACCAGATGTGCACGAACTGTTGAAAAGAAAACAAGTTTGCTATGAAATCTTTGACAACTTCAATCTTTTCTCCATTTATGATGATGCTGTGTGTACTGGTCCAGTTGTGAGGATGTTTGTTTTCTTGATGTTGAGGTGTAATCCATACTGCAGACTGTAGTCTTTAATCTTCATCACTAAGTGCTTCCAGTCATCTTTCAGCAAGCAAGCTTGTGCTGTCTGCATACTGCAGGTTGTTAATGAGTCTTCCTCCAGTCCTGATGTTGAATTCTTCACATAGTCCAGCTTTTCAGATTTTTTGCTCAGCATACAGATTAAGTATGATGAAAGGATACAACCCTGATACATATACTCTTGCTGATTTTGTTCAGAAGATAGTCTGTGTATGCAAGAGCACAATTAAGTTTTCTGGAATTCCCATTCTTTGCAATGTTATCCATAACTTGTTATGATCCACACAGTCAAATGCTTCTGCACAGTCAATAAAACACAAGTAAACATCGTTCTTGTATTCTTTGCTTTCAGGCAAGGTCATTCTGACATTAGCAATGATTTCCCTTCCTCATTCCACATCCTCTTCTGAATCCAGCTTGCATTTCTGAAAGTTCCCTGTCAGTATACTGCTGTAAACATTTTTTAATTATCCTCAGCAAGATTTTACTTGTGTGAGATTAATGATATCGTTTGATAATTTCCACATTATGTGGAAAGAATCATCTTTCTTTGGAATGGGTACAAATACGGATTTTTCTAGTCAGTTGGCCAGGTCGCTGTCTTCCAAATTATTTGGCTTGGATGAGTAGGTGCCTCCAGAGTGGCATCCATTTTTTGAAACATCTCAATGGGTATTCTGTCAATTCCTGGAGCCTTGCTTTTTGCCAATTCTGTCATTGCAGCTTGGACTTCTTTCTTCAGTATTATTGGTTCTTGATCATATGCCACCTCCAAAAATAGTTGAATTTTTGTACTGTGACTGTGTGTTCCTTCCATCTTCTTTTGATGCTTACTGCATCATTCAATATTTTACCCACAGAATCTTTTAACATTGCATTTTGAGGCTTGAATTTTTTTCTGCATTTCAGCTAGAGAAATGGCAAGTGTGTTCTTTCTTTTTGGTTAATTAACTCCAGGTCTGTGCATACTTCATTATAATACTTTGTCTTCCTCAGTTGCTCTTTGAAATCTGTTCAGCTATTTTCTTCTAATGTCTTCCATTTGCTTCAGCTACTCTCTGTTGAAGAGCATGTGTCACAGTCTCTTCTGACATGCATTTGGGTCTTTTCACCTGTCCCATCTTTTTAATGACAGTTTGCTTTCTTCATGTATGACATTCTTGACGTCATCCCGTAACTCGTGTGGTTTTTAAGTCATTGGTGTTCAGTGTATCAAATCTACTCTTCAGGTGGTCTCTAAGTTCAGGTGGGATATAACTGAGGTCATATTTTGGCTCTTGAGAACTTGCTTTAATTTTCTTCAGCTTCAACTTGAACTTGCATATGAGCAATTGATGATCTGTTCCATAGTCAGCTCTGGCCTTGTTTTGACTGAAGATATTGAGCTTCTCTATTTACCTTTTTACACAGATGGAAGTAGGATTGGTGGTTTTTGTTGGTTTGCTTGTCATTGGCTGGTGTCATCGAGTCAGTTCAGACTAATAGTCACCCAATGTACAGCAGAGTCCACTGTCAAAGCCACTGTGTCAATACATCTTGTTGAGGGCCTTTCTCTTTTACATTGACCCTCTACTTTACCAAGCATGATATCTTTCTCCAGGGAGTGGTCCCTTCTGACAACAAGACCAAAGTACAAGAGATAAAATCTGTCCATTCTCCCTTTCAAGCAACATTCCAGATTTACTTCCTCTAAGACAGATTTATTCCTTATTCTAGTACTCTAAGATACATTTAATATGCACCGGAATTCAAATGTATCAAGTCTTCTGCAGTCTTCCTTAATCACTGTCCAGTTGTCACATGCATATAAGGCAATTGAAAATACCGTGGCTTGGGTCAGGTGCACCTTAAGTCTTCAAAGTGGTATCTTCCCTCTTTTATACTTAAAAGAAGTCTTCTACAGCAGATGTGTCCAACGCAGCATATCATTAGATTTCTTGACTGCTGTTTTCATGGGCCTTGATTATGAATCCAAGTAAAATGAAATCCTTTTCTCCATTTATCATGTTGCTTATTGGTCAAGTGCTGAGAATTTTTTTTTTTTTTTTTTTCACATTGAGGCATAATCCATACTAAAGGCTGTATGTAAACTTTGATCTTTATAAGAAAGTGTTTTAAGTCTTCTTCACTTTCAGCAAACAAGGTTGTGTTACCTGCCTATCACAGGTTTTTAATGAGTCTTTCTCCAATCTTGATGCCACTTTCCTCTTCTTACAATCCAGCTTCTAAGATTATTTGCTCAGCATGCAAATTGAATATGTGTATTGATAGTAGAAACAATTCATGTATAAGGTGATGAAAATGGTCTATAGAAGGAAATTTGATGTTGGGTAAATACAGGAAAATTTCTGGAGCTATGTCTTGAGTCAGGGAAAAGGAAATAGTATTTGGTGCATTAAGTAGAAAGATTGGCCTTTATTTAGAAAACAAATGATTAATCAATAGAGACAGGAGAGAAGGCCCAGTACTTAGGGATAAGTATTGACAATGAGAGCTGGGGAAAGTTTCTTCAAATGGGTTCAAATTTCTCAGTGAAATAGGCAACAAAGTCATTAACTGAGTTTTAGAAGGAGGCAGAGGTTCTGGAGGTGTCAAGAAGGGGGAGGAATATTGTCTAGGTGAGTAGAGGAATAAAAGGACCCAGGAAATGCAGTATGACTAGGCAGCTTTGAAGCCTCTGGAAGAAGTGTTTAAGGCTTTAAACTGAAGCAAACATGCATAAAGTGGAGGGTTGGAGAAAAAGGGGAAGACCTTAATAAGATGGATTGTCACAGTGGCTGCAATATTGGGCTTAAGCAAAGCAGGGTTGTGAGGATGGTGCAGGACCATGCAGTGTTTCCTTCTGTTGTGCATAGAGTTGACTTGACGGTCCCTAACAACAACATTATGTGTGGGTAGATGTATATATGTTAAAATAGCCATTCTTTTATGAAAATACAGTGCTCATGGATGACCGTCTGTTTTTTAATGGCCTTTCTTGCCAAAATAAAGTTGTCAGCCCTAAAAATAAAGTGAAGCAGACACAGTATGGTGGTGTTGAGACATTACCAAAGGGAAGGCCAGGAAAGGCAGAGAAGATGTAACCAGGGTTTTGGTCTGGTGCATATCTGAACATTCAAGTGGGGCTGTGGAGTGAAGGGAGTGTGCAAGTCAGTGACTGGAAAGACTGGTCAAATAATTTAAGCTGGGTAGAGAGGGGAGAAGGAACACTGGTGGCACAGTTGTTAAAGTGCTTGACTACTAACCCAAAAGTCGGTGGTTTGAATCTCCCAGCCTCTTTCTGGCAGGAAGATGTGGCAGCCTGCTCCTGTAAAGACTACAGCCTTGGAAACCCTATGGGGCAGTTCTACTCTGTCCTGTAGGGTCACTATGAGTTAGAATTGATTCCATGGTAATGAGTTTGGAGAAAGGGGAGTGAAGGCCGTGAACAGGTAGCAGGTCCTGGTGGGCTTGAATATTTGGAGTTACTGTACTTGAGAGAGTGAACTTGAAAAGACAGAGATGTGGTCATAATGAGAAGTTTGAAATTGAGATGACTTGAGGCTACTGTGATTTAAAAATGATCTCTTGCTCACAGAAAACAAATTTTTCTTAGATCCTTTGTTTGGTTTTGCTAGTTACGCACTCTTGAAGGAAAAGCTATCTACTGTGTCTGAAATTGGACATACAACATCTGGTACAGTTCTTGCCAAGTTAAGTGTTTTACATACAGACTTCCATGTAGTGAACCTTAAAGAGGTGGGCAGTCTTATCTCCCATTTTATAAACGGCAGTACTAAAGCATACAAAAATGCAATTAATTTTCTCAAGGTTGTTTACAAAGTAGTGAATGAAGCATGGATGTAGCCCAGATCCTTCCGTCTCCAATGAATTTTTTAAATTACTCTTTTCTTTCACTACCTGGTACATGTGTGGGTGCTGAATGGCTGCCATATTACCTGTTAGTGGTCAAGCCCCAGGGTGTCTGAACTCCAGACCAAGGCTGTACCTACCTTACTCCACACCACTCAAGGTGCCCTTTTCAATGAATATCTACTTTCTTTTGATTTAACTGGGTCTCTCTCTCTCCCATGTTTTTTTTAATTCCTCTCATTGTGAAAAGACTTCTTCATGAAAAATTCCCTTTCTGCCTTGCTTCTAATTTAGTGTCACTTTGCCCCCCACCTTTTTTTCTAATTCTTTAATGAATCTGCATTTTCCCTTTCCACAATTTCAGTTCTTCTTCTAGCTAACAGCATGAGCCTTTCCATCCTTTTGACAAGAGTTCTACAACAAAGGTTAATTACTTTATAATTTCATTCTCTTAAAAAAAAAAAAAAAAGCACACACCAAAATTGCTAATTTTAACTATGCTTCTTGTCAGTAGGTTCATGTAAATTCACTGTAATTAAACCAGATGTTTTCTTGTGCCTTAAAGTCAGGTGGTAATTTAAGGGAAATTTTCATTTCAACATAAAGGGAACAGAGTGTTAGCAAGGAAAGATTCCTTCTCTCCTCTGGTCTTCATTCCTCTATTCTTCTTGCCTCTATTTCCAAATCTGAGAAGTGGGGTTAATGATGGTGAACTCTGAGGGAAGTTGTGAAATTAACAGGCACACACAAAAACACAGAGCCCTGCATAGTCAACGAGTGTTTCCCTTCCTGCAGGTCTTGTTTAGGCCATTTTTTGCCTCTCCATTCCAGGTGCCATATTGGTTGCTTAATTAGTTCTTCATAACAAAAAGGGTTAGAACTAATTTAGGAAAATATAAATAATTTGAGAATGACTCAGGGGCCACCAGAGTCTGTAAGTGAGTCTTACAGAGAAAAGACAGATTTAGACAAATTCAATCTACTTATATTTTCCAGTCCTGTTGGAAGAAAAGCATTTTTTCCCCAGAAAAACCTTCACATCTTAAAGGTGTCAAATCATGCCTTTGATGGAATTGTGCAGTGATGGGCTAGTACATGTTACACTATCAGCTCTCAGTGGGGAAGGGCTCAAATTTGTTGAAGGATTTTCTTGCTGTAAATATTCCACCATAGCTGATTTCAAGCAGTAAACATAGCATCAGTGAACTCAGAGGTCAACAGAGGTGCTAATAATCAGCTTCAGCAGGCCAGTATGAGTTGGCTTTGCATATAACTAAAAATCCTTCCACATATCCCCATCTTCTTAGTCTATGTAATAAAGCCCTGAGATACCATGAAAGGTGTACGGAGTCTGTATCACACATTGTTCCTCTTCATCTTTCCATTACTTCTTCCATTCATTCATTCATACATTCACCCAAGAATTACTTAATGAGTAGTTGAATTGGTGTATGTTTATTTTGTATATTAACAACAACAACAACAACAAAAGGAAACAGTTAATAAGCACTGACTATGAGACAGGAACTATTTTTGGTGCTAGGAAAATACAACAGTGAACAATACAAATTTTCCACCTTCCTGAAGGTTAAATTCCTGATGAAAGGAAGGACAATACATGAAAGAAATAGTTATAACATATGTCAGATGATGGTAAGTGCTGTGGAAATAATGAAGCAGAAGAGAGTGTTAGGAAGTCTTTGTCCAGATAAAGGATTACACAACTGTATCAAGGGCATCTACATCACAGTGTTTAGAGATTGACTGTTGTTAGTCGCTGTCAAGTTACTCCTGGTGACATTATGTGTAATAGAACGAAACACTGCCAGGTCCTGTGCCATCTTCACAATCATAGGTGTGTATGAATCCATGGTTTTGGCTACTAGGTCAATTCATCTCATTAAAAGTTTTGTTTTCATTGACTTTCTGGTTTACCATGATGTCCTTCCCTAGCAATCAGTCTATCCTGATGACATGTCCAAAGTATGTAAGCCTACATTTCACTATCCTTGCTTCTAAGGAGCTTTCTAGCTGTATTTCTTAGATTCGTTAGTTCTTCTGGTAACCCATAGTACATTCAGTATTCTTACCCAACATCCCAGTTTGAGTGCATTAATTCTTCTGTCTCCCTTTTTCACTGTCCAACTTTTGAATGCATATGAGGTTATTTTAAAGACCATGGCTTGGGTCAGACATATCCTACTACTTAAAAGTGACATCTTTGCTCTTTAACACTTTAAAGAGGTCTTTGCAGGGGATTTGCCCAATGCAGTACGTTGTTGGATTTCTTGACTGCTGCTTTCATGGATGTTGATCCAAGTAGAATGAAATCTTTGACAACTATGATTTCTTCTTCATTTATCATGATGTGGTTTATTGGCCCAATTGTGGGGATTTTCACTTTCTTCATGTCTGTGTAATCCCTACTGAAGGCTTTAGCCTTTGACTTATATCCGGAAGTGCTTCAGGTGGTTTTCATTTGCCAAGCACAGTTATGTTATCTGCATATTGTAGGTTGTTAATGATTTATCCTCTAATCCTGATTCTACATTCATCTTCATATAGGCCAGCTTCTTGGATGAGTTGTTCAGCCTATAGGTCAATTAAGGTAAAAGGATACAACTTGGCCATATACCTTCTTCAATTCTGAACCATGCAATATTCCTGTTCTCTCCAAATGATTCTCTCTTGATCTATGCACAGGTTTTGTATGAGCACAATTAAGTGTTCTGGAATTCCCGTTCTTCATAATGGTGAGCATGATGCCTAGTTCATAGTGGTCATTCAGGCCACATAATTGTATTTCTCCTTAGCCTTAATAATATCTCTAGGTTATCTTTATAAACATTAAAATGTACTGAGCTATAGTGATGCCTTCAGGACTTACTAAGGCGTGTCTAGCTTTTTATCCCTACACTAAATGGGCCTGGATTACTCTATTGCCTTATTGTTACTGTCTTTTATACTTTCTTCTTACTTTATTCTTTTTCAGATTTGAGCCACCACATCTTGTTAGTAGCCTTGTACCCATCCTAACAATATGCAGCCTCCTTCAAGCTTACAGCAAACTAAGAAACCAAATGATTAGGCTTGTTAGAGATGCATTTAAAACAAAAGTGCGTACTTGGGGGTATGGCAGGCCTTGCCTACGATATAGTACAAGAGCTTTTTAGGCTTAATTTACTATATTAAATGAAATAATATGTGAATCATATGTGATTGTCCATATTAAATGGCAATTCCAACATGTATCATATACTATATTGACTTTATTCAATTATATTTTCATGAAATTATGTTACATAGTTTTATATAACTTTTCTATAATAATTAATTTCAAAGGAATTCTAAGTTTCCTTGTTAAATGGGGAAAATAATAATGCTTGCTCTTTAGTGTTAAGATTGAGTCTGCATTCCTCCAAAATAATAAACTTCTGAAGAGGGAGTGTTGTTAACATCTAACCAAACTACATACAGATTTACCTTTTGATCTTAGCAATCTCACTGGAGAAATTGACCCTGAAGATACAGGTCCACGAGAGGTGGGGCAAGATGGCGGACTAGGCAGAAGGATTGCACAGACCCTCTTCAACAAAGAAAAGGGAAACCAATTAACACAGACACAGAAGA
>NW_006921607.1:20925372-20948854 GCF_000298275.1 Orycteropus afer afer
AAAAAAAAAAAAAAAGATACAGGTCCACAATTACTACACAACACCTGGCACAAGACTATTCACTGCCAGCATAATTGTGATAAGAAATGATGGAAACAACCTAAGTGTCCATAAGGCACTCTGAGTAAAACTATGGTACATCCACATAATAAACTACCACGGAGTTTAGAATAAGGAAAAATTTTTATCACTGATATGGAGTGATTACTAGGACTTACTAAGTGAATGAAAATACAGGATGCAAGGAGTATCTATTGTGCTACGTTTTATGTAAGAAAAGGGATAAAGAGGAATCTTTACTTTGTGCAGAATGAATTATAGGAAAGAAACCCAAAATGAATGAAAATGGCCGATGGGAACAGGAGGTAGGGATGGTAGCAATACTTGTCTGAATGAATCCATTTGTATGTTGTTCAGTTGGTTTTGACTCACAGCGACCCTATGCACAACACAACAAGACACTGCCCGTTCCTGTGCCAACCTCACAATCCCTGCTATGCTTGACCCATTGTCACAGCCACAAAATCTTTTTTATTTTTATTTTTTAATTTTTAAGAGTTTGTTTTACACTCGATATTACGTGTACATTTAGTTTCACTCCCCATTTACCATCCCCAACCCTAACCCAGTCTCCTCCCCTCCCAGCCCATTAACCCCCTGTCCCCATGGCCCTCATGGTTATGAGTTCCTGCTCCTGTTTGTCCTGCATTTTCTCTGTGCTAATGTTGCCCCTCTGATGCCCCATGGTCTATTGCTCCAAGGGATGCATTTCCATAGAGTATGTGGGTGTGTCACCCTGGGTTGAGTGGTATGTGTGTACATCTTGCTTATTATTGGGCTGAGAGCCAGCCCCTGGGAATGAGCTTTATTGTAAGCCCAGAATGTATCTCAGGACGACAGTATTGGGGGTCTCATCAGGCTCCATCTGACCAGTAATTCTGGTCATTATTGTTTTTGGATTCGCAGCTAAAAAATCTTTATGGAAGATTCTCCCAGGGAGAAAGGTGGGTGGGTTCAAATCACCCACCTTTTGGTTAGCATCTGTGTGCTGGACAACTGTGCCACCTTTTGAACTTTTGAACCGTGGGACTGTTGCATATTAAAAACAATGACAATAAAAAGGATGAGGAAAAAAGCAAACTCTAAAACTGAAACCAGTAGGCCTAACTGGGGATCAAATTGATAGTGTAACAAGACAGAAGAATTAAGACAAATAACTTTGGGGCACAGTGTTCTGACTACATGCCCTCAGTGTGATAAAGTCTAAGGTCAGAAAGAGTGGAAAATAAATACTTGATATAACTTAGTAGTTTTATTGTTTGTTGTTAAGATTGCTGTTGTAATTCTCAACAGTTTTGCATGCATAGCAGGATGCAGCAAATGGAAAAAAAAATATGTGGCCATTGGGAACCAGGGGTCTCACCACAGGGGAGAGATGTATGCAATGAAAGGAAGGACAGAAGAATCCTGAGGTGCTGGATTTGAATCCATATGAGCTCACGATTTAAAACGGATACATTATGTTCCCCAGCTCTGCCTACTTAAAGAGCTTAAATGTGGTAACACCCCACTGAGCACACCTGAGATGTATATCTTAGTGTCAAAATATCATTCTACTACCAGAAATCAAACTACCAGAAATTCTAAAATAAGTGGTTGATTTCAGGTCTGGGGTTAGGAAGATTACAATTGTCTAGAGTCATTTGCTGTCCAAGAAAGCAAGAAAGAGTAATGAGGATGTTTCAAAAGGACCTAGGACCCACTTGAGGGGACTCCCACTGGCCATATTTGAGACAATGTGAGGCATCAAAAAGACTAATGATAACAATGCCTTTTAATACATTGAATTAAGAAAAAATATCTATGAGTCTGGGGACACTAAAATGAGTGTGGGAACAAGCAGAAGGAAGACCTTCTATGAAGATAAAAACAAGCTAAAGCTAATAAGTGTAGGGGGAATGATAGATTTAAAAATCACCCTTTTTATTAAGCACGCACTGTAATAACTGATTCAGCAAGGATTATCAAGGAGTGCTAAAACCACCGAGTAAAATGTCACTGGGGACAGAGGATATTTATAACCTTGAAGTATCACTCCACAGATCAGCTATTAATTTACTAAGGAGAAAAAGGACTGCAGTTATAGAGGGAGGGGTTGGGTGGTCTTCATCTTTTCTATGTGACAAACATAGCATCACTAGTAGAGGGAGTCCTTGACATTATGTACCTCTTGGCATGATATGAAATCCCTGGATGGCACAAATGGCTAACACTCTCAGCTGCTAACTGAAAGGATGGCAGTTCAAGTTCATCCTGAGGTGACTTGGAAGAAAAGTCTGGTGAATCTACTTCCAAAAAATCACCCACAGGAAACACCGTGGAGCACAGTTCTACTGCGACGCAGGTAGGGTTGCCATGAGTCCAAGTTGACTTGACATCCAACTGGTTTGGACATGATACAGTAAGAAATACACATCACCATGCATGTAGTGTGTGTATGTGTGTGTGTGTGTATGCCCAAACTGTCTTATATTCTGGTTATTTCATGTCGAGTCAGGTTTAACATTATTAGAAATGTGAATGTGGACTGTTTATGAGGTTATTTGAAAATAAATGTTAAATATTTCAGATGTTATATGGTACTGTGTATTTGCAGGTTGTTGTTGTTGTTGTTACGTGCCATCGAGTCAGAGCAGACACATAGTGACCCCTCCTTGGGTTTCCGAGGCAGTATCACTACAGAAGTAGATTGAAGGTCTTTATTCTCAGGTCATGCATACATCAGATCATAGAGGCTATGTGTCATAAGTTCAGGGAAAGCCAGGACAGTTGGTTACCTGAACATAGACTTAAATATATGCATGGTTGTATGCAAATGTGAATATACTATAAATATGTGTGCACACTTGTGTGTGTATGTATGTTGTCATTAGGTGCAGTTGACTAGGCTCTGAGTCAGAGTGGCCCGTGTACGACAGAACTAAACACTGCCCAGTCCAGGGCCACCCTCATGGTCCTTGCTGTGCTTGAGCCCATCACTGCAGCCACTGTCAGTCCATCTCAATGAGGGTCTTCCCTCTTTTCACTGACCCTGTACTTTACCAAGTATGATATCCTTTTCCAGGGAATGGTCCTTTCTGACAACATCGCCAAAGGAGGTAAGATGAAGTCTGGCCATTCTGGCTTCCAAGGAGCCATTCCAGCTGCACTTCGTCCAGGACAGATTTGTTCCTTCTGTCAGTCCGTGGTATTTTCAGTATTCTTTGCCAACCCCACAGTTCAAAACCATCAACTCTTTTCCAGTCTTCCTTATTCATTCTCCAGCTTTCACATGCATATGAGCAGTTGAAAATACCATGGTTTGGGTCAGGCACAACTTAGTCTTCAAAGTGACATCTTTGCTCTTCAGCACTTTAAGACCTTTTGAAGCAGATTTACCCAGTGCAAAAAGATGTCTGATTTATTGACTTCTGCTTTCATGGGTGTTGATTATGAATCCAAATAATATGAAGTCTTTGGCAACTTCAGTCCTTTGTCCATTTATCATGATACTGCTTATCGGTCCAGTTGTGAGGATTGTTGTTTTCTTTATGTTGAGGTGCAATCCATACTGCAGTCTGTTGTCTTTAATCTTCATCAGTAAGTGCTTCAAGCTGTCTTCACATTCAGCAAGTAGGGTTGTGTCATCTGCATATTGCAGGTTGTTAATGAGTCTTCCCCCAATCTTGATGCTGTGTAATTCTTCATATAGTCCAGCTTCTCAGATTATTTGCTCAGCATGCAGATAGAACAAGTAGGATGAAAGGATACAACCCTGACACACTCCCTTCCTGATTTAAACCATGAAGCATTCCCATGTTCTGTTAGAACAACAGCCTATGTATAGGTTCCTCATGAGCATGACTAAGTGTTCTAGAATTCCCATTCTTTGTAATGTTATCCATAATTTGTTATGAGCCACATAGTCAAATGTTTTGCATAGTCAATAAAACATAATATCTTTCTGGTATCCTTTGCTTTCAACCAAGATCCATCTGACTTGAGCAATGATATCCTGCATTCCATGTCCTCTTGAATCCAGCTTGCAATTCTAGAATTTCCCTGTCAATATATTGCTGTAACCATTTTTGAATTATCTTCAGCAAAATTTTATTTGCACATGATATTAATGATATTGTTTGATAATTTCCATATTCTGTTGAATTATCTTTCTTTGGAATGGGTACAACTATGGATCTCTTCTAGTCAGTTGACCAAGTAGCTGTCTTCCAAATTTCTTGGCATAAATGAGTATGTACCTCCAGTGCAGTATCCATTTTTTTCCCCAAAACATCTTGAGAGGTATTTTGTCGATTCCTGGAGCCTTTTTTTATTGCCAATTCCTTCAGTGCAGCTTTGACTTCTGCCTTCACTACCATCAGTTCTTGATCATATGCCACCTCCTGAAATAGTTGAATATCAACCAGTTCATTTTTTGTTTAGTGACTTTGTGTATTCCTTCCATCTTCTTTTGATGCTTCCAGCATCATTCAGTACTTTGCCTAAGGAATTTTCAATATTGAAACTCGAGGCTTGAATTTTTTTTTTTCAGTTTTTTCAGCTTGAGAAACACTAAGCATGTTCTTCCCTTTGGTTTTCTAACTCCAAGTCTTTGCACATATCATTGTAATACTTTACTTTGTCTATTCAAGCTGTTCTTTGAAATCTTCTGTTCAGTTCTTTTATCTTGTCTTGTCTTCTGTTTGCTTTAGCTACTCTACATTCAAGAGCAAATTTTAGAGTCCTTCTGGCATCCATTTTGATCTTTTCTTCCTTTCCTGTCTTTTAAGTGATCTTTTGCTTTTGTTCATGTATGATATTCTTTATGTCATCCCACAACTCGTAGTTATTGGTGTTCAGTGCATCAAATCCATTCTTCAGATGGTCTCTAAATTCAGGTGGGATATAATCAAGGTCATATTTTTGCTCTTTTGGACTTGTCTTCAGCTTCAACTTGAACTTGCATATGAGCAGTTGATGGTCTGTTGTAGTTAGCTTCTGGCCTTGTTTGGACTGAAGATATTGAGCTTGTCCATTGCCTCTTTCCACAGATGTAGTTGATCTGATTCCTGCATATTCCATCTGGTGAGGTTCATGTGTATAGCTGCTGGAAAACACGTATTTGCAATGAATAAGTTGTTGGTCTTGCAAAATTCTATCATGTGATCTCCAGTGTCATTTCTGTCATGAAGACCATATTTTGCAACTAACCATGATTCTTGTTTCCAGCTTCCACATTCCAATCACCAGCAGTAATCAATACATCTTGAATTGCATGTTTAATCAGTTTCAGATTGCAAAAGTTCATAAAAAATCTTCAATTTCTTCATCTTTTGCTTTAGCAGTCAGTGCATAAATTTGCACAATAGTAGTATTAACTGGTTTTCCTTATAGGCACATGGATATTATCCTTTCTCTAACAGCTTTGTACTTCAGGATAGATCTTGAACCATTCTTTGTGGTGATGAATGCGATGCCATTCCTTTTTAATCAATCATTCCTGGCATAGTAGATTATATGGTTCTATTTCAAAATGGCCTAAACCAGTCGATGTCAGCTCATTCATGCCTAGCACATTGATCTTTATCCAATCCATTTCATTTTTGACAACTTCCAATTTTCCTACATTCATCCTTTCTACATTCTATGTTCAAATTATTAATGGATGTTTGCAGCTATTTCTTCCCATTTTGAGTCATGCCACATTAGCAAATGAAGGTCCTGAAAGCTTTACTCCATGCACGTCATTAAGATCAACTCTACTTTGAGGAGGTAGCCCTTCCCTGGTTGTATTCTGAATGCCTTCTGACCTAAGGGGCTCATCTTCCAGCATTATACTGGACAGTGTTTCAGGGCTATTTATAAAGTTTTCCAGTAATATATCAGATAGTGTTTCACTGCTATTCACAAGGTTTTCATGGGCCAATTCTTTGAGAAATGGATAGTCCCTTCCTTCTTCCCACTCTTAGTCTAGAAGCTCTGTGGAAACCTGTCCACCACAGGTGACCCTGCTGGTATTTGAAATACCAGTGGCATTGTCTGCAGCCTCACAGCAACACACAAGCCACCACGGTATGACAAACTGACAGACAAGTGGTTGGTGTAGGTATACATCTGTGTATGTATGTATATGCATTTGTATATCTACACATGTGTGTGTATTGAAATAATTTTATCATAAAAGTGTTTTCTTTATTTTATTGGCATGTTGTTGTTGTTATGTGCCATCGAGTCAGACGCAACTCATAGGGACCCCTCCTTGTGTTTCCGAGGCAGTATCACTATGGAAGTAGATTGCCCCATTGTCCTTCCGAGGAGTGGCTGGTGGGTTTGAACCGCCAGCCTTCTGATTAGCAGTCAAGTGCCTTAGGCACTATGCTACCAGAGCTACCTTTTATTGGCATAGTTATTACATTTGAGTTCGCTGTTTTTCATTTTCCTGTGGAGTATTTTGAGGCTTAGTATTTCCTGGTGTATATGTTTCATGTAAATATAGTGAGCTATTAATGAATGCTGAATCTAGGTGAAGGGCTTTTAGGTCTTCTTTGTACCACTCTTTTAGTTTTTCTATGGCTTTGAAACATTTCCAAAGGAAATCTCGGGCAGAGAGTACATGTTGTTGGATAGAATGTCCCCAGCTTGGTGCCTATTGTAGCATCGCTGCGTGGTTAATGGCAGGCGACATGAGATCACCACTGCCATGGTGTTCATCTGTTCAATTTCACCATCTTGGCTGTGCTTTGGATAGTTAAAGGTTGAGAAGTAACCACTAAGTAAGTGAGCTATGGAATTGTCTGTGACATTTGCAGGAAAGGGGAACATGAAATGCCCTTTTAGTCTCCCACCAACAGCTGCTCCCCGGATGAAGCAGCGGCACGTGGTGGCTACAAGCCTATCTCTCCAGCAGCGGATTGCTTTGCGGGCCCTCAAAGGCACTGGGGTGCTGAAATTACAAATTCTACAAATTCCCCAGAAGACAATTTTGTAGCTCTCATGAAAGCAGCATGAATCCAGTCAGCTCAATCTGAGAGGCTGCTCTTTGGCTCCCTGAGGGGAGTTTCAATTAATCAAGGAGAGCTATGCTCCATCCTCAGCTTATCCTGAAGGTGGATGAGATCCCCAGCAAACAAACAGTGCCTCCTGCCTTCACTTGAGGAAGAATGGAAACTAATCCTAGTCCACAGGAAGTGCCTGCATTCTTCTGAGACTGCCTTCTGTCCCGTGGTTCCTGAGGTGTGGCTTCAGCTCTGAGAACTGGTGTCTTGCATGGCTGGTGTCTTTAATGTGATAATGTCCACATACCTCGGTAGAGTAGGAGTTGATGTTTTATTAATAGTGTTTAATTAAATTTTAATTCCAAAGGATTGCTGTTCTCACATTGTTTTGATAAAGGCTTGTGGTTTTTCTGCACTACCCCCCCCCACACACACACCCCTAGTAACAAGGAGGAGAACGGGATGTTTTGGGAGAAGGGGAGGCATGCTGTGAAGATGGGACTTGGGATTTGCTGTCACATAGGCAATGCTCAGAAAGTAGGCTGAGAGCTGGGAACTCAATGCTCTGAACTGCTCATTGTTCAAACCCTCCCATCTGTCTCCTAAGTCCTGAATTTTGATGCAGGTTTTCACCACTAGTTACCTCATATTCTAACAAATAGGGGTTTCCTGTGAACACCTGTGTTCTGGTTACCTAGTACCACTCTGACAAGAATATACCACAAATGGGATGGCTTGAACAAACGGGAGTTTATTCTCTTACAATTTGGAGGCTTTAAATCCAAGTTCAAAAGGCCAGGCTAGAGGCTGTGTGAAAAAGTCCCTCGAGCTTGGGCTTCAGCTCTGTCTCTTGCTCCCGGCCTACTGAAGCTAGGGGCACCTCTTCACTCAGGCAGATACTGGCTGCTGAGGCTAACAAGCCCAAGGTCAACAAATAAAATGTCACAGTTCTGATGTTACCAAACCATGTGGCAGGCCATTAATTCAAGTCCATTGTAAGTCCCAAGGCTGGCAGAGCAAGGCAGGCTGCTGAACAACGACATGGCTACATGCAGGCACTTTTGTCAAGATGTGTTTTGTCTGTGATTTAATGTAAATGTAATAGCTACATTTATTGAAAGCTGGCAGTCTACCAGGCATTATTCCAATTCCTATGTATACCATCCTTTTCAATCTTCACATGCCATAGGCTAGAGACTATCCCCAAGGGTTCTCCTTATATACAGGAAGCAGACCACATCCCAAAGGCAGCTACTCAGCTGCTTGTGGTAGATCCCACCATGGAGTTGATTGCCAGTCTCATCAAGGGGAATAACTACCACTAGCAGCCCAGCCATTCAACCAGGCCCAGCCAAGTTGACGTACAAATTTAACTACCACAACCTGTCACTGAACTATCCTCCTTGCCTCTGTTGTTTTCTCTCACATCAGGCACTGAGGACACTGCCATTCCTTGAGAAGGCCATGTTGTATTTTCTACAACCAGTTAGAGTGGATGTCTAGAGCTCTGCAGAGCTTTCGCAGGACCACTGGGTAGTTTTTAGGTTGCTTGTGCTAGAGGCTCTTTCATCAAGATGTACTTTGTCTGTGATTTGATGCAAATGTAATAGCTACATTTATTGAAATCTGGCAGTCTACCAGGCATTATTCCAATTCCTGTATATACTGTCCTTTTCAATCCTTACAGTAATCTACAAGGTGTAGGTATTATTATTCCATTCTATAGGTAGGGAAACAAAGGCACCGAGAGGCTAAGCATCTTGGCTCCTGGCATGGGTGGTTCCAGAGTCTGCCTTTTCCAACAGTGCATTACAACCCAGCTGGAACAAGGGGCTGAAATTTTGAAACATCAGAGCCAGCTCTAGGGAAAGATCTAGAAGCCTTCCCAGAAACCATGCAGCATGATTCTAGAGCCACAGTCTGGGTTGCTAATAGAACTGTGGTCTGGAGAGTTAATGAATGATAATGATAATGAAAGAATGATAATGATAATGATAGAATGAAGGCAAGATGAGATGCCCAACTCTCTTTTTTGGACGGGGATGGGTTCACAGGAAGCAGAGCATTCAGACCTACTAGAGAAGTGAAGCTGGGCGTGAGCGGAGAGCTATACCCACAGAGGACTGACTGAGGTTCTTTGCAAAACCAGGTAGGGAGCCCAGGTGACAGGGTAGGTCCCCATTGCTGCTGCTACCTCCAAAGATGTCCAAAGCATGGCATACAGGGGCTATGGAGAGAGTAGATGCAAGTGTGAATTTGAAGGGGGCCAAGGAGGTAGTAAAGCAGACGATGTAAAACTTCCAGTTCGAGGAAAGGACTGGTGGGAAATGAGAATCAGGCAACACAGGCCAGCACTCTTTCCTCTGTCTTCTTGAGGGGCTATGTAGATGAAGATGTGGCTTTGGAACCCATCAGGGACCCCAAGGCAGGGCTCCTAGGAGCTTGCTCATGTGATATGAGACGACCAGAGGGATTGCCACTGCAGAGGCTTTGTCCTGAGGCTCCAGAGACTAAGCTGGGTCAGGTGAGGCATTTGCCCATGTGGGGGATAGTGGCAGAGCTCTGTCAACATCCCTTTGCATCCCTTCATTGTCCTTTGCCTACATAAGCAGAGAGACAGAAGTTCTGAGAATTTATCTACTCCTTGCCATCCCAACCCTGAAGTATTGGCTGACATTGCCCTTCCCTCAGACTTGGAACAACTTAGAAGCACAGTTATCCTGCAGGGCTCCCCTTCAGCTCAGGTTGCAGTCACCCATTGTTGGGCTTGGCCTAGAGTGGCATCTTTGCCTGCTGTCCTCCTTTTTCTTGCCCCTTTCCCTGTCCTGCTTCTCCCATTCCTCTCCCAGTCTCCCCTGGAAAAACTTCCTTAATCAAATGCTTGCACACAATCTCTCTTCTCAGTCTGATTCTGGGAAACTAACAATAGATACTCCAGAAGGCCAGAGACAGCCAGGTTGGAGGAAGAGTCCAAACATGGCCATGGAAGAGAAGAGAGTCCTACCACAAGCAGATTCTATCCACCCATAAGGAAGCTAGCTGTTGTGTGGAAGTTACGTGCTAACAGCATTGGGACCCTGGGAAGGCACACTTCACTCTGCAGCAGTCAGGGAGAGTTTCTTGGAGGAAATAATACCTGAACAAAGTCTTGAAAGATTAACACCATTTGTACTGCAAACATGGAGGGAGGGAGGGAGGGGTCATTCCAAGCAAGGGAAATGACAGAGGAGGAGGAGTTACACATTCTGTGAAGCAAAAGTGGTTCCATACTCTTGGAGTCTAAGTTACAAAGGGAGGGTGGTGCAAATGGTTAGCATCATTGGCTGCTAACTCAAAGGTTGGAGGTTTGAGTCTACTCAGAGACACCTTGGATTAAAATCCTGGTCATCTATGTTTGAAAATCTGTGACTGAAAAGTCTTTGGGACCACAGTTCTACTCTGACACACCTGGGGTCACTGTGAGTTGGTAAAGTTAAGGGTAATGCTGAAAGATGACCTGCAGGAAGCTGACTCAACAGAAGCTTGTGGGTGGGAGAAGTGAGGGGCTTCTAGGCTGATGTCAGGTCTCGATCTTGAGCTACTTGGGACCCCAGGACAAAACCTCTGCAGTGGCAATCGCTCTGGTAGTCTTGTATCACATGAGCGAGCTCCAAGGAGCCCTGCCTTGGGGTCTCTTGAGCTCCCCTGAGATGTGGGGAGCACAAGGAGACCAGTCAGGGTAGAAAAGGACATTCAGTTTTGGATACGCTGAGTGTGAGATACCTGTGGGACATCCAGGTGAATATTTGGTTCTGAAGCCATCCAATGTGTGTGTTGAGCTCTTTATTTTTTAATTTTTAATTTAATTATAGAGTTGTCTGGCTTCCAGACTCATATGCTTAAACAGTATGATAGAGTATTTCCCTTTTGTGGGTCATCAGTGTGGATACAGAAGTGGTATGAAGTGGGAAAGGGGGTACAGAAGGCTCAAATGCAAGCACGCATCTATGGCAAAGCTGCTTGTCCACAAGGACAGTGCCCCCTGGAGCTGTACAAGGCACAGCCAGCATGGTTCTCATTGGAGACCTTGAAAAGAAGGCAGCTATAGAGGGGAAGAGTAAAGACATGAGAAAAATAAAAAGCTTGCTCAGGAATAGGAGTGACCCCTGAACAGGTTCTCCATTCCTGCCCCCAGTTAAGCTCGTGCCCTTGCTCACCGTCCTCCTCTGTCTGTACTACCAGCTCCTCGCTCTCCATCCGGCCTTCAGGGTTGGACAGCAGAAGCCGCAGCCGGATGGTCATGAAGGGGCGCAGGCCCCGCAGGGTGTAGTGGGAGGACGTCTGGATGACCTCCTCGGCCTCGTACTGCTGCTGGTTGAACACATACTGGTACTGCACTGTGAGGTTATAGCTGTGGCAACGGGTCACTGCGTAGCCAAAGGGTTCCCACTGCAGGGTCAGCTGCCGTGCTCGGATGTCCACAATCTCCACGTTCTGTGGGCCGTGCACTGGGTCTGCAAGACACACACACAAAACACAGGCTCTTAGGGGAGGTATCAGGAAGGCAGGGTGGGTGCCCTCTAGTAGATTACAGTGCACTGGAATTGGGCAGACAGATTTTCCAGGCTTAGCTGAACAACTCAACTGCAGCCTCCATGCATATTTGCCACATGGAGTATAATTTAATTAACGTTTTTCTTTAAATCAATTTCTTCCTTATTTAAATGCATGCATTGAAAAGAAAACATAATTCCATCTATAGAGAAAACACAAACCACTTGACACTAATCATGTACACCATAAAAATAAAAGCAAGATTGGTGACTGCCAGGAGCTGGAGGCCATGGGGATATGGTATGACTGCCTAATGAGTATAGGGTTTCCTTGTGGGGCGATGAAAACATGTGAGTATTGGAGGTGGTGGCAGCCAATACTATGAATCTACTAAATGCCACTTAAGTGTTCACTGTAAAATAGTTCATTTTGTTATGTGACTTTCACCTCAATTTTAAAGTTAAAAGGGTGAAATATATGCAAAATTGTAAAAAATGTTTAAAGTTTCCTCAACAGCACACACATAACTCTTTAGCATATTCTGATTTGGAAGGCTGCCCGTGTTCTGAACCACCTCTGTGCGTTGATCCAGCCACAAGTTAGAGAGCCTACTGCCATCCAGTCGATTCTGACTCATAGCAACCCCCGTATAGGGTTTCCAAGGCTGAGAATCTTTATGGAAACAGACTGTCTCATCTTTCTCCCATGGAGCGAGCAGTTGGTAGGTTCGAACCACCACCAGCCTCTTGGTTAGCAAGCAAATACCTTACCACAGTGCCACCAGAGCAAGTTGGAGAGTAGCTGCCTTTCCCCCCTATTTTGCCCTGTAGAAGCTATAGAATCCTGCTAAGTTAAGTAATCTCTTTGGGTCCACTCTCCCCTGGGAAAATCAGCCTCCCACTTCAGTTAGCAACAACGAGGTGCACAAGCTGGCAATGGAGACACCTTCCTTGATCCACAGCAGCCAGCCTATACAGGTGGCCACCATGACTTGTTGACTGCCTTGGAATTCCCTTTTCATTGACAATCTGTGCCACTGTTTCCTAGACTCCTGAGTCCATCCTCATCGCTGCTTTTCCTCCTGTCAACTTTCTTCCAAATAGCTCGTCCAGAAACATCTTTCTAAAAGCAGATCTGGTTATGTCGTCTTACCACAACCCTGCCTCCCACCGCCACCCCTCCCCCTGCCACTAACCTTGACCATGTTGTTGTTGTTATGTGCCATCGAGTCGGCCCTGACTCATAGAGACCCCTCCTTGGGTTTACAAGGTGGTATCACTGCGGATGGAAGTAGATGCCCAACCTTCCTTCCGAGGAGTGGCTGGTGGGTTTGAACCACCAGCCTTCTGGTTAGCAGTCAAATGCCTTAGGCACTGTGCTACCAGAGCTTCTCCCACCTTGACCATAAATCCTCCATATCCACGCATTGGCTGTGTCTCACTATACACACTCTGTTTATATTTAATAGATGTTCTATATAAAACAGATCCTAATAAACAATTTGATTTTCGAAATACCCACACATAAAGGTACTGTACATTAAGGTTTAAGCATTTGTTATGAGGGAAGCTAGCATCTTTTGTGTAAAACAGTCCTATGAAGTTTTATGCCAGACTCTCTGAGCTGAGAGTAAGTAGTTAAGCATAGGTTGGAGAGAGACAGCCTCCATCCCACCACCACCATTTTGCCCCACAGTAGCTATAAGATCATGCCAAATTATGGAACCTCTTTGAGTGTCTTTTTTTTTTTTCAAATCTGAAAAACAGTGATAATCATAGTACCTATCTCCTGGGGGAGTTAAATGAGATACTGCTTGCCAAACAGTTGGAGTTGCACCTGGAACTTCCTGAGCACTTGCTACATAGTAACTGGTGTTTTTGAAGTAGTAAGAATGATACGCTCTAATCGTGCTTCCTATGCAGTATCTATCCTTCTGTTCTGAACAATTTATAAGTGGCAGTGCCAGGACTCCAGGAGGGGTGCAAAATGAAGGGCTAGGTTTCCATCATCTCTCTGGTCCCCTCAGAACATTTAGGGGTAGGCTACCTCTGTGCCAAGGCAGCAATAAGAAAGAAGGTGGGGAGCTCAAGGTATCATCTGAGTTCCCCGATCTTTCCCTATGGGGGACAAAGGTCCTGTAATTGACGCCTGACCCTTGCCATGGTTTTCACTTTGAATGATCCCCTTGAAAGAAAGTCAGCCCCAGAGCTGCTCATGAGGCTGCGAGTTTCAGGTTGCTGGGGAGAGTGGGCATCTCGGCCTTAGATCAGCTGAGTTGACAGCCACTCAGAGAATCCAATGACTCCTGTGAACATGTCCTTTGTGTAAAGGAAGGCAGTGTCCTAAGAGCAAAGTGGTGATACTGGAAAGGTGACATCGAGTGAGCTGTTGCTTGTGGCCCACTCCTACGCTGCGCTGAGTCCAGGTGGAAGGGGATGGGGGTGGGAAGGAAGTACAGTCCCCATACTTGGAGGGTAGGATTCCACCTGGCTGCTGCTTGGCTAGGAGACTCATGCAGTGAAGGCTAAATGAGAATAAATGGACAAACACAGGGAAAGCGAGAAGTGGCCAGCCTGGCCTGTTGTTGTTATGTGCCGTGGAGTCAGACCCGACTCATAGTGACCCTTCTTTGGGTTTCTGAGGCAGTATCACTCCAGAAGTATATTGCCCAACCTTCCTTCTGAGGAGTGGCTGGTGGGTTTGAACTGCCAGTCTTCTGGTTAGCGATCAAATGTCTTAGGTATTATGCCACCAGAGCTCCTCAGCCTGGCCTAGCGGGAGCCATTTCCTCAACCAGATACCAGAATTCTCCAGAAAGGAGGCTGCCCATCCCTGCTCATCCCTTTTAAGTTCAAGGAGGTACCTGGGTGGTGTAAATGATTTCCTTTCCAAATACTAACCTAAAGGTCGTTGGTCTGAGAAGCGACCCAGAGGTGCCACAAAAGGAAGTCCTGGTGATCTGCTTCTGTAAAGACTATAGCTAAGAAAGATCCATGGAATTCAGTTCTACTCTGTAACACATGGGGTTGCCAGGCATCAAAATCAACTCGACAGCATTGGGTTTGGGTTTGGTTTTTAAGTCCAGGCTAAGGCCACATCTCATCAAACATGTTAAATTATATCATATCTTCTGTGAGAATAACTTTGGAGATCTCTATTATGCCCTTTAGGAGCTCTGTGGTATAGTGGCTAAGGCATTTGACTGCTAACCCAAGGGGTTCGTGGTTCAATCCCACCCAATGAGGTTGCTGTGAGTTGGAATTGACTCTATAGCAGTGGGTTTGGCTTTTTGGTTTTACTATGTCCTTTAAAGCACAAACAATTAAAGCCAAGTAGCACGTATGGCACACCAGTCATAGTGCTAGGTTTCAGGACCCAAACCACCCAGAAAGGGAGACATGGCCAACCCCACTTCACAGGTGAATAAATGTAGACTTAGGTTGAAAAATTGTGTAGAGTAGCAAGGCTAGTAAGTGGCTAAGTGAGGTTTTGAACTTGTGTCTGTCTGATTTCTACTGTGCAGAGTATAAAGACATGCCTGGCCAGAGGGGGCTGGAAAGAGTGTTTTGGTTGGATCTTTGTTGACACTTAGGAGAACCAATGCCAGCTTCTCTCCTTCTCTCATTTACTCTGCTGCTCCTGCCTTTCCTCCAGCTCATGTTCTTAGCAATTCCTTCTTATGTTCGCAGCCACAGTTTATGTTGCCTTCTCTGTGGGAACTTACCCTTGAGCCCGTAGCAGAGATCAGTAGCTATTTCTCCTACTGCTTACTGTTTCCAGGTATAGTCTCATCATCCTTTACTATGATGCCTTCTTAAAAACACCCCTACATACTTGAATGTAAACACTTGGACAGCAAGAATGATATTTTCTCATCCGTATCACCCATATCCAGCCCAGAGACCCTCCATATGGGCCTCAATAAGGACCAGCAGAATGGATGCGTGCTCTATTTTGTAAACTGCAAACAGCCTGTGAAGAAGGCATTTCCAGGCTCATCTTAGAGGAAATCCAGGGGTCATGAGATAAAAGAATGACCTGAAGCCACACTGTGGGTGGCAAGTCTAAGATTTGACATCTTGGAGAGTCCAAAGCCTGTTTGCTCTGTGATACCACACACTGATCCAGGGAAAGAACATAAATCATGGGGCATGTCACAGTCATCAGGAATCTGGAGACACCTGAGAAGGAAATTTGTGAGTAATCAGGAATCTGGGGACACCTGAGAAAGAAATAGTGAGTAAGCTGAGAACCTTAAGGTTGAATCTACTGAAGATGCCAATATAGGAACTCAAGCACACTTAGTGTGCTAGGCTGACCCTGGCCTTGGTGTTTGCACTCCTTCTCTCCAGCTACGATGGTATTTTGCAAGCACACTTGCTCCCTGTAGCTCGACTGCAGAGGTATGCCCATAAACACGTTTCTGCTCTTTCTCAAGGGAAGAACAGGCAAGGGAACCTTATCAAAGAGGGTAATGGGAATTGCAAGTCTTCATTTCACACAGCAAAGAGACCACCACCACCACCCTGCACCCAGTAGGAAGGTCAAGATATGAGCAAAGCCACTTGCTACCTAGGAAGAGGCCACAGGGCACAGTGGAGAGATGTTGGGTAGAGCTTGAAGCCAGACTGTGGCACTTACTAGCTGTGTGACCTTGGTTAAGGGCACATCATCTCTAAGCCTCCATTTTCCTCACCTACAAAGTAGAAATTATTACTCTGATCTCAGAGGGCTGTTAATGAGTGTAAAATGAAATGTAAAGAGGAAGGGGAAAATGCCTTTGCTTCTAGTGGGGATTACTTTAGAGAGAATTGCCTTAAGTTTCCTTGGAGTAGAAGCTGCATTAGTGTCAGCTGTGCTGTGCCTTTGGAGGAAGGACGATAAATTAATTGGAAGCTGGGACTGAATAGGTAGGAGTAGTATGGGGGTAAACAAGATGGCAGAATGCTGAGTATAGCAAGTGACCAACCCTATGTGACTCCTAGATTTTCAATGAGGTTCTCAAAATGCCACAAAAATGCTTGCTGTGATGGGATTCCTATGGGTTCTAGTGAAAGGGTTGACATCTGCATGCCCTGGGCCAAACAAAATACCCACTGGGAACACGGACCAGAGGCAAAGGGGACTCTGAAAATATATGTCCATGTGTATGACTCAAATTTTGGGTTGTCCAGTCTATGGAAACTGAAAAGTTCAGGGAAATCTTAGTTCATAAGAAAAAGGCAAGTCATCTCTGGTGGACCTTTGGGTTAGACACATGTTGGTGAAAGTGGATTGAAAATTCTAGAACTCTGTATTACTTTTAGTGATTATCGATAGTCATTCGCCAAAGGGAAATATAAGGGCAATTCATTGAGTAGCAGTGCTGGGCTTGGTGCTATACTTGGCACTTGTGTTCTGAAAACATCTCTAAGGTATGAGGAAAGTAAGGCTACAGGATGGTACATAACAAGGGCCACACAGGCAAGGCCACATGCTCTGGTCCCCTTTGCACAGTTTTCCATTACATTCATCCATTGGCATGCTTCCAGGACTGCTTGTTCATTTATCTCTCTTTCCCTCTTAGGCCTCCCTCAAAGCTTTTTAAGTCTTTCCATAACAGGAAATGCCTCCTGATTGCCCAAAAACCCAAGCACATGGTATAGGGACTGTGGAGGGGCAGTTGTTAGTACCATTGAGTCATTCCAACTCATGGTGACTCCATGCACAACAGAACACACTGCCCAGACATGTACGATTTTTATTAATATTGGGATGCCCAAGCCCATTGTTGTGGTGACTGTGTATTTTGAGTGTCTTCTAACCTAGGGACACATCTTGTGTATACACCAGATTCTATTGTGATACCAATCTGTTGTGATTCATAGGGTTTTAAATGGATAATTTTAGGAAGTAGATCACCAGGCCTTTCTTCATAGTATGTCTCAGTATGGAAGTTCTAATGAAACCTGTCCATCATAGCTGACCCTACTGGTATTTGAAATACCCGTGGCATAGTGCCAGCATCATAGCAACACGTGGGTTACCACAGTACAACAAATTGACAGATGAGTGGTGGAGGGTCTGTCTAGGGGCAGTTAATGTTTGTTAAACTGAGATGAGCAGGAACTGAGTTCAGACCCCCTGATTCCAGTCTCTGTTCTGTCCCCTTGGGCCTGTCAGTGGATGTTTAAGAGGAACACAACTTGTTTTGTATCCAATCAAGAGAATGTCCCAGAATCCTATACAATGAAAAGTAGTTTTCAAAATGTGTGATGGAAAAATTCACATTTTCAATTTGACCCCTCAAACCTCAGCATCGAAACCCGGCTCTTGCTCAGGTAATTGTCTGCAGCAGGGAGAGTCTCAGGTTTACATTTGGGTCGGTGCAAACAAGTTGGAAATTGCTAAGACAGCCTTGTGTGTGCAGTGGAGATTGCTTTGTTGAATTTACATCCCCGTGTAAATATGTCCAAGCCCAGAATCTGTAGTTTCTGCCTCAAGGTAAGGCCTTGTCCATATGACCTTATTGAGTAACGGCCTGTAGGCCAAGAACATGGCAAACAACTGGAAGGAGAGAATGGCATGTTTGAGAAACTGGAAAATCGCAGTGGCTCAGCCTCTGGATGCACTCTGTACACGCCCTGAAGGTTACATACTGGAAAACCTTGTGGAACTTTGTAACAGAGGATCACTATAGTTAGGCGATACTCATTGAAACTGATAACAATAGGCTTGGGCAAGAGAAGCTCTATCCAAAGGCCCACTCTGGCCCTCTTCAGGTTATGCCTTCTTGCTGGAGCATGAAGCCAGGGGACAATGGTTATGCCTGTGTTGTACCTGTACTGCCCCTGGTGGATTAGCCTTCAGATTCTTGACACTCCAGAATTCCCTATTCAGTGGCCCAGATTGACCTCCAGGACCTGCATGGACCTCCTTCCCTTAGTGTGTCCTTTTGAAAGTGGGACATACCCCATTTGTGTGTGCTCCTAGGCCTGAGAAGTGGCCAAGGGATGGCTCTTTGGGGGAGAGGACAGAATGTGCATGTGAGGACTGAGGTCTTCATCCACATATTCACACAGCCCTTGTGAAGAAGAATGCAGTTAGGTGAAGGGGAAGAGAAGGGACCTGCAGATCTCCGTTCAAGTTCTTGCCCAGACCCATTCATCCTAATGCACATGTTAGGGGCAGGTACGTGACTCATGTTTTCAGAAGCCGCTGCTTCAGTCCTGCCGCTGCCCCTGGTAGACTGGTCCTTCTCACATCTGATCACATCTCTCCTTTACCATGTGCAGCTATATTTAAGTATCATTCCCATTGGAAGTACCACTTTCCACCTAAATACTGGCAACCATCCTCATGTCTCATTCTCTACTACTCATCCCTTGAGCCCTATACTCCTAAAGCAAATTATTTCATCCTGAATCCTTTTAGCACCTTCATGCTTGGCAAACTCCTACTCAATATAGTCAGGGCTCAACTCCCATGCCACCATTTACTTGTAACTTTCTCCAATAGCCTCCCTTACCCAGGCAGAATTAATGCCTCAATTATCTAGTTTCTTTAACATGTTAACAGTCTTCTGTCACAGTCTTCATCAAATTGCATGGTAATTGTTCATATACTGGGTTCCTATTCACCTTCCCTGCCAACTTGTCAGCCCCTAGATAACTAGAAATATAACTGTTTAATAAATAAATAGATTAGTAAATAAAGAAATTAGGAGATGGCTGATGACCAAACCAAGGTTAAGGACCTAATACCCGACAAGGGAACTGCAATAAGTAAAGAGACTCAGAGTTCTCTTTACCCTCTGATTGTTATGGGTAATCATGTGGTTAAATCAGAATCCACGCCTTATTTCTTCTATGTGGACTTAGCCTGGGTTCCTGCTGTCAAAGGCAATAGCTGTAGAATCTGCTAATGACCTTAACCAAGGCAGAACATCTTATTAAAAAAGCAGCAGCAAAGCAGATTTTTCCAATTCATGAATTTGCTATGTATTCATCTTTGCATGTGGAGTTCATTGTAACATATGTACTGTTCAAAGTTGAACCTAAATTGAGATAATTTGGGGCACGGGCTGAAAATGTGGAGGTGGATAGCTTGTATGTAAAATTAATTTTTTATCCATTTGGAGATGCAATTTGTGCGCCTTTCAAATTAAATTGCAATGGAGTCCTAAGCAGCTGGAAACATTATTGCCAACATAATTTGATACTGCAAGAGCAGTAATACGTTGACAGATAGTTCAATGTGACCATTAATTTGAAATTTCTGCATGGAAATGATACACAAAGGGAAATAAAGGTAAAAGGAGCAAAATCAAAATCCATCTTCTTTCCAGCATCATCCAAACCCACTCTCTTGGTTATTTTCTGCCACCACCTGCAATTGATTGCAGGTGGTTGAAGGACAAGAATTTGTTGAGTATCACCATGGACATCTTGTGACTGTAGGCAGGGATAGAAATCCAGATGTTTTACCTGGGGATCCTGGTAACCCCTATAATCCAGAGTCACTGGTCCTAACTATCCTGACAACTAGATCACCTGAAGTTGGAGCATGTTGACTTGTGAGAAGATGACTTGATTCTTACCCCTCCTGTAACACTGCCATGGAGAAGGGAGTTAATTCAGTTGATCACTGACTCACTCATTATTTCAAAAATATTTATTCAACATGAAGGCTGTAGGAGATGGTAAAAAGAGCATTGGTTCTTTTATTAGCAAAGACCTAAACCAAGTCACTTATCCTGTTTGTGTCTCTGCCTCATTTTTCTCACATGCAAAACATGTATAATACTCCCTGGCTCTTAGGGCTACAAGGTGAATTATGGAGACAAGTCAATTCTCTGGATGTTGCTTGACACAGCTGTATTTCCTCAAATCCATAAGAAGAGGTGAGGCAGGGGAGCCACTGAAATAGCACAGGCACCATGGACTACTGTGGATTCCTGATCTGACTCCAATGTTCTTAACCCACTATAGTTTGGGGTTTGCAAGTTTCCCTTCTGCATGTATCTTGGATCTCTGTGATGGGCCAGGCCTTAGGGATACTAGGGATACAAGTGAACAAGACAGAGACTGTCTTCCCTTCATGGGAGTCATGCTCCAGAGAGGGCTGTAGACACAAGAAGTAAGTGATGAAGACTGATGAGTCTTTTGCAGCTTAAGTGCTGAGTTCCATAGTAGCACATGGTAGAAGGACCCAGCCATGACTCTCATGCAAAACTCTTAGGTTCCTTTTCATATAGAAACCAGAGCCATCAAAGTTGTGATAAGTGAAGGTATGATTCTCCCACCACTGCATTACATTATTTGTAATAAAAGCAAGTCTCAGACCAAATGACATGACACACGTTTATTACTAGCAAGCAGGCATCAAACAGGTCAAACACTAATGCATAACCTCGTAGAAGTGCCGGTGATCTGACCACCAGTTTTCATGAAAGTTTCATTTGAGGCAGATGTGACAATATTCTAAGGCAAATGTATTCTGTAAAGGACCAGAGAGTAAATATTTTAGGCTGTGCAGGCCAGACAGTCTCCACTGCAACTACTCAATTCTGCAGCTGTAGCCTGAAAGCAGACATAGACAAGATGTACACAAATAGGCGTGACTGGGTTTCAATAAAAGTTTATTTACAAAAACAGACAGCTACAGCCATGAACTATAATTTGTCCACTCCTATTCTGGGAGCTCTGGTGGCATAGTGCCTAAGGCATTTGACAGCTAACCGGAAGGTTGGCAGTTCAAACCCACCAGCTGCTCCATGGAAAGAAAATGGGGCAATCTACTTCTCTAAAAATTTACAGCCTCAGAAACCCAATGGGGGTTGCTATGAGTTGGAATCAACTAGATGGCAGTCACTTTAAATTTGGTTTGATTCTGGAGATGATGATAGTTACATTAGACAACCAGGACTCCTCCCAACATGGCTAGTGCAAGACTTGAGAAATCAAGCCTTCTGCATTATCCCTAAGGTTCCAGGCTAGAGGTGTTAGCAGATTCTTCATTATGTGAGGCTGAAGAGTGTTTTAAAACTATTTTAGTCAACTCATATATCTTGAATACCTTCAATTTCACATTTTTTTTAACCAATTAGAACCCATTTCTAATATTGATTACCCTAGTCAACCAAAACCAAAAAACCTAACTCACTGCCATCAAGTTGGATATGACTCATACCAACCCCTCCTTGTGTTTCCCAGGTGGTATCACTATGGAACTAGATTGCCCAACCTTCCAAGGAGTGGCTGGTGGGTTTGAACTGCCAGCATTCTGGTTAGTAGTCAAATGCCTTTGGCACTACACCACCAGAGCACCTTCCTAGTCAATAGGCCTCTGATTTTAACCATAGAAACCAATTTTTGACCATATAGTGCACAAATTAGGAAAGTGAGGTTGTTTATCAAGAATATGGAGCACTTGGTATCATCTCTAGAGTGTGGGATTCTTGGCTGGACACTCCTAGACTGGTATTGATCATTAAGGCTCGCAGCACTGGCTTGTATGTGTGGATGGGTGAGTGTTAGTTTGAGGTTGAGAAGGCGAGGCTCCAGGCAAAGAGACCACACACTAGGAGATAAGAAGAGAATAGGAGATAAGAAGAGAAGAGCAAATGACCATCAAGATTGTGATGCATGAGTGGTCAGGCAAAATGAAGAGCAAACCCTACCTTATCCCACACATACGTGCCCCTAACAATGATAAGGCAGCCATTCTGGGTATTACACATTACATTGGTCTCTCCCACTATGGTAAGCTTACCAGATGTGGTTGTGTTAAAATTCTTATGTTCCAGGTAGGGACCCAAGTTCAATTCCCAATCAGTTTACCTCCTGTGCAGTCACCATTCATCTGTCAGTGGAGGCTTGCGTGTTGCTATGATAGTGAACAGGTTTCAGTAGTGCTTCTAGGCTAAGATAGAGAGTAGGAAGAAATACCTTGATGATCTACTTCCAAAAATCAGCCAGAGAAAACCCTAGAGATCACAATGGTCCAGTCTGTAACTGATCATGGTGATGGTGCAGGACAGGGCCGCTTTTTACTCTTTAGAGCATGGGATTGCCCTAAGTCAGAGGCCAACTCAACAGCAGCTAACAACAGCAGCCACCCTATGATAACAATGTCAACTTGGGCAGTTATAATAGTGTGACAAGAGTATTCTTTGCCAAAACAAGGCACTGGGCACATTCATTCTCTGAAATGGTATTTGAGTGCATATCATGTGCCAGGTCTGTCCTAGATAAAGTAGATACAGGAGTAAGCCAAACAGACAAAAATCCTGCCATCATGGGGCTCATATTCTAGTAGGGAAAATGAAATAATACATAACATAGACCTGAAAAATAATAGTACATCAGATGGTGATAAATGCCATGGAGAAACAATAAGCAGGGAAGGGAGATCTGGGCAGAGTGGGGGTTGTGCCTATAATTTTACTTCTTTAATTTCATGTCCTTCCACCATTTACTTGATTTTTGCTCCCCATTGACCCTACAATTCTTACTCTATCTATGAACATGGGTTACCTTGAAGGATTTATTGAGCATCTATGGAGTGGCAGGCTAGTGATGGGACATAATGTTGACAAAAACATAATCTTCATAGTCACAGGGGACATCAAGCTTAATTGACATAACATGCTACACAAAAACATTGTTCCACATCCTACTTTGGTGAGTAGTGACTGGGATCTTAAATGCTTGCAAGCAGCCATCTAGATGCAATGATGGGTCTTTCCTCATGCAGAGCAAAGAAGAACGAAGAAAACCAAAGACACATGGAAACAGTTAGTCCATGGGACTGGTTCACCATGTGATCCTCAGCCTATATGACTATGAGACCAGAAGAACTAGATGGTACCCGGCTACCACTGTCAATCACTCAGAGGGGGATCTATGTAGGAGATCCTGGATAGAGAGGGAGAA
>NW_006921607.1:20959859-20960415 GCF_000298275.1 Orycteropus afer afer
CCTGAGTTGTCTCTCCTCACCTGTAACCCTGGGGCTGACTGCTCTTCTGTCCGGGTTCAAGGCTTTTATCCCCTTTCTCCTGCTCTTCCGGCCTTATTCACATTTAATAAGTTATAATTCCCCCCCCCCCAATTTTGTGTTTACATCTTGTCTTATTGATTAGCTTTGTCTTTTAGTATTCTTATTTTAAAATCATCATGAACTGGTGACACTATAAATTGCCTTGTCTCATTGATTTATGATCATCATGATTTTGACTCTTCAGTATACTAATGTAGTGAATTATACTCATATTGAAACAAACTTGTATTTTGAGATAAGCCTCACCTGAATATGATTATTATGTTTGTAAAATGTTATATTCATAGCTAATATATATTTTAGGAACTCTGGTGATGTAGTTCCTAAGGCATATGACTGCTAACCAGAAGGCTGGAGGTTCAATCCCACAAGCCACTCTTTGGAAGGAAGGTTGGGCAATCTACTTCCATAGTGATATTGCCTCAGAAACCCAAGGAGGAGGGTCACGATGGGTTGGATCCCACTCAATAACAGT
>NW_006921607.1:20960515-20968995 GCF_000298275.1 Orycteropus afer afer
GGGAAGAGGTAACTATGGGGAGGAAGTGGGAGGGGAGCTGTTGCACTGTTGGAATTGCAGTCAGTGTCACAAAGTGTATGTGAGCTGCTGTATGGAAAGTGAATTTGCTCCATAAACTTTCACCCAAATAACAATAATAATAATAATAAAAAGACAAGGTTTCTGTCTGCCTTGAGCTTAAATTCAGGGGGAGAATGGAGACTTAATAATCATAATGACATTCAAACACATGAGAAGACAAACTTGCTCATTGTAATACTTGGTTTGGAGGAAAGATAAGGGATAAAGTACATAGAAATGGAGAGCTAGGCCTTGTAGGTGTTGTGGCCAAGGATGATGACTCTGAGGAGGTGAGAGTGGCCTGAAAGGTGTGGCTCTTCCTTCCCCTCTCTATTCCTTCTGCTGTCTTGGCTTCTACCTATCCTTTGGGCCTCCGTTTAGATATCAGTTATACTGGGAAAGCCTGCCCCCAAATACCCAACTCAGATTTGGGTTAGGTATCCCACTCCATCTTCCCATGTAGAATGGCTGGAATGCAAGATAATGAACAACCTGGGCTGGGTCAGCAGCTCTATCCTGTAGGTCCTACAATCAATCAAGTTGTGGCCTAGGGGAGAAGCAAGAGTTTTACATATATAGAGACATACACACACGTGTGTGTATATAAACATGTGTATGTATATATGTATGTATATGTATGTGAATGTGTGTATGTATATGTGTGTATGTGTATATGTATGTGTATGTCTGTGTGTACACATATGTGTGTGTGTGTAAATCTCCTAGGTTTAAGAGGCAACTACTGACAGAGGTCACAGCCCCGAGGCTCAGGGTGAGCATGAGAGCTGGAGCCTGAGGGCCTTGAGCTGTATCAAGCCCTCAGCTCCAAACACCCCTCCTACATACCCTGCTATGACACGGGCTGGGAATCCACAAACCACATTTCTGCTCTACCCCAGGGTCTATTCCAGGCTCTGCCAGTAGGGGGCAATAGAGGGAACAGCATGCTAGACTGGCAAAAGAAGAAGGGAATGCATTTTGTTCTATAGATGTCAGTCCAACATCCCTTCTTCACCTTGGGAGTGAGAGTTTGTTTTGTAGAGTAGCTGGATTCACGTAGCAACACTTTCTCCAATGCTTAAAGAACCAGCCTCATTGCAGCCCCTCTGAGATGATGGTGCTCTAAGCTTTGAAGTTTTCATAATTCTAGCCTCTTCTCTTTGTTCTTCCTAGAAATAGTGGTAACTGCTTCCCATGTTATATTACCTTCCCTTGCTGTATGACTTTCACATTTCTCCTTTAACCTTTACAGTTTTCTAGATAATTCTTTAAATATGATTAACCACAGGTTCCCAAACTTTCTTGGTTCACAATGACCTTGTTGTTGTTGTTAGGTGCCATCGAGTCAGACCTGGCTCATAGTGACCCCTCCTTGGGTTTCTGAGGCAGCATCACTATGGAAGTAGATTGCCCAACCTTCCTTCCAAGGAGTGGCTGGTGGGTTTGAACCGCCAGCCTTGTGGTTAGCAGACAAGCACCTTAGGCATTATGCTACCAGAGCTCCTACAATGACCTTAGTATCTCCATAATATTCCACAGAACCCTAAGCTGAAAGAAATACCTAAAATGTCCATTAATGAAGTAGTTAAGTGCAAAAACTTCAGTGTTTATACCCTAGGAACTTAATAGCTATTTGAGAAAGCAATACGTGAAAATAAAATTGTTTTTAAAAAATTACATTTCATTCTTAAATAACCACAATCAATGCTAGGTTGACTACCTAACTTCTCAAACCATGGATTCGGATTAGATACTGCCACTCTTGTTGCCTGCTCCATCTTAATTTTTGTGTGATACGTGCCACTGCTGAAAGCCCAGTTTTGCAAAGATGATGCCACCAAAAAGAATGTAGCACAATTCAATGCTGAACTTGTGGGCTTTCTCAAGCAGGCAGGTTGTGCCTTATCTACCAGAAACCAAAAAAACAAACCCATTGCCATCAAGTTAACTCCAACTCATGCCAACACCATGTGTTCCAGAGCAGAACTAACTGCTCCAGGGTTCTCTTGGCTGTAACCTTTATTGAAGGAGTCCTGGTGGTGGTATGATTAAGCACTCAGCTGCTACTGAAAGGCTGGCAGTTCAAACACAGCCAGCTACTCTGCAGAGAAGAGATTTGGTGATAAGTTCTTGTAAAGATTACAGCCTAGAAAACCCTACGGGGCAGTTCTACTCTGTCACGTAGGGTCGCTGTGAGTTAGAATCCACTTGATGGGCCCTAATAACAACAGAAGATCTCCAGGTCTTTCTCCTGTGGTACTACTGGGTACATTTGAACCACCAACCTTTAGGTTAGTTGTTGTTGTTACTTGCCATCGAGTCAGATCTGACTCATAGCGATCCCTCCTTGGGTTTCCGAGGCAGTATCACTACGGAAGTAGATTGCCCAACCTTCCTTCTGAGGAGTGGAGTGGCTGGTGGGTTTGAACCACCAGCCTTCTGGTTAGCAGTCAAGTGCCTCTGGCACTACGCTACCAGGTTTGTAATTGAGCTTAAACTTTTTGTATCACTTTGAGATCATCTGATAGAAGATGCTCTGTTTTCCGCAATATTTTAAAATATTCCACAGTGTTCTGGGCCACCTTAGCATGTTGTGGTTGCTGTTAAGTGCTGTCAAGTCAGGTCTGACTGCTAGCGACACTATGTACAACAGAACAAAACAACTGTGCGGTCCTGTGCCACCCTCACAATCCTTGCTGTGCCTGAGTCCATTGTTGTGGCCAGTATGTCAGTCCATGTTGTTGAGTCTCCCCCATTTTTTGCCGACCCTCCACTTTACACCAAGTGTGATATCTTTCTCCAGGAACTGGTCCCTTCTGACAACATGACCAAAGTAGGTAAGATGTAAAGTCTGACTATTCTTGCTTCCAAGGAGCATTCCAGCTACACTCTTCAAGGACAGATTTGTTGGTTTTATGCCTCAGTTTACAGTTTGAAAATGATGATGGTTAATAGTTCTTTATAGGCAACCCTCTGTTAAAATAGTAGTGTGATTTATCTCCTAACTTGACCTACCCTGACCTCTACAGGATCCTGCTGTCTGGACTTCCATAACCCACCCTTCTTCAAGTACTCCAGTCCATCCCATGCCCAGAAATCAGTGAGGCATCCTAGCTGCCATGCTCTGCTTCCCAGCTCTGCCCCATCCAGATGCATCTGCCTGGTCTGTTGCTGTGCCTGGAAGCAGCGTGGTCAGCCACCCCTTCTGCCATATTCAGGTGTTCAAATGTAGAATAGAATTAAACAGACACAGAGACAATATTGCGGCCTGGAAAGAAAAGCTTTAGGATGTTTAAAAAGGACTTTTGTGGCAGAGAAATCAGGTTGGAAAAAGAAAAGCGATTTCTAAATTACATAGTTTCAGTTTCTAGAGAAAGAAGAAGAGCTGGGGGGGGGGGAGGAGGGAAGGTGAGCTTGTAGCATCTCTGGGTTTTGCTGCAATGCACACTTAATTCATAGCAAGTCTCCTTGTCTATTAGAAGAAGAAGAAGAAGAAAAGGCCGTAGAAAAAATAAAGCCTGAAATATTTCTGTTGGAAAAAAGTCACTGAGCACTTGGCATGGGTGAGGTATTAAACATTCTGAACACCGCTTCTTGAGAAACACACTCTGGCTATGAATGGCATGGGCCCTGGAATCAGAAAACAGCCATCAGCGTAGCTAATGTTCAGTCTCGTGATGCTGGTGAGAAACGATGTTTAAGTCTAATTGTTTCAAAACCAAACTAAAGCCATCGAGTCAATTCCAATTCATGGCGACCCCATGGGTACAGAACTGAGCTCGGAAGGGTTTTCTTGGCTGTAGTCTTTAGGAAGCAGATCTCTCCAGGGCTTGCTTTCATGGGTGTTGCTTCGTAGGTTCAAACCATCCAGCCTATCAGTCAGCAGTCAAGCACAAACTCAGAAACTAAATTTAAATTCATAAATAATTTTTAGAATATATAAAACAAGCAAACAAGAGTAAGATCTGACTACGTAACTTCAACGGCCCCTTCCCCAGAACAATGACCTTCTCTTTCCAAGTGGAAAGTTGGAGTTTTTTTTTTTTACATTCAGTGATCTGGGACTATTTCACAGCTGAGACTATTCACAGCTGAGAAGCCCCCACCGGCTCCCCAGGACATTCTTGACCTCCACAGTAACCACATTAATCTATAGACACTCTTCAGGATGAATGGACCTTGAAGGCACCTACTGTGTCAGCAGTCTCAAAAATGCCTACCAAGCTTTTCCATTTGCCTGAAGTTTGATTGTTTGAAAAGTACAGAAGAGTGTTATTAAATGGAAGGGATGTTTTCAAATGAAAGCCACTGTCCATTAAGGGAAGCTTATTCTCTGTCAAGTCTCATTTGGGATTCGTGTAGTCCATGAGAAAGGGAACATGACAAAGCAAAAGCTGGAGATTCCAGTCACCTCGTGGCCAAGCACTAAGAAGTGACACCCAGGACAAGAGAGAACAGTGAAATAGCTATTTAGAAGACCCACTAACCCTCAGACTGTCTGCCCTACTTGGGAATACACCTTGGTCTTACTGAGCCCTGCTCAGCTAACGTGTGCACATCATGTTTCTTAGCTGATACCTCTGATAGGGCCAACCCCTGGCCATGGCATTTTAAGACACAATCCTAGCACAGGCCAAAAAAGGATAATCTTCATATTAGAATCATAAAGATCACTATCCTTTTTCCTTGACTTATGACTTAGACTTAGTCTTCTATGGCTGCTGATGCTGCTGTTAGTTATTGTGGAATTGATCCCTGACTCATGGTGACCCTATGTGCAATGGAATGAAATGTGGCCCGTTCCATCAGTGTGATGAGCTGTGAATCACACTATTGTAATCCACAAGGTGTTCACTGGCTGATTTTTGGAAGCAGATTGCCAGGTCTTTTTTTCCCCAGTTCTCTAAGACTGCCACTTTGTACAAACCAAGAGCTTTCCTTTCTGCGTTACCAATTTTGGTGTCCTTCCCGGAATTCGTTGCACTCCCCCTGACCTACAAAAAGTCTTGCTCAGATGCCCAATATTTTCAAACTCACTTTGCTGCTCATCAAAATTGATGTATGAGCTATGTGACTCCGAATGACTTATTTTGCCCTTTCTGAACTCCAGTTAATATAATCTGTAAAGTGAGGCTAATTCTACCTACTTCCTAGGATACCATAATGGGTAAGGAAATGATGGATGCAATTGCCTACTCTCTCTTTGTTTGAACTATTTTGGAATGCATCTCTGAGAGGGACAGTGTCTACTTGACTTTGTAGATGCACTCCAGCAATTGAAGTTTTCCTATCTTACTGTAAACCTTCTGATCCAGCAGCCACACGGGCCAGGTAACTCACTCCTGTCCTCACCTCCCAAATGCTGACGGAGACCTCAACACTCCATGTATCCTGATATCCTCTACCCTAAATAAAACCCTTATATATTTTTCTGCTTGTTTCTATATTTCTTATCAACATTTCACATGCATTGCCTTTCCTGCATAGATATACACTGTGTGGATTTTTGTATAAGGCATGTATAATTATGTATTCTTATAGCTTATTTGCTTTTACCTTTTCATCACCAGGCACTATGCTTTTGATATTCACTCGTGTTACTGTGTGTCTTTAGTCCATTACTTCCAACTATTGCAGAGTGTTCCATGGTGTGCATCCCCTATAACTTAGCAATTTACCTCCATCAGTGGACACACAGTTTGCTTCCCACCCATCACTACCACAAACAGTGCTGTTGCAGACTTCCTCATAGATGTCACCTTCTAGATTTGTGTGCATTCCTTTGGGGTACATATTTCTATGAGCAGACACGCTGATCTACAAAGTGCTGTAAAGTTAATTTGATAAAGCACTGCCAGCTTGCTTCCAGAACAGCCGCATGAAGCCACCTAGCTGTGTGTGAAGGCTCTTATGAACCTGCATCCCTGCCAATACTTGGCATTATCCAGTCTTCTAACTTTTGCCTGTGTGATGGCTATAAAGTATTTTTCCCAGGACTATTTTGATTTGCATCTCTCTAATACTAATGAGTCTAAGAATTCCTTCATAAGTTCATTGGCCTTATGGGTTTCCATCTTTATAAACTCCCTGTTCATATCCTTCCCTCACTTACCTACTAATTTGTAGAGATTTTTTGTATATTCTAGATAGTTGCCTGTTAACTCTGCCCATGTGATCGATGGTGAACAAACATCTTTTATTTTTGTCGCAATCAAATCAGTCAAAAGTCCAACTTACAGTTTACTCTTGATAACAATTTCTCCCAAAAGGTGGACATTACTGATCTTCTCAAATACTATTCCAGTTCTCCCCTTGTTTTAGTTATATATTTGGGTTGTACTTCCAAGCTCCTTTGACATTAGTTATGGCCAGGGGACTTGCTTTGCCAAATGAAATGCGAGCATTAGTTGCCTGTCACTTTCAAGGTAGCTTTAAAGCCCAGTGTGTGATTGGTCTGTGTCAGTTTCCCCTGCTTCAAAGGTTGTGGAAGCACTTCCTGTAAGGAAGTCTTCCTCAGCGCAGGGGACTCGAGGGAACAGAGCCCTCTGTCAGGCCCTGTGGTCCTATGGCAGAAGAGAGATGCTTCTCTTGTGGGTTAAGCCACTGACATTTTGAGGTTGGTTGTTACTAGCACATACATACCTAGCATGTCCTGACTATATCCTGACTTGTTCGTTCCCTCTTCCCATTCCCCTACCATCGGCTGCTGTAAGCTGCCGCCAAGTTGGCTCCAACTCAAGGTGACTGCTGCACCATTGCCAGGTCCTTCACCAGCGTCATGGGCGTTGGTATGTTTGAGCCCATTGTTGCAGTCACCATGTCAATCTATCCCATGAGGTTTTCCCTCATTTATGCTGACCCTGCATTTTACCTAACACGACCCATAGGCAAACATTCAAATATGTTTGTGTTCCTAGAAAACATGGACTGTTAGGTGTGTTTTCTATTTAGGTAAATAAATTGTACTGTGATATCCCATTCTGTTGCTTACTCCTTTTCTCCACTCAGCACTATACTTATAAGGGCCATCCATACTGCCGGATACACACTGAATGTGTTGCTGCTAACTGCTGAATGTTATTCAAGGATGAGCAATTTCTATCATTTCCCTGTCCTTCTCCCATGAAAGACACACATTTTTGCTTTAGAATCCTTGTCCAAATGTAGGTTACAAAGTCACTCTTAAATATCTTCTTCTATCTTTATGGATTTATTGTTCACATTCAAGTTTTAAGTCTCCCAGAATCACTACCTTGGTATGAGGTATTAGGTTGGGATCCAGTTCTATTTTCCTCGACAGAGTGAAAGAGTATTTCCCCCAAACCATTTATTAAACATTCTGCTTGTGCAATTGATTTGTTGGGTCACCTTTATCGCACATAAACTTTCTCTCTATAAACATAGTTTAATGCCTCAGCTCTCAGTTCTGTTCTCTTGGCTCCTTTACCTGTTAGACCACTGGTACAGATTTTATAGTTATGATTTTATATATTAATATCTGATGAGGCAAGTCCTCTTTTTCATTCTATCCTCAAAATTGACTGCTAATTGTAGATTTTAATTTCTCTTTATACCTGTAAAGAAAGTTTACGAGGTTACTGAACATTCATTTCCAAAAGGAATTTTTGTTGAGAAAGCATTACATTTATGGATGCATTTGGGGAGGATTTCTATCTCTGTAATACTGTCATCTCATCCATAAGCATGGACAGTTTCTCCATTTATTCAGATCTTTTTATTTCAAGTCCTTTATTAAAGTTTTCTCCATTGAAATATCATATGTTTTGGCACTGGTTAAATCCTAACTACTTTATAATCTGTATTGCTATTTTTTAAATAGATGTTTTTAAATTTTTTTTAAGCTAGATTTTCTAGTTCATCATTGCTGGTGTAGAGATGTGCTATTGATTTTTGTAAGTTGATCTTATATCTGGCAACCTTGTTGAACTCTGATTACTTCTCACAGTTTTTGATTATTGGTTTTTCTAAGAGGATTACCATATTATCTACAAATAATGAGTTTTATTTATTTTCCAATCCTTACTTGTCCTATTTCTTTTTCTTTAAAGTGTGGGCCAGGAACTCTGGTATGATGTTACATAGCAGGTGTGATAATGGACATGCTTGTCTTCCTGATCTGAAAAGGAACACACCTAAGTTTTCCTTATTTACAAAAAAAAAAAAGAAAAGAAAAGAAAAGAAAAGAGGCCTCACAACCATTTCAACTGCTTTAATCTTACTGTTGTTGTTGTTATGTGCTGTCGAGTTGTCTCCAACTCATAGCGACAAATCCTTGGGTTTCTGAGGTGGTATCTATATGAAAGTAGATTGCCTAATCTTCCTTCCGAGGAGTAGCTGATGGGTTTGAATCACCAATCTTCTGGATAGCAGTCAAGTGCCTTAGGCCCTATGCCACCAGA
>NW_006921607.1:20970140-20991804 GCF_000298275.1 Orycteropus afer afer
TTTTTTTTAAATATATAATTTAGGATGTACTGAGATATATTATCCTATATGAAATGGGCCTATATATTTCTGTTACATCAGTCTTACTTGACTTTGGAATCGAGATTTCAGTAACTTCACATATTCAGTCAAGTAACATTTTAGACTTATCTTCTTGGAACAAATCACATAAGTTAGAAATGACATACTATTTGAAAGCTGTGGTAGAACTCACCATTAATGCATCTATGCCAGGGCTTTTTAGAAAGGAGGCTTGACACCATTTCAATTGCTTTAATCTTTCCAAACAAACAAAAAAGGAGCTCTGGTTGCATAGTGGCTAAGACATTTTGACTGCTAACCTGAAGGCTGGTGGTTCAAACCCATCAGCCACTCCTTGGAAGGAAGGTTGGATGATCTACTTCTGTAGTGATACCGCTTCAGAAACCCAAGGAGGGGTAGCTATGTTCTCTCTCTCCTCATGCTAATTTTGTCAGTTTATGTTTTGGAAGGATTTTATCCATTTCATGTAAGGTTTCAAATTTAACAGATTATAGCTTCTTCGTTTTTTCAGATTTTGTGTTAGATCTGGTTTAATTGGTCAGCTTTTTCTTTTAGTATTCAATGAACTAGCTCTCATTTTTTATTTTTTTTTTTTACTCTTAGCCATTTTATTGATATTGATCATTTTATTCCTTATTTCTTTCAGATTTTTCTCACTTTTGGGTTGCTTCACTCATTGTTTCTAACTTATTTTGAAATAATTACAGATTCATAGGAAGTTACAAAGAAAGGTACATGGAGGTCCCATTTATCCTTCACCTAAAAAGCAAACTTACTGCTATCGAGTCTATTCTGAATCACAGAGACCCCCGTTGGGTTTCTGAGGTGGTAAATCTTTGAGGAAGTAGATTGCCTTATCTTTCTTCTGTGGAGCAGCTGGTGGGTTTGAACTGCCAATCTTGTAGTTAAAAGTCAAAGCACTGTGCCACCAGAGCTCCTTATCCTTCACCTAGTCTCCCCTAATGTTAAGATCTTGGATAACTATAGTACAATACATCACCAGGAATCTGACATTAGAACAATCCACATAAGTTATTTAGGTTTCACCAGTTCATACATGTAGCCTTTTGTGTTTGTGTTTTGTTCTATGCAGTTTTATCACACAGAGCTTTGTGTAACTACCACCACAATCAAGATACAGAACTGTACCAGTGCTACAAGTTCTCTCACGCTGCCCCTTTATCCATAACACCTGGCAACCACAAAACCTTTCCCATCTCTATAATACTGCAATTTCAAGAATTTTACATAAATGAATTCATATACTATGTAACATATTGAGATTGCTTTTTTCTCCACTCAGCATAATTCCCTTAAGGTTCATTTAATTCGTTGCATTAATTGTCTGTTCTTTTTTATTGCTGAGTAGTGTTCCATGGACACACCATAGTTCATTTAACCATTCACTTGTTGAAGGACATTAGTTGAGTTTCCAGTTTGTGATTATTACAAAAGAAGCTGCTATGCACATTCACCTACACGTTTCTGCATGAACAGAAGTTTTTACTTCTCTGGGTTAAATGCCTGAGTACAATTGCTATGTCATATGGTAAGCCCGTTTTGAGTTTTACTTCTTCTAGAGTGGCTGCACCATAATCCATTCTCACTAGCAATGTATGGAAGACACAGTTTCTACATGTTCACCAGCATCTGAATTAGCTATTCTGATAGGTGTGTAGTGATATCTCATTGTGGTTTTAATTTGCATCTCCCTAATGGGTAATGATGTTGAACATCCTTTCATGTGCTTATTTGCCATCTGTATATCCAGCTCATTTGTTTTTAACTTTTGTTTCCTGATCAATGAATTTAAAGCTACAGATTTCCTTCTAAGTATTGCTTGAGCTTTGTTCCACGGACAGATATATTCTCCTTTCATTATTATTCGGTTCAGGAATTCTTTACTTTTCCTTTTAACTCAAGTGCTATTTGTTGTTGTTGTGTGCCATCAAGTCAAACCCGACTCATAGCGACGCCTCCTTAGGTTTCCGAGGCAGTATCACTATGGAAGTAGATTGTCCAACCTTTTGTAATATGCTATATATTTGAAAAATTCGTGGGACTTTTACATCAGTTCTTTAGTTACTAATTTCTAACTGCAATATTTTATAGCCGAGGCACATGCTCTACATGATTACAATGATTACATGATATGGATTCTTTAGAATTTAATTGGGCTTCTTTTATGGTCTAATACATGATCAGTTTTTGTGACTATTTTGTATGTGCTCAAAAAAGTGTTTTCTCTGTTTGAATACAAAGTTACATTAAAATTAGTTAATATCAATGTGTTAATGTATTAATGAGTTTGAGCTTATTAATTATATTTTCAAGACTTTCAGCATAATTTCCTTTTTAAAAAAAAAAAAAAAGAAAAAAACTCACTGCCATTGAGTCCATTCCAACTCATAGTGACCCCTCTCTGGGTTTCGAAGGCAGTATCTCTACAGAATTAGATTGCCCAGTCTTCCTTCTGAGGAGTGGTTGGTGGGTTTGATATTAATCTGTTTAAACTGATGAATCTCACAATTTTGTCATGAACTTGCTTCCACTTAGAATGTTAGTCATAACAATCACCATTTGGTGAATGCTTACTGTCTGCCAGGCACTGGACTAAGCACTTTGCTTTCATTTGTTTTACTTCTCGTAAGTCTCAGCACCCCCATTTTACAGGTGAGGAAAGTCAGAGCAAAAGCAAAGTGGCCATACTACGCAGCCAGCAAATGGTAGTGACAATTAAACACAGGCTTGTCCTCTCCTGACTTAAATCTTTTTATGACTCTATTCTGGGACTTAGATTGTTCAACTACAAAAGGAAGGGATTTGGAAGACTTTTAGGGTTTCTTCTGAAGTTAAGACTATAATAATATCCTTCATCATTATCATCTGTGTTAACATTTTTTTAAATTGTGATTTGCATATTCATTTTCCATACAGCAGCTCACATATACTTTGTCTCATGATATCTACTACAATTTCCAACAATGCAACAACTCCCCTCCCACTTCTTCCCCATAGTTACCTCTTCCCTATGTCCTTCCCTCTCATGCACTCCTGCCTCCAAAGCTGTCTCCCTGTGCATACACAGCCCTTCTATTCTCCCATGATTATTCTATCCAAGGAGTGTATTTACCTAATGCAAATGTTCAACTCATATGCCTTTTGTTTGGCTGGGAGCCACAGGTGGTGGTGGTTGTTATGTACTGTGGAGTCAGACCTGACTCATAAGGACCCCTCTTTGGGTTTCTGAGGTGGTATCACTACTGAAGTAGATTGCCCAACCTTCCTTCCGAGGAGTGACTGGTGGGTTTGAACTGCAAGCCTTCTGGTTAGCAGTTGAGTGCCTTAGGCACTATGCTACCAGAGCTCCCAGTAAGCCACAGGTGTGTGTTCAATTCCAGACCTGAAGGGCAGCTAGAGACCATAGTCTCAGGGGTTCCACCAGGCTCTGAGACCAACAAACCTGTTTTTTTTTTTTTTTTAATTTTGAGTTTTGTTCCACATTGTTCTCCCACTGTATCCAGGATCTCCTACACAGATCCCCCTCTGAGTGGTTGACAGTGGTATCTGGGCACCATTTAGTTCTTCTGATCTCATAGTCATATATATAGGCTGAAGATCTCATGGTGTGCTAGTCACTTGGACTAATTGTTACCATGCATCTTTGGTTTTCTCCATTGTTCTTTTCTCTGGATGAAGAGAGACCTATCATGGCATCTAGATGGGCACTTGCAAGCTTTTAAGATCCCAGTTACTTGAGTTAACATTTCTTGAGCTCTTGCTGTGTAAGTTCTAGAATCTGTACTAAGCATTGTATAGGCTGCATGATCTTATTTCATCCTCACAGATGCCCTATAAAATACGTATTGAAATCTTAATGCTACACCTAAGAAATCAAGGACTCAGAGAGGGCACCCAGCTGGGTTATGAATCCAGTGGCAACAACTACAAGGTCCATGTTCGTTATCACAATGCCCAAACTTACCTGCCACACTCAACTTGAGACTTGCAGACAACATCTCATGTAGCCTCATAATAGGCTAGAGGGGGAAGTGGTAGTGTGTCTCATTCATAGCACTATCAGTGACCCTCTGGCTGACACCTGGGCCTCCTGCAATAGGTCCTCTGTAGCTGCTACTTTATAGAATTGTCTCTTTCAGCAGCTTGCAGTTGGAAGCACTGATTTCCCAAAAGTGCTCCTCACATTCCTAAATGCAGCCCTGAGCCCTTGTCCACAGTGCTTTTGCACTATTCACTCATCTCTGCCTCTCTTCCATTACACTTACGAATTTTCTAGGGATAGACACACATTATCCATCCTGTCCTGTTTTCTTCCAGAAAAGCCCCAACCTAAAGTAGACTGCTAAGCTAAATGCAACCTTATCTAGTTGCTTAATTAGGGAGAATTGGGTTTTTTCTCATTCTTCCTGACCCTTTTATCTACCTGTTTTTTCTCCCTCCCCATGGTTCCCTGGAGGAACGAGATACAAGCAGTGAGTTATTACCATGTTAAGCTGCACTAAATGGCTTTACATTATGGTTAGAGACCTCTGGAGAAATAACTATGAGATCACTACATCTTTTGTTCTTAGAGAAATAATGTGGCAAAAAGACATCCTAATCTTCAATTTTAATTTGTTTTTATTGATCTCTTTCAAAATTAGGAAAACACGTTTTCTCACTGCAAATGTTATGACAATGCATGGGGAGGTCCTAGTTATAAAGAATAATGAAGTTTGGGCTGTGGAGAGAGGCAGGGGGTGGGGTGGGTGAGCAAACATTGATGAAAGGGAGTATACACAGGAAGAAAGCCCACCAGATAATAAATCTGAGGGGTGAGTTCATTAGGAATGTTTCATCAAAGAGGGCTCCCAAGACCTCAGTCAAAAATAATAACACACAACAACAACGTCCCCAACCAAAGGTCTCTAGCTGGCAAAAATGGTTTAGGGTCAACTGCTAACCTAAAGGTTGGCACTGGAACCCACCCAGTGGTACTGTGGAAGGAAAGGCCTGCTGATCTGCTTCTGTAAAGGCTGACAAGACCCCATGGAGAAGTTCTACCCTGTCACATGTAGGACAGCCATGAGTCAGAATTGACTCCACGGCAACCAACAACCACCACCAATCACCAAGTCTTATCACATCAACTTACTTCATTCTCTTACACTTGTCACTTGCAGAAATCATTTTGTTCATTTGTTTATAAAATTGTTCACTTGTTTGGCTTTTACCCCACCCTAACCTGAAAAGAGGAGCTCTGGTAGCATAGTGGCTAAGGCACTTGACTGCTAACCAGAAGGCTGGCGGTTCAAGTCCACCAGCCACTCCTTGGAAGGAAGATGGGGCAATCTACTTCTGTAGTGATACTGCCTCGGAAACCCAAGGAGGGGTCGCTATGAGTCAGGTCTGACTCGACGGCACATAACAACAACAACAACAACAACCTGAAAGATGAATTCCACAAGAGCACAGATTTTGTATACTTAGTTTTCTGCTATTTCTCCAGAGCCTAGGATAACATTTAGCACATATTAGGTAGCAAAATATTCAGAAGAATGGATGGATATATGGAGTAAATAGGCTTCTTTGTTCCTAATCTCCTGTGATTTAAATTTTCTACAAGAGGCTGAAATTACTTCTCTACTCAGAAGGATTAGATGCATTATCTTTTTGTAATCAGATGGATCTTGACTGAAAGCAAAAAATACCAGAAAGATGCTTACCTGTGTTTTATTGACTGTGCAAAGGCATTTGACTGTGCTGATTATAAAAAAATTATGGATAATATTCTGAAGAATGGGAATTCTTAGAATACTTAACTGTGCTAGCAAGGAACCTGTACATAGACCAAGAGATAGTGATTCAAACAGAACAAGGGAATATTGCGTGGTTTAAAATTAGGATAGGTGTGTGTGTCAGGGTTGGAGTCTTTCACCATACTTATTCAATATGGATGCTGAGGAAATAATCCAAGAAACTCATTTATATGAAGAAGAATGTGACATCAGGATTGGAGGAAGACTCATTAACAACTGGTGATATGCAGATGACACTATTTTGCTTGGTGAAAGCAAAGAAGACTTGAAGCACTTACTGATAAAGGTCAAAGATTGCAGCCTCCAGTATGGATTACTTCTCAACATTAAAGAAAAATCCTCACAACTGGGATCAGTAAGCAGCAACATGATAAACAGAGAAAAGACTGAAGTTGTTAAGAATTTCATTTTACTTGGATCCATAATCAATGCCCATAGAAGCAGACGTCAAGAACTCAAGTGACATACTGCATCTGCTAGAAGAGCAGTTAAAGAGCGAAGATGTCGCTTTCAAGACTAAGGTGTGCTTGACTCAAACCATTGCCTTCTCAGTAGCCTCAGATGCATGTGAAAGTCAGACAATGAATAAGGAAGACTGCAGAAGAACTGATGTATCTGAATTGTGTTAAATACTGACTAACCTTGGACTGCTAGAAAATGAACAAATCTGTCTTGGAGGAAGTAGGGCTGGAATGTTCCTTAGAAGTGAGGATAGCCAGACTTCATCTCCTGTATTCCAGTTATGTTATCAGGAGGGACCAGTCCCTGGATATCATCCTTAGTAAAATAGAAGGTCAGTGAAAGAGGGGAAGACCCTCAAGGAGATGGACTCACAAAGTGGTTGCTACAATGGGCTCCAGCATAGCAACGATTGTGAGGATGGTGCAGTGCTGGGTAGTGTTTTGTTCTGCTGTCCATAGGATCACTGTGAGTCAAAAACAACTCAAGGGAACCTAACAACAATCAGAAGGCAAAAGGGTGGTGGTGGTGTCTAATTTAGCATCAATTCTTCCTAGAAGCCTTCCCTGGTCCCATAGGCACAAGTGGTCTCTGTCTCCTCTGACCTTCCAATAGTCTTTTGGATCTCTCTTTGGACTCTGGGCATTGTCAACTAGATACTCGTGTGAGTGTGTGTGTGTGTGTGTGTGTATTATTTCCTGTCTTCTCCATTGGGATTTAAGGTCCCTGAGTGTTTTTTTTTTTTTTTTTTTTTTTTCCTTTTAAGCTATCAGTGCTTGGAAAGAACTTAAAGATCATAAGGTTTAACTTTCCCTTTTATAAACAGGACAAAGAGACTCTGAGACGTGACATACCCAAACCCAATAGCAAGAGATATTCTGTAGTCCCCATGTCTTATTCTCTGTCTTTGTTAAAATTGTTCGTTGGGTATATCTATGGCAGGCCCAACACTTACTGGAAAACAGTTCTGTTTTCCAGGCCTCATGGAGGGCTTTCTGCATTTGTGCGTTCATATCTCCTACCCCAGGGCATCTACCCAGCTTCTGGAAGCGGCAGGAAGGGCATGCAAGTGAAGAAACCAGCACTTTGTATTTTGCATGTCCTTGCATCTGCTATCCTGACCACTTTGCCCAAAGAATTAACAAGGGAAAGTGAAATGATTCTCTGGCAGCAGTCGAAACGCATGCAGATTATTCCCAGGTGGTTTTCTGATAAATATGTACAGAGCTCCTTTCATCTTAACCATCAGAGTCTCAGTGTTCCCTTGAGGAAGAGGTGCCTTAAAGCTAAAAAGAATTTGAATATAAAATATTTATAGCATAAGGTCCCTAGCTGGTGCAAATGGTTTGCACTTGACTGGTAACCTGAAGTCTGGTGGTTTGAACCCACTCAGCAGCACCATGGAAGAAAGCTGGGGGGATGTACTGCTATAAAAATTAAAGCCAAGAAAACTCTATGGAGCAGTTCTACTCTGTAACACACAGGGTCACCACAAGTCACATTGACTGGATGATAACAGGCTTGTTGTTGCTGTTTTTAACGTAGGACACAAGGAAAAGTACAAATTAAAACATAACCCACTTCTAAAACTCTAGGACCTTAAACACTGAATTTAGGGCTCAGCATTCCTGTGCATGTCTTCACATTTCCTTTCCACATGTATGTCTCAAGAATTACAAAGACTGATTTGCAGTTTCAAAAACCATGTACTTGATACGTGTAGCCTTCAGCCCCTTTTTTCATTCTGTATCGTTTCACGTTGATTCGTGTTTGATACATGTAGCACAAGTTCGTTCATTTTCACTGCTATTTAACTTTCCACACTTTAGCTATTGCTAACTGATAGCTCTTAAGATGTATTGATACTTAGATGCATTTGTGATATGAGTTTTTTAACCATGATCATGGCATGACTCCTCATTTAGCTAGGTCTTCTAAAATGCCTTCAGTAAAATTTTATAACTTCCTAGGTCTCGCCCATTTTTTAGTTATTTCAGAGTACTTTGTTTTGTTGCTGTTATAAATGGTAATTTAGAAAACATTTTAAGCATAAAATGTATACACAAGACTACAAAGGTCATTGATTCTTCACAAACTTCATGCTCCCATAACCACATCCAGGAACAGTATGTGACCAAGATAACAAAAACAGCAATCACTCACCCCTTGTCACTACCCCCACCAGAAGAATAACCAGAGTTCTGACTTCTAAGAAATGATAGTTTGAAACTGTTTTCTAACAGTTGATGTATAAAAATGTAAATGATGATACTATACTGATCTCATGTCCAGCAACTTTGATGTACCTTTGTTTACCACTTGTTTATAATTACAAAATTGTTGATATAGCCCATATATTTTCTTTTTTTCTGTAGATAATCCTGTCACATGCATAGCAAATTTTGTTGCTTCTTTTCCAGTCTTTGTACTTCTCTTAAACCCTGTGACCATACTGGCTGTCTCTCGGTGACATACTAAATACAGGCAGTGCTTCTGCATCTTTTCTTCAGTTTTTCGTAATTTTAGGGAAATTTTAAAAAGATTTCATCATTTGTTGTGTTGCTTATTATAGGTATTTTGAAGATACCCTTTGTCAGACTGTTGTTGTTAGGTGCTATAGAGTTGGCTCCAACTCATGGTGACCTTATGGATAACGAGCAAAACTTGTCTTGTCCTGTGTTACTTTCATGATTGGCGGTATGTTTGCATTCATTGTTATGTGTACTGGGCAACTCATCTCACCAAGGGCTTTCTTTGTTTTTGCTGACCTTTGACTCGACCAACTATCATGTCCTTTTCTAGCTATATCGATCTTTCCTGATGATGTGTCCAAAAAAGTGAATCAAAGTCTCACCAGCCTTACTTCTCAGGAGCATTCTTGTTGAATTTCTTCTAAGACTGGTGATATTCTAGTCTCTAGAAGAGTTTTTTTTTAAACAAACGAAAACTTTTCCTTGAGTGTTTAGTAGAATTTGGGCCAGGCTCTCTCTCTCTCTCTCTCTCTTTTTTTTTTTTTTTTTTGGGGGGGGGGAAGTCTCAACTATTGATTTAAAAACTGTGTGTGTGTGTACACACACACACACACACACATATATATATATATGTATATATATGTACATATATATGTCTATATATGTAGAGAGAAAAAACGATACCTAAAACTGTGTAAGTTTATTTGTCATTATATAGACATGCACATAAGCAAATTACCATCAAGGCAACTCTGATCCATGATGACTCAGTGAGTGAGATTACAATTGTGTCCCACAGAGTTTTCAATGGTTGGTTTTTCTGGAAGTAGATTGCCATGTCTTTCTCCAAAGGCAGCTCTGGGTAGACTGAGCTTCAGATTGTGGTTAGTAGTTGGCTATGTTCACTAAATGCAGCCCCAAGGGACTCCTTCACATACATATTTATATATATATATGTAGTATGCCATTTATATGGCACAAATATAAACAAATGCCCCCCAAAACAGATATTGCTTAGTTTTACATGCTTTTGAAGTATATATAAAAGGAATGATATTATATGGACTCTTTAACTTGAATTTTTCCCTCAAACATCATATTTGTGGCACATATCATATTGATTGTATATAGTTATGGTTCTCTCATTTTTACTGTAGTATGAGAGTGTAATAAGTGAATCAAAGCTAACTCATTGCCTTAGAGTCCATTCTGACTCATAGTGACCCCTATAGGGTTTCCAAGGCTTTAAATCTTCACAGAAGCAGAATGCCCAAACTTTGTTCCACAGAGCAGCTGGTGGGTTTGAAATGCCAACCTTCTGATTAGCAGCCAAATGCTTTAACCACTGCACCACCAAAGCTCCTTGCAATAAATGAATATACACTACAAATTCCTCACCACTTCTGACATAGACATTTATTTTGGTTACATACATTTTAGCTATTGACATACAAAGGTGCTCTGATGTTCATGTGTACATCTTCCAAGAGCACATGCACGAGTGTTTCTCAAGTCTAGGATACTTACCTGAGTGGAATTGTTGGGTCTTAAGTTATGCACATCTTTAATTGGTAATGGCAGATTATTTTTTTTAAAGTGGTTGTAGCAAATAACATTCATATAATCAGTGTTTAAACAATTGCCTTTGTTCTAAACAGCCACTAAACCAAAAAACCAAACCCATTGCCATCAAGTCAATTCCAATACACAGTGACACCATCAGGTTTCCGAGGCTGTAAGTTGTTACAGAAGTAGATTGCCTCATCTTGGGTTTGAACTGCCAACCTTCTAGTTAACAGCCCAATGCCTTATCCGCTATGCTACCAGAACTAGCAATGCAATGCCACACACTGACGTGAAGTCAGATCTGACTCATAATGACCCCTCCTTGGGTTTCCGAGGTGGTATCACTGCAGAAGTAGATTGCCTTGCCTTGCCTTCCTTCCAGCTACCAGAACTAGTACTTGGTAATTAGTGCTGTTAGATTATTGGCAATCTGATAAGTATGTTTATTATCCTTTTATATCAGCTGTATTTTTAAGTATCTTCCCTTTATTCTTAATAATGCTTATTTGTGTCATCCTTTTTTTGTGTGAGAAAAAAGATGAGAGATTCTTCTATTAGTCATTCAAAGCATCTTGGCTTTGTTGATCAATTCTGCTGTAGATTTTTTTTTTCTATTCCATTACTTTTTGCTCTGATATTTATGGACTTGTCAGCAACTGACCATTATTCTTAGGTTTAGTTTACTGTTCTCTTTTGATCTTCTTAATATGAATCCTTTAATCATTAAATATTTGGATATTCTTTATTATTATAGATACTGCATTTAAATTGTAGGTTTAGCCTAATCCCGTGGGTAGTGATTTGTAGTATTTTCATTACCATTCAATTCTTAGCAGTTACACATTTCTCTTAAGATGTCTTTTTTTAGATGAGTGGTTTTTAAAATCTCCAATGTATACATTTTTAAAAAGTCATGTGTCTACTTTTTCTTTTCTAACTTAATTGTAATCAGAGGACATGGTTTATGTGGTAGTGACTTAACATTTTTGAGACTTGCTTTAGGAACTAAGAATTTTAAATTATGCATATTTTTATATTTTATAACTGCTTTATGTGTTCTTGAGAAGAATAAATATTCTCTAATCTTTGAATGTAGGGTTTCCTATTTATTTGGTGGGTCAATTTTATTAATCCTATCAGGCAAATTATTTCTTTGAATTTTGGTTTGTTAATTGTAAAGAGACATGTGTCTGATATCATTCTAGGTACTCTTCTCACACTGGTGTCACTGTGGTTTTGAGAATAGTCCCCCTTCTGTCCCTCATCTGGACCATTTACTGAATTCATTACTTGGAAAGGTTTTTTTCCAAAAGTACTGTGTACTTTTCCATTATGTACACCCGGTTGACTCTTTATTCTGGAGTCTTACTATCACAATATAAACTCCTTTTCTCCATACTTTGTCCCTTTATCCTCATTTACTTTTTCTTCTTAACACTTATCAACACCTGACACATTAAATCTCTCTTTTCTATCCAGGAGAATGTGAGCTTCATGAAAACAGAATTTTGATTTACTTATTATCTCCTCAGCATTTAAAATGATTCATGGAATAAAAACAATGCTCAATAAAAAAACATGTGTTCAATGAATGAACAAGTAAGTCTTCCACTGACAGATATCAAAATTACTCTTTGCAATTCTATCCAATTTGGCTTTATATATTTTGTGACCATGTTATTATGGGCCTACTAGTTTAGTGTAATTAGAACAAAATTACTTATCAATGGGTAGTAAATTGAACTCTCTTGACAATGATTTTTTTTCTTTAAGTCTATTTTATATTTATTATGGTTTTACCAGCTTTTTCATTGTGGTCTCCTGATACATATTTTTTCCTTCTTTTGACTTTCAGCCTGTGTATTCTTACATTTTAGATGAGTCTCTTTTAAAAGTGTACAATTTAGATTTAAAAAATAAATAAATAACAATTTTTATTTTTAAATTAGAGCATTGAGGCCGTTTACATTTGTTGAGGATACTGAAAAATTAGTAACTATTAGTGTTATCTTATGGTGCCCGACTTTTTCTATGCCTTTTTCTTCCATTCTTTGAACTTTTTGAGGTTTTTATTCCATTTTATTATCTGTCTAGCGTTTACTACTTAGAAATATATTTCCTGACTTTGGAGGTCAACCAGGATAAATTCTGTACATTTGTCCTTAAATGGGTTCATTTATATAGGATCTATTCAGCATCCCTATGTTCTGGAATCTAAGCAGAGAATATTCACCATATACTATTTCATGAAACATACATAATAACCCCTCCCCCAGGTCTTTCCAAATTTCTACTGAAGGTCAATGCCCCCTTAACTGCACCCAAGCCACTCAGTCACCAAACATACTGTTTTGCATATTAACTGGTTCTCAGATTTCAGAACCATACTTGGTACAGTTCGTGACTTTATTTTAAATGGTTACATGATAAATGGGACTGTAGTTATTTGTTGAGATGACAGATTTCAAGAGTCTTCAAGTGGAAAGAGAGTTTGTTATAAGCAATAGTAACTATCGCTTTAAATATGTAAATTAACACTTCTCTGCATATCAATGAGTTGTGCTTATTCTCTGCTGGGTCTCCTCTATGACATTGGAAAAAGGAAGAAAAAAACCACGAGCTATATTTGCCCTTTGACTGTGTTTTCCATTGGAATTTGATTAAAGGATATTTTACTTTGTTCACTGTCCTTTTGAAAGCATTCAGCTCAGTGGAAGGTTGAGCCAGAGCAAGCAGCTGAAAGGCTTTCCTGTGCCCCTTCCCCACGGGTTCTATGACTAGCGCCAATTCAGTCACTTCCAGGCACACACAGCTGGGCTTTGACTGATGAGGGGGTTGTCATGAGTCAGAACAGACAGGATGGCACCTGGTCAGTGTATACATATATATGTTCAGAAATGTGTTACTGATGTGATTTGCAATTAAAAAAAAAAAAAAAACTCTCCTGGTTTGTGGGACAGTTTTGGAAGCTGACTGTCCATCCCCACCATTCTAACCCCATCACACTAACTCATACTATCCTAGCCCTTATCTTGAGCTTTCTTTATTGATTTAATTGCTTATGATGACACTGATACCTTCTAGTTATATTTCTCTCCAGGGTCCTTTCCTCCTCATCTTTTCTTGCTGCTCTTTTCAGTCCAAGGCTCACATTATTTCCACTCAGTTCCAGACATGCATCATGTGTCTATTTATTAATTCAAGGTAGTGGACAATGTTGTTGTGTTATCTCTGAATATACCTTTCCTGACTTGAAGGGAAAAGAAGAAAAAAAAAATAATAATGAGGATCTCTTTTTGTATCAGGGCTCCCTGTAGTCCAGGGACTTGACTAGTTGGTGGTTATTGTTTGTAATTTAAATATATTTAAAGGAAAAAAAAAACCTGAGGTTAGATGATTCTAACAGAAGGTGACAGAATAAATTGATACATTTTCATTTGACCTTGAATTCTTAGTCTTGTGGGAATCCTAAATGAATCCATGGAGAAAAACTGACTGGGAGCTATATCTGTGACCCCTCCTTGTTCTTCACACGGTGATGCTAATAACAGCTCAATGTTTTCCTGGATCCTAGGGTATGGCAATGCCTCATAGAAGGAGTTTGGGATAGTGAAAAGAGCAAAGCCTTTGGAAATAGCACTGCATTCAAATCCTAGCTTCAAGGTCCATTGATGGATTAGACAAGCTTCCACCCAGATATGACCTATGTCACATCCATTCACATGGACACACCTGACCTAAGATGGCAGGGAAGGATAATCCTATCAGATACCCAGAAAGAGAACCAAATATATTTGAGAAGCACCACTAATGACTACCACAGCACTAATATCTCTGAGCCCAGTCATGAGATGGTGATAAGATAATTAGAACAAATGCATTCATGCATGAAGACCCCAGGGTAATTCCTGGCCAGTGGCTGAGCCTTGACATAGGGTTGGTTCTCTGCTGCCTACATGCTGTCCTCTTTCTTCCAGATCTGAGTACAGAGGAAACAGGAGAATGTCAGGGGCCCAGTTCCCAATTCTCTTGTCGTTGTTGTTATGTGCCATCGAGTCAGACCCGACTCATAGCGACCCCTCCTTGGGTTGCGAGGCGGTATTACTATGGAAGTAGATTGCCCAACCTTCCTTCCGAGGAGTGGCTGGTGGTTTTGAACCGCCAGCCTTCTGGTTAGCAGTCAAGTGCCTTAGGCCCTATGCCACCAGAGCTCCTGTTCCCAATTCTACTAGAATGAAAATGGGTTGTAGCAGCAGCCAGAGGACAGGAGGCCAGGCCAGCCGGACAACCCCAGAGATCAGAGAATCTCATCACCCAGAGGATTTTTTCTACCACTAAATGAGAAATATTCTAGAAAACCCAGAAAGGGAGAAAGTTCACAAAGGGGTGGCAAAGGTGGCCCGACCTCTGTGAGATGGATGAGCTGTGAATGTTGTCCCGATGCAGCCTGGCACTTTCATTAACATATTTAATCATGCTTTTATCTTTAATCATCAAACGGCTTAATAGTGTGCATTGTATTCCCAGGCCTGAAATACTGGTTATGTGGTTTCGTGATAGATGTTTTTAATAAAATCAGTAATTACCCTTTGTGTGTGTGTGTGTGTGTATCTTTTCTTTTCCTTTTAAATTTTGGTTTTTAAGTACATGGGAGGAGGGGAGAAATGAAGGTAGAACGCTGTAGAACGCTGATTGGAGTTTGGTTTTAGGGTTGCCCTCCAGGTGGAGGGAGGAGTCGATCCTCGGGTGAGGAATCTAATGTTAGCTTCATGTAGGGAGAGCTGGGCTTCAGTGCCAAGCTGACTTGGGTTTGATTCCCAATGTGTGTGAGAGAGTCAGTCCTTAAGCCCTCAGAACTGAGTTTTGCTATGAAGAAACACAAAAATGATTAAAAATCAATTTCATTTAACAAACACTTAAACAGCACTTATTATGTGCCAGGAACTAGTGTGAATGATTTACAAATGTTAACGAACTTAATCCTCAGTGCATCCTTACCGAGATATTTAGGCACTTTGACTATTCCTGCTTAGTAGATGAGTAAACTAAGACAAAGAGTTATGCTAGTGCTTAACGGCTAACAGAAGGTCTTTGGTTTGAACCCACCTGCTGGTTTGCAGAAGAAAGATGAGGTGGTTTGCTTCCTTAAAGACTACACTTTAGAAACTCTATAGAGCAGTTCTATTCTGTTCTATAGGGTGGCAATGTGTTGGAATTGATTTGATAGCAATGCATTAGGTTTGGGTTTGAGTTTCTAAAGTAAGACACCAGTTGCTCTCAAGTTGATTCTCGTTGTTAGAGACCCATGGAGTCCCTGAGTAGTACATATGGCTGATATAATTGGCTGTTAACCAAAAGGTTGGGAGTTCAGGTCTACCCAGAGGCCTGATGTTCTACTTCTGAAAAACCAGTCATTGAAAACTCTATGGATCACAGTTCTCCTCTATGTGGGGTCACCACGAGTTGGAGTGGACTTTGACAGCAAATTGGAAAAAAAAAAAAAAGAAAACCAAGAGAAGTTAGGCAACCTGCCCACGGTCCCACAATCTGTGGCAGATTTGGAATTAGAAGGTGGACAGATTTCCGATCTGTGCTCTAAATCACGTTTAAACAGGTGAGCTGTTCCTGCTGCTGTTACTTGTCCCATAAGCACAATTTTGCTTAACAGACCTGGCTTCTGGTTTGGAAGCTCTGGCTGTTACATGTTTAATGCCTGCCTTTCATGTGGTTGTCACACTACCTTTGGCTTAGTTTATATTTCTAGTCAAACTGCCATGTTGTGTAAGGAGCTCCATGTTATTTATTTCTCAGTGCAGCTTGATATAGACTTGGCCCTCATTTGTACTCACTATATCTCAGTCTGGTGCATATTCCAGGATCTCCTCCCCTCGCCCCCCATAATTCTGGTTTGCTTTAATTATATTGTGGAAGGCAAATCAGTCTGAAGCTTAGTTTCTCATATTAAATGAGGCTACTGTTTGTACCTGCCATGTCATCAACTGAAGAGCTGGGACAATACAATCATTTGTATACTGTTTATTTAGGAAATATATTTTTGAGTCTCTCAGAGGAGGAGTACCGTCTACATTGTGGCTTTTTTGGGGGAAAGGGTCTTGGCAAGTTGTAATCAATCCAGACGCATAATTTCCAGGGCCCTCTGATCATATAGTTAGAGATAGTCCTGGATAAAGATAGAATGTGGGTTTGTGGAATTAGAAATTAAGCTTGCTCTCCCCTTATAGCTGGGCATGGTAGCTCATCCTGCAAGAACCATCTATAAAACAGAGTTACACTTAAAAGAAAAAAAAAAGAAGAAAAGAAAAGAAAGAGTTTTAGAACATGAATCTACAGAGCAAGGGCAAGGAGGGAAATTGTTTTATCTTGCCTGAGAGAAAAGGACGTTTAAGGCACATGGCCCTCCAGGTGCTAAAGCACCATGATTTTGCTAAGTCCAGAGTCACACTGTCTGATTCCAATACCTACTTCCCTTGAAAATACCCTAGAAGAACTGGCTTGGATGCCAGAGCAGTCGTAATGACTTTGTAAGAAGGTGTGTTCCTAGGGCTCTTCCCTGCCTAGGAGCAGTAACTCACATCCTGCACTATCCTTGAATAATCGGGATTGTTTCTTTTGAACTGTATTCTTTGGAATTCTGTTAAAACTAATCAGCAGTTTCACCTTCCAAATGCATGAAGTTACATCCAAAAAGCAGTCAAAAAGGAGTTCCCAGAACAGAGCTGGACATAGTTGGAGCAGGTGTTTGATGATTATATATGAAGTACCATGACATCCACGTGGGGGAGCATCAGTCTTCAATTTAGACCCCAAAAGCAAGTTAATTTTTGTGATCCAAAAGGATAAACACATACACACAAAAAAAAATCTTTTCCCATTATTTCCTTGAGCAAGAAGTCAAGGCAAAGGGGCAGAACCGAGGAGCTGGTTGGTGAGAGAATAAAGATTATTCAGACTTCAAGTAATAGAGCTAAGGGGTCTTGCAAGTAAGTGGAACAGCCATTTTCTCCTATTCCTTCTGCAGAATGAATTACAGGAAAGCCCTATTCCTTAGCCAGTTTTGGTTAAATCTCAGCATTTAAAAATATTCCTTGAGTAAAAGCACAATCAAAGGCCTTGCCTGTTTTGCAAAAAATAATAATAAACGTCACGATACAGCAGAAAGGAGCTCTGGTAGAGTTGTGGTGAAAGCATTAAGCTGCAAATCCAAAGGTCAGTGGTTTGAACCTACAGGAGAAAAATAAGTTACTCAGCTTCTGTAAAGATTGAGAGCCTTGGAAAACCTATGGGACAGTGCTACTCTGTCTTATAGGGTTGCTATGAGTCAGAATTGACTCGATGGCAGTGGGTTTTGACCCAGCAGAAACATCCTAACAGGGACCAGCGAGACTACGACAGTAGGAAGTCACAGGGAAGCTGACCTTGAATATTCTAGGGGAAGAAAAACTTGAATGGTGCCAGGGCAGACTTGTGTCTTAATCGCAGTAGACTAAAGCTGTGTTTTTGCTTTGTTCTGATCACTTCCTTTGTAGAAAGAACTTGTTACTTGTAGTTTTGTTAACATAACTATGGCCAACCAGTTGAAGAGTGAAATGCATTAGTTCTCAGCCAATAATCTGACAAAATTATTCCCAGGGTGGCTCCTTAGCAGGGGACCTGCTGAAGACCACAACAATGTATCTGGATATTAGGATGCAGTACACTCAACTTGACTGTTGTTATGATGATTTGTCTGTCCAAATGGGCAATAACTGGCAAAGACTTTTTGAGACCCATGTCTTAGACAAATTTCTGTCTGGGAACTACACTCAAGGCCTTTGAAAGACCTGCCTCTTGTTTGCTAAATCTAGGCCAGGTTCCTACCGATGACAGAAAAGTACCCTTCATCCCATGGTAACCTCCATTATTTAACTTACAACACACTGTAATTATGTACAGTGTATATTAAAGTGGGGAGGGGTTACCATTCTGTGAGTTTTACAACATAGGTTTCTCATACACAATATCACTGTTGGGGTACGAACAGTTTCATCACCTAAAAAACACCTTGTACACTGCCTTTACAGTCACAACGTCCCTCCTCTACCAAAACACTGGCAGCCACTGGTCTCTTCTCCATCACTGTAGTTTTGTCTTTTCAATAATGTCACAAACATGGAATCGTACAATATATAACCTTTTGAGGCTGTCATCTTTTACTTAGCCTAACACTTTGGGGATCCTTTTTATTGCTGAGTGGTATTCTAATGTATGGCTATGTCATAGTTTGTCTACCTGTCGAAGGCAGCTAGTTTTTGGTGACTATGAATAGAGCTACTATAAACAAGTTTTTGTGTGAACACTACTTTTCATTTCTGTAAGATAAAAACCCAGGAGTTAGTCTGCTGGGTCATATGGCAGTATAAGCCAAAAACAAAACCAAACTCAGTGCCCTCGAGTTGATTCCAATTCATAGTGACCCTCTTTGGGTTTCCGAGACCGTAAATCTTTACGGAAGTAGATTGCCCAACCTTCCTTCTGAGGAGTGGCTGGTGGGTTTGAACCGCCAGCCTTCTGGTTAACAGACAAGTGCCTTAGGCACTATGCTACCAGAGCTCCTCTTATATGGTACTATATGTTAAATTTATTAAGAAACGGCCATACTGTTTTTTACTAATTTATTCATTTAAACATAACTGGAAGTTGACTGTATACTTTCTGATTCATTTTGCTTTTTTCATTTAGCAATGCATCACGAGGACCATTCTGGATATATAAGCCTATTTAAACTTTCCTCATTGTTTTAATTGTTGTGATGATTTTTGTTTTTGTTATTGGGTTTTTCTTGTGTTCTCCATTTACTCTCTTGTGTTTTCTAGATACAAAATCATTATTCCAACTATTCCCCAATCTCCTTGACTGACGCAGTTATTTTTCTCATTTTATGAATCTCTGGATACTTTTTTTCTCTTCTACTTAGATTTTTTTTTGTTGAAAATTGTCTGATTTCTTGAGTTACATCCTTAATACATATATATTAATAAACATGAAAGAGTATAACATAAGTCCATGAAGGTACTGTGTTAGATGCATCCCATTGTTTTTTTTAATTGTGTTTTAGGTGGAAGTTTATATAGTAAATTATGCCCCTTTTAACAATTTTTATACAGATCGTTCCATGACATTGGTTACATTTTCTACAATACGTCACATTCTCATTTTTTTCATTCTGTTTGTCCTGTTTCCATTAATGTCACATCTCTGCCCTTGTTTGTTTCTCATCTTTATTTTATGGTAAATGGTGACCATTTGATTTCATACAGTTCATTATTTAAGAGAGCACATTACTCATGGGTGATACTGTTTTAAGCCAATCCTTTATTTGGATGAAAGGTGACCACTGGGAGTGGCTTTAGTTCTGAGTTCAAAGTGTATCACAGGGCAGTAGTCTCAGGAGTTCCTCTATGCTCTGTTGGTCCAGTAAGTCTGGCCTTGTTAGGAATTTAAGTTTCTTTCTAAATTTTGCTTCCTTTATATCCAGGACCTTCTGTTGTGCACCTGGTCGGAATCGTCGGTACTGGTAGCCGAGCACCATCTAGTTCTTCTAGTCTCAGGCTAGATTAGGCTGAGGTTCATGTGGTCTACTAGTCCTATGGACTAATTTATTTTTTGAGTCTTTGGATTTCATTTTCTTTTGTTCCAGACAAGTAGATAACAATAGTATCTTAGATGGTGGCTCACAAGCTTTTAAGACCCCAGACATTACTACCAAAATAGGATGTAGAACATGATCTTTATAAACTATGTTATGCCAATTGACTTGGATATTCTGAGCCTACGGTCCTTAGACTTCAAGGCCAGAAATTTCAGTACCATGAGGTATTAGCAAATGCCTAAGAAGTTTCCATAACTATGCTCCCATATGCTCTATTATATATATGAATATATATGCAACACACACTGAAAAGTATGCACATAAACCCACAGATACACCTATACATACACACCCATATGCTCATATGGGCCTTCCTTTTTGGGAGCCCTGATAGTCTAGTACCTAAGGCACTTGACTGCTAACTAGAAGGTTGGCAGTTCAAACCCACCAGCCACTCCTTGGAAGGAAGATTGGGCAATCTAGTTTTGTAGTGATATCGCCTCGGAAACCCAAGGAGGGGTTGCTATGAGTTGGATCTGACTCGATGACAGTGAGTTTGGTTGCTGAGTGCTATGGGGTTGGTTTCAAATCATAGTAACCTTATGTAATAGAACTGCCACATAGGATTTTTTTGGGGCTGTAATCATTATGGAAACAGATCACCAGGTCTTTGTCCTACAGAGATGCTGGGTGGGTTTAAAAGGCCAACCTTGGCTTAGCAGCCAAGTGTTAAGCCATCACAATACCAGGGCTCCAAGCACTCGGGCAGAAAAAGATTTCTTTCCAGTGTTGTACAATAAGCTATTTATTGGGACTGGCCCATTGACAACTGTATGCAGGGGGTGGTAAGTATACTCCACACTAAGACATCTTCCAGAGGCAAGTGGCTTCAGGCAATGATCAGACAGGGAAGAAGATATAAAACTCCTGAGGGAAGAGGAAAAGAGAGTGAGGGGAAAGCTTACTTGTCCCTAGACAATGTCTGTCTGGAGCAAGGTGAGAGGTCTCTGGGTCAGAGATTTCTGAAGAACAGTGACACGCTAGGGTTCTTATCACTATAGGATTTTTTATTACCTGTGGGTTGCAGGAAGGAGCTCTGGTAGCTAGTGACTAAGGCATTTGACTGATAATCAGAAGGGTGGCAGTTGAAATCTACCAGGAAGAATGGGCAATCTAGTTCCATAAAGATTTATGACCTGGGAAACCCAAAGGGGGTCTCTACGAGTTGGAATCTACTAGATGACAGTGAGTTTGGTTTTGGTTTACGGGTTGCAGAGGTTGGGTACAGTTTTCAAATGTAAAGCAGGAGTCTCTACGTGGCTTAAAATCTGCTTATTTGGGCTATTATTTAAAAACAATAGGATGTTTACAAATTTTAGTTTGTATAGATGAGCTAACAGCTTTCAGCTTGCTATGAAGAAATGAACAATTGAGGGCCAACACAGAGCTTTGAATCCTTCAGATAACACTGAATGTTCCTGAACACATATTTGTATGGACATAAGCATGCTTACCCCTTTGGTGACTACCTAGAGGCAGAATGACTGGATCTTAAGGCAGGTGTATGTTTAACTTTTTTTAAAAATAGTCAAGCAGATGTTCAATGTGATGATATAATTTTACATTTCCACCAGCAGTATATGAGATTTCTGTTTTCT
>NW_006921607.1:20993547-20994308 GCF_000298275.1 Orycteropus afer afer
GTTTCTTTAATATATCATAATGTTGCTTATTGGTCCAGTTGTGAGGACTTTTTCTTCTTTATGTTGAGGTGTAATCCATACTGCAGACTGTAGTCTTTAAACCTTCACCAGTAAGTGCTTCAAGTCATCTTCACTTTCAGCAAGCAAGGTTGTGTCATCTGCATATCACAGATTGTTAATGAGTCTTTCTCTAGTCCTGATGGCATGGCTGTCTTCATATGGTAGAGCTTCTCACATTATTGGCTCAGCATTCAGGCTGAACAAGTATGGAGAAAGGACACAACCCTGATGCACACCTCTCCTCATTTCAAGCCCTGCAATATTCCTTTGTTCTGTTTGAACAACTGCCTCTTGGTCTATGCACCGGATCGGCATGAGCACAATCAAGTGTTACAGAATTCCCATTCTTGGCAATTTATCCATAACTTGTGATCCATACAGTTGAACGCCTTTTGAATAGTCAATAAAACATAGACAGACATCCATCTTCCTGGTATTCTCTGCCAATCTCCATCGGACATTAGCAATGATATCATGTGTTCTCTTTTGAGTCCAGCTTAAATTTCTGGCAGTTCCCTATTAATACAATGCTGCAAATGTTTTTGAATTATCTTCAGTGAGATTTCACTTGGGTTGTGATATTAATGAAATTGATAATTTCTGCATTCTGTTTGATCACCTTTTTTTTGGAATGGGCACAAACATGAATCTCTTCTGGTCAGTTTGCCAAGTATTTGTCCTCCAAATTTCTTAGAACACGC
>NW_006921607.1:20994844-21006217 GCF_000298275.1 Orycteropus afer afer
TCTGGTTAGCAGGCAAGTGTCTTAGCCACTATGCTACCAGAGCTCACTAGTTACCCATTTTACTGCTGATGGACCATGTGGATTGTGCTTTAGCTTTTACAAACAAGTTTTCTAAAAATATTTCTGCTCCTATCACCTGATGTCCATATATGACAGTTTATCGAGGTGACCTATTTCAGAAAGGAATTACTAGAATGGAAGTTGTGTCCATCTTCAGCTTTGCTATACATCGACAAATTTTGCCTAAACTGTTATCACCAAATTATACCTCTTTTCCTGCAGTGAATGACAGTCTTCGGTGCTCCATTCTTGGCTCGTGTTTGGCAACAGTAGACTTATTTATCTGTTTTAACCTGTAGAACGTGAAATCACCTCCTGGCAGTTGAATCATTCATTTCTCTGTTTTTAATACAACTCACTACTTATTTCATTTCTCTGTTTTTAATACAACTGACTACTTATTTCGAATCTTTGTAGTGATTCATATTTTCTCTTATGAAATGCTTTTGTTCATTTTTTCTTTCTTTGTAAATGCATGCCTCTTTCGTATTGATTCACTGAGACACATTATGTACTCTAGCTATTTATTTGCTGTTGGCTTTATATGTTGCAAACATTTTCTACCAGTGTGTGGTTTGTCTTTTCAATTACTTTTGGGTGCATTTTGAGGAACAGAAATTTAAAAATAGTTACATTTATCAACATTTCCTTTATAGTTTACGTTATTGATATCACTGTTGAGGAGCTCTGGTGGCTTAGTGCCTCAGGCATTTGACTGCCAGCCAGAGGCTGGCAGTTCAAACCCACCAGCCACTCCTTGCAAGGAAGACCAGGCAATCTACTTGCATAGTGATACCATCCTGGAAATCCAAGAAGGGGTCACTATGAGTCGGATCCTACTCAATGGCAGTGATTTTTTTGTTTGTTTGTTTGAGAAATCTTTCTCTATCATACTGTCACTAAGTATTCTTTTATCTTCCTTTAAATATAAAGGTTTTCTATTCTATATAGGAGGCTTTAATTCATCCGAAATTGATTCTGTCAATGTGGAGACAGAGGATCTAAATCAATTTTCCTACTTGGATCATCAGTTATCCCACCCCTGTATACTGGATTTCCTCCCTGCCAATTAAAAAAAAAAAAAAAAAAGTTCCCTGTGTATATGGGTGTGTTTCTGGGCTTTCTACTCTTTCCTGTTTGTCTGTCTCTAACCAATATCACACTCTCTTAAATTCTGTAGCTATGTTGTTGCACGCTGTTGAGTCAGTTCTGACATACATTGACCTAATACGACAGATTAGAACTGCCTCATAGGGTTTTCCCGCTGTAATCTTTCCAGGAACAGATTCCCAGGTCTATCTCCTACAGAAACTGTGAAGTTTGAACCTCTAACTTCCATTTAGTGGCCAAGTGCTTAACCAGTATGCCACCAGGTTCCTTATTACTGGCAGGTCCACATCTTCTATAATTTATACAGAAGAGGACATCCAAAAAAAAAAAAAAAAAGAAAATCAGAGTCTCTACTTGTCAAGTTCCATTGGGATTTTGATTTTAATTTCAGGGAATCTATATGTTAGTTTGAAAAGACTTGGCATCTTAAAACATATTGAGTCTTTTCATGTAATACTTAGTATTCATCTACACTAGATTTAATTTTTTTTTCAGTAGTATTTTGTAATTTTCTTCAGAAGGATCATGTACAATTATTTCTAGAAAGTTATATTTTGTTACCATATTTATTATTTGAATACTTGTTTGTAGCTGGAACAGACAAATACAACTGACTTTTTTGGGATAATTTTTTTATTGAAATATAACTCACAGAAAAGTATTCAAATTGTAAGTGTACGACTGCATACATTTTTTCAGCTCACACAGCTATGTAACCAGCAACGAGATCAAGAATCACAACATTACCGTGACATGAGAAACAGCATCCTCCCATGTGACTGCCTTACTATCCTCACCACTCCAACCATTAATCAGTTTGCCTCTTTCTCAAACTTATAGAATCATACAGTGTGTAAACATTTATGTCTAGCTTTTCTCTTTTTTTGCTAAATATTATGGTTTCAGGAGATGCATCCATATTAAGTGTTGTAACAGTCTGTTCATTCTCTTTGCTGTAGAGATTTTCATTACAGAAATAGGCTATACTTTACGTATCCTCATATCAATAGATTTTAAAATAGCTTCCAGTTCAGGGATATGGCTGCTATGAACATACTTTTGTCTAGATGTAGAATTGCACAGTGTTCAGTGTGAGTAGACACTGTGTATGGCTTTTGTTTTCTAAAGTGGTTGTACCAGTATATACTTCATCTGCAGTAAATAAGAATTCCAGTCAGGCTACAACATGTAATTAACATTTTAGTAAGTATTCTGAACATTAACCCCTCTTTTTCATCATGTTTATCTTGTTTATATGGTTAGATCTAACAATTCTTGGCTACTAAATTTTTGGTCTCTGAATGTATGTTCGTGAAAGAATTAAGATACAATTTTTCATGTTGGTCATTATCTAGTTTGGGTATAAAATTCATATTTACTATACATACTGAGTCAAAGAATTTACTTTTCTATTAATTGTCAGGTTTTCGGTAAGATTTACAATTACCTTGTTCTTTGTCTAGTAAACAATTCGGACCTGACGTTTTCTTAGTATGAAGATTTCTTAGTGTGATGAACTACTGATTGAATTTCTTTAAAGATTACAGGCCTGTTCAGAGTTAGTTTTTAATATTTCTCTCTAGAATGTGCTCAATTTACATATTTTTTTCAGATTCATTAGCCTAAAGATTTTAACATCCTTATCTTTTAAACCACTGATGCAATTAAAACTGTATGCTTGTTCATGGAAAATAGGGCTCATTTCTACCTTTTTTTCCTCCACTTACTCATGGCAAGGACTTGTCAATTATTTTAGCTTGTATTAAAGAACTAACTTTGACTTTGTCAGTCTTGTCTATTGTATATTTGGATTCCATTTTTTTTTTTGATCTTGATGATTTCCCTCTTTCTATATTTTTTTAGCTTTATTCTAACCTTTGATGAGAGCTCTGGTGGTGTAGCGCTTAAGCCACTTGACTGTTAACCAGAAGGCTGGTGGTTCAAACCCACCAGACACTCCTTGGGAGGAAGATTGGGCAATCTATTTCTGTAGTGATACTGCCTCAGAAACCCAAGGAGGGGTTGCTATGAGTCGGATCCGACTTGGTGGCAGTGCGAGTTTTTTTTCTAATCTTTGAAGTGGGATGCTTAGCCTGTTAATTTCCAACTTTTGTTCTTTCTTTCCTTAAATAATATTTTCCCTATCATACAGTTCTAAATAGTCTCCCATCATTATGATTTCTTCTTTGACCCATGTGTAATATAGGAGTGGTTTAAATTGTGATAGATTTTCATAAAATTATCTTTTTTAATGCTCTTCCATTACTCTGTAATTATAGAATGCAATTTTCAAATACAGATTGTGCTGAATGGGTTTGTGTCTCATATATGGTCATATTTTAAAAATGTCCCCATACATGTTTGACAATATATATTTTCCAGTTGAGCATTTCATGATTACATTGGTTGAATCTTATGTCAACAGTTTTGATGGAAATAGATATTTTTTTTCTAATTAAAATATCAGTTAGAAAGTATACATTTACTGCCCACAATGAGGGTGAATTTGTCACTTTGTCCTCGTAATTCCAACAACTTCAGCTTTGCAGTTTTGAATCTGTATCAACAGTGGCAGAGCTACATCTACAAGATAAAGGGATTACTCTTCATATATGATGATGATATCTACGGCTAGTAAGGCAGACAAGCCTTCTCTTTAGTATTGTCTCCCAATACGTTTTTCCATTAATTTATCTTCAACCTTCCTGGGATTTCATGCTTTGGTTGTGACTCCTCTAAAAAGCACACACAGCTAGACTGAAAGCAAACAAGCAAAACTAATTAGAGGATTTGGTTCTCTTCCTAGAGCATCTAATTCCTTTTGTCTGGCTATATTTCTACCATTTTGCTGTCTGTTTACTAACTTTAGGTTTCTATGCTGATGGAAAGCTTGGTGGTTCAAACTCACCACCTGGCTCTGCAGGAAAAAGACCTGGTGGTCTGCTGCTGTGAACATTGCAACCCAGGAAACCCTATGGAGGGTTACAGGAGTTGGAATTGACTCAGAAGCACACAACAATGTTTACAGGTAATACAGTTTAGGTACTTTATGAGATAGTTGTTGTGTTTTTTTTCTTAGACACTGTCCAAACCCAAAAAACCACTCACTGCCATCGAGTTGCTGCTGATTCATAGTGACCCCCACTGGGTATCTGAGGCAGTAACTCTTTACTGAAATAGATTGCCTGGTCTTCCTTTTATGGAGTGGCTTGTGGGTTTGAACTATCAGCCTTATGGTTTGCAGCCAAATGCCTTAGGTATGGTGCCATAAGAGTTTCTTTGTGTAAATTTTCAAGTGTATTGGGAGAAGGTCTTCTCTTGTAATATTAAATCTGTACTTAAAACCATTTTTTCTCTTAATGCTCTATATGCATATATGGTCTCTCGGTTTTGTGGCTCATTTCATTACTTTCTGTTCTTATGTTAATTTTCTGCACTCTTTTTCTTCAAAATAATTCATTGCATTTTTCTCATTTATTATTATAGAAGACTAGCTTACTAATTCTCAGCCTTTTTAAACATAGAACTATAAATCCCAATTTAATGTATTTTGTTAAATTTTTATATGGAGACAATTAGTGCCTAATGCATTTGACTGCTAACCAGGAGGCTGGAGGTTCAAACCTACCAGTCACTTTCACAAGGAAGACTGGGCAATCTACTTCCATAGTGATACTGCCTTGGAAACCCAAGGAGGGGTAGCTATGAGTTGGATCTGACTTGACAGCAGTGCATTGTTGTTTTATTGTTGAATAAGAAATAATATAAAATAATATAGAAAGATACTGTGTATCCTTTATCTAATTTCCTAGTTCTCCTAATGGTAGTGTCTTACGTGATTACCACCAGATATTGACGTTAATACAGTCAAGACACAGAACATTTAATACAGTCAAGACACAGAACATTTCCATCACAAGGAGTCATCAACTTTTTTCCACCCTCACTCTCCTTAACCCCTGGCAACTACACTACTAACCCTAACCTGTTCTCCATCTCTTTAATTTTCCTTTTCAGGAATATTATATAAGCGGAATCATCCATTATGCAACCATTTGGTGTTAGCTTTTTTTTTTTTCACTCAACCTCTCATCCTAGAGATTCCTCCAGGTGATTATTTGTATGAATAATCCATTTCTTCTAATTGCTAAGTAGTAGTTTATGCAATAAATGTAGTATAGATTGCTTACCCCTTCACCTACTGAAGGACATCTGTTTCCAGTTTGGTGCTATTACAAATAAAGATGCAATGAACATTCACATGCTAGTGTCTGCATGAGCACTGTTCACACAAAAGCCTGTACACACCTTTATTATACAAGCCAAGTTTATTTTACTTTCCTTGTTCATCCATGAATAGCTTTTGGCAGTTTTTTTTTTAAAAAAAATCTGTGTCCACGTACGTGTGTATTCATTTCATTTTCTGAAATGTGTTAGAGTCCTTATACGGTCAATTTGAGACGTGTTCCGTGTGCCTATCAAAAACTATGCATTATTTCTCACTGTAGGATTCTATGTCCATAACCTATTCTTACTTATTTTTTTATTCAGATCTTCTAAATCCTCATTAACGTTTTATCTGCTTGAGTTATCACTTAGTTGTGTACAAAATCTCCCACTATGATGATAGTGCACTTGAAAAATTTCTCTCCTATTATAGTCAAATTTCATTTATTTTAAGCTATTTATTAGGTGCATGCAAGTTTAGAATTATTACATCTGCCTCGTGAATTCCTCCTATCATCATCAGACAGTTTCCTTTTTTTGTTTTCTTAATAATGTGTTTTTTTTCCCCATAATATCTTATTCCATTACAATAAAATACTGTATTGATTTTCTTTTCTCTTTACTTGTAACCTCTCTGAATCCTTGTATTTGGAATGTATCTCTTAAAGAGCATGCAACTTAAATAAATTTAAATTTAAAAACTTTTTATTGTAACATACAGGACAAATAACAGAAAACAAACATAGGTCTTAATACATTTCTATGATACAAATATCCTTGGCATCATTACTGACGTAAAGAACTAAAATTTTCTAGCTATTCCAGAAGCCCTGTGCCAATCACAAACTTTTTTCTTCCCCTTCAAAGTAACAAGTATCTTGACTTCATCATGTCCTGTTTATCTTTATCCAGATATTCATCTGAAAACACCACAGTTTAGTTTGTCCTTCTTTGTTTTTTACTTTGTTTTTTTAAAAACACGTCTTAAGTCTCTTCTAATCTATAGGTTTGCTCCTGTTTCATCTCATACCTTCTGTGTCTCAGCTCTGGCATCAGCCCTTACTTGAAAGAGACCTTTTATTGTTTGTTTGTTTTTTTTTAAAAAAAGAAACCAAGATTTGAATGCTAGTTTTGTTAATGGTTACTGCAGTAGTATTTCTTCTAGGTCTTAGCAGCAGACAGAGCTTGGTTTATATATGTACTGTCGAAACCCATACACACACCTGTGACTACAATCCATCTACCCATTCATTCTGATACTTATAAATCTCAGTCCAACAGAGCTCATTCTTGCTTTACAAGTTCTGACCCTTTTCTACGAGTTCAAAAGAAGATACCTTTTGACTTCATAGAAACACTTCAATTCAAATGCAAGGGCACAACGTTTTTTTACTTAACCTCTTCTATACCTTATAACCACTCATACTGTATAGTTAATGGTCTCAAAATAACAATAATAATGGCAATACTAACTCCACTAATTTGGTCATTTGAAATAGTAAATGTTTTCAAAAGATACTCCTCGTTTCTCCCCTCATCTTTAATCTTTATTAATTAGTTGCAGGAGCCCTAGTGGGGCAGTGGTTCAAAATTTAAAAAAGGGCTAACCAAAAGATGGGTGGTTCGAACTCACCAGCTCCTGCATGGGAGAAAGATTCACAACCTGAGAAATGAAATGGGGCAATTCTACTCCATCGTATAGGGTTACTGTGAGTCAGAATTGGCTCAAGAGCAGTAGTTTACCAGTTGAACTACATCTGCAGTGTCAGTGCATATAGCCATTGTGTTAGACTCGGTTCTCTAGAGAAACAAAAACCAGTATAAAGCTTAGAGAGAGAGAAATTTATCTTAAGAAAATGGCTCACACACTTAGAAGCTGGCAAGTCCAAAGTTCCTGGATCAAATGTCAAGCTGGAGGTTTTCCCAACTCTTGGAACTACAGGGGCTGAGGAGCTCAAGGCTAACAGGCAGTTCACCAGCTGTTGACTCCGACGAATCCAGGATCTCCAGGCCAAATGGTGGACTGTTCACTCACGGACAGTTGTAGGCAACACAACAGAATCCTGATGCACAGAAGAATGTCTCTCTTCCCAGGATGAAGGCCACACCCCTAGGGAAATTCCCTTTCAACAGATTGGCCACTCAGAACATAGTCATCTGATCCCATCATGGGATCCACCACAGTGCAACAGCTCAAACCACACAGAATTGTGGTCTAGCCAAGTTGACACACAGCTCCAACTATCACAGCCATTTAACACTATGCTTTTCCCATACAAGTATATTTATTTAATGTTCACCATCAGCCCTTACACTGATATCTCTCTAATTATGTTAGTTGACTGAAGCTCATTGTGGCATAGATTCTGCAAGAACCCTGAAAAACGAGTTGTCCATAATTTTTGCAGGTTGCTAGCAATCTGTCTGTGGTCACCATTTTTCATAAGGCATTAATTGTTACATTGATTTACTCCTGTATTACTTCCAGTTTAGTCTCCCAATCTCTATTAGTTTCCTGAATTCTATGGCATCTTTCTGGAGTTGTTAGGTGGTGAAAATTGTTAACACTCTAGGCTGCTAAATGAAAGGTTGGGGATTTGAGGAACTCTGCTAGCAGTAGCACAGTTCCTCAGGCATTCGACTGCTCAGTGGAAGGTTGGCTTTTCAAACCTACTGGCTGCTCTTCTGAAGGAGACAGGCCATCTACTTCTGTAAAGATTTACTGCCTCGGAAACACAAAGAGGATGGCTATGAGTCAGAATCAACTCGATGGCAGTGGGTTTGATCTTTCTTGGTAGAGAAACATGAGAAGGAAGGTCTGGCAATCTACTTATGAAAACATCGGCCATGGAAAACTCTTTGGAGAACAGTTCTAGACACACGTAGCATCCTCATGAGTCAGAATTGACTTGATGGCAATGGGTTTTATGATCTTATTCTAATTTTGTTTTTTTCATGTCTCATATCATCATGTTAATGTCTTTAGCCCCCTTTTAGACAATATTTCATGGTTTTCATCTGACAAGTAGACAGTTGACTGGAGGGCTGCTTCTCTCTTTTTAGTATCTTTGCTATTACTGATGTTGTGAGGTGCTGTCAAGTTGGTTTGGATTCATAGCAATCCTCTGTATAACAGAATGAAACACTGTCCTGCACTATCTTTTCTTCTAAGGAACATTCTTAGTATACTTGTGGGTTTTTATGGCAGTCTATGGTGTATTCAGCAACATAAACTCAGAGGTATCGATTCTTCTTCAATGTTCTTTATAGTCACTGTCCAGCTTGGGGATGCATATGAGGTGATTTAAAATACCATCATTTGGGTCAGAGAACCTGAGTCCTCAAAGTGCCATCTTTGGTCTTTAACACTTGAAAGAAGTCTTTTGCAGTAGATTTGCCCAGTGGCATATGGCTTTTGATTCTTGACTGCTGCTTCCATGGATGTTGATAGTGGATCGAAGTAAAATGAAATCCTTGACATCATGATGCTGCTTCGTGGTCCAGTTGTGGGGATTTTTGCTTTCCTTACGTGGAGGTGTCATCCAGACTGTACCCTTCAACCTTCCTCAGTAAGGGCTTCAAGTTGTATCATCTGTGTATTACAGGTTGGTAATGAGTCTTTCTCCAATCCTGATGCTGTACTCTTCTTCATGTAGATCGTTTTCTGAGATTATTTGCCTAGCATACAAATTGAACAAGTATAATAAGAGATACAACCCTTCCTGATTTTAAACCCTATACTCCTATCCTCTTGTGCCATTCGAACTGCCTCTTGGTCCAGGTTCCTCTTGAGAACAAACAAGTGGTCTGGAATTTCCTTTCTTCTCAATGTTATCCATAATTTGTTATGATCCACACACTGGAATGTCTTACCATAGTCAATAAAACACAAACATCTCTTTTCTACTTTCAGCCAAGATCGACCTGCCATTAGCAATGACACATTCCCTGTTCATGTACTGCTACAACTATTTTTTGTATGGGTTCAGACTTCCATCATTTTCTATCCTCCCTCATATAAAATTAATTTTTTTAAAGAATATTTAGCAGGCAGATATTGACAGAGTGCTGTCTTGCCTACTTTTCTTGGATTTTTTTTTTTTTCAGTAGTTGACCAGCTGAGGTCCTCTAGCTCTGTTTCTCTCTAGACCTTCAGTTACCTGTCACAATTGTTCCTGTGTGATTCAATTTAGATAATTTCAGTATTTATTCCTAGAAGGGAGTTTTTGGCTGGTTACTATGGAGAGGTTATGGGATCCAGACTGCTCCAGACCCTTCATACCTTACTGCTGACCCTTTGTACTCCTCTGCTATTTGAATGTGTGAGATCACTCCCAGTCTCAGCTACTGTTCTCAAATTTAATTTTCAACTTTTCCAGCAGGTACCTGTTAGTTATTGTTTTTTTTCTGAGTTGTATAGGGTAGCTTGCTGCTTTCTTTTCCTTCTTCCTGCAAAGTCCTGGCACCATGCAGGTTTTATAGCTGCCAGTCTGATAATTATGTGACTTCAAGTTGGCCCCGACTCATAGCGACCCCTCCTTGGTTTTCTAAGGCGGTATCACTACGGAAGTAGATTGCCCAATCTTCCTCCCGAGGAGTGGCTGGTGGGTTTGAACCGCCAGCCTTCTAGTTAGCAGTCAAGTGCCATAGGCACTATGCTACTAGAGCACATAACAACAACAAAGTCTGATAATAATCTGATCATCTTTCTTTTATAAGTGACTTAGTCATTTTGCCTGGAAGTCTAAAAGAAAATTTTTTTTTTTTTCCTTTTGAAGTCTCGAACTTTTACTTGAATATGTCTTGGTAGTGGCCATCCTTGTTGTCCATGGTTTGACTTTCCGCAGTCACAATTTGTGGGGCTATCTTGTCACCTCAAAGTTTTGGAGATACTGTCCATGGTCTTTTTTGGTTTTGTTTTCTTGTCAGTTTTTGTGACATAATTTGGAAAAATCTGAAAACAATGTCATTACTTTCACCTTCTGGCGTGTAATTTTTCTACTTTTTTTGTTTTGTAATTAAAATTAATTTGACCATGTTTGTCAATTACTAGCAAACAAAATACAGGCAAACATCTTTCTGGATATTCTCTGCTTTCAGCCAAGATCCATCTGATATCAGCAATCCTATCCCTTGTTCCACGTCCTTTTATGTATCTATTATGGTCCTGATAAACTTAGACTAATTAAAAATGCAAAAGAAGATGGAAGAAATAATACTAACCATTTTATCCTCTTATTAGTTGCATTCCCTAGTCTTTGGAAGTCTACATGAAATCAGTGCCTCACATAACTCAAGGATCTTAGAATATTTTAAATACAAGTACCTGCCCCCACATTACATACTGTTGTCCATACTACTATCATATTGTCCACACACACACATCCCAAAGTCTGCTATTTGGTTTACCTATTTCTTTGCTCACCAGCCATTCCTGAATATTAGATGTTCTTTGTTCTGGGGGGATCAATTTCCTTTTTCCTGAACTACATTCTTTTGACTTTCCTCTAGTGAGGGTTTATTGGTAGCCATCTCTGTGTGTATTTGTCAGAAAATATCTTTATTCTCAACTATATATACAATTCAAGGTTTACTTCTTTTTCTTCTCTGTGGACTTTGCAACTTTTTCATTGTTTTCTGGTTTTAGCTGCTGGGAAAGTTGCTTTCAGTTGTTCATTCTGTGGTATGGTTATCCATTACAGCTTCACATCTCCTTTGAAGGTATATTTTTGGTGCCTCAATTTTTTTCTCTAAGTCTAGATTTAGACCTCTCTTTATTAATCCTACTCAGGATCAGTATCACTTGGGTTTGGTGAAACAGATTTTTTTTTTCCCCCATCCATTCTAAAGGGTCTTCTGGAGTACATTTTGGCTACTTTATTTTGTCTTCTAAGCTATTTCTCAGGGAGCTCTGGTGGGGTAGTGGCTAAGGCACTTGACTGCTCACCAGAAGGCTGGCGGTTCAAACCCACCAGC